>NC_091472.1:35196082-35506082 GCF_036971445.1 Narcine bancroftii
TAACATAAATTTATAACCTTTTTTCCATAGGGTCGTTTTTGCTGCATTGAACTCCTTCCTCTTCTTCAGGAGTTCAAAACTTATATCTGGATAGAAAAAATTTTGTTGACCCTTGTATTCCAGTGGTTTTTTTGTCTTCTCTTATTTTTTTCATTGCCTTCTCCAAAATATTTTCTCTTGTTGTATATCTTAGGAATTTTACTAGAATGGATCTTGGGTTTTGTTGAGGTTGTGGTTTAGGGGCTAATGTTCTGTGTGCCCTTTCTATTTCCATTTCTTCCTGTAATTCTGGTCTTCCTAGGACCCTGGGGATCCATTCTTTTATAAATTCTTTCATATGTTTGCCTTCTTCATCTTCCTTAAGGCCCACTATCTTTATATTGTTTCTTCTATTATAATTTTCCATTATATCTATTTTCTGAGCTAACAGCTCCTGTGTTTCTTTAATATTTTTATCAGATTCTTCTAATTTCTTTTTTAAGTCATCTACTTCCATTTCTATGGCTGTTTCTCATTATTCCACCTTGTCTACTCTTTTTCCTATATCTGTCATGATAATCTCTAATGTATTCACTTTTTCTTCTGTACTTTTTATTCTTCTTTTTATTTCACTGAATTCTTGTGACTGCCATTCTTTTACTGTTTCCATATATTCTTTAAAAAAATATATATCCATGTACTTGCCCTTCCCTTCATCTTCCATTTCTCTGTGTTCTTCCTCCTCTTCTTCTGAGTCCACTCCAGGATCTGTGTCCTTTACCTCTGTCTCTTCTGGTTTTCTTGTTGGGTTGTTTATTTTATTTTGTTGGGTATTCTTGTTCTTCTTATTTTTATTAAAAATGTCTTGGTGTTGGTCTTCTTCCTCTGGGTTGGTCATCTGTTGTTTCTTTGATTTCCTATTTTTATTCTCTTCCTTCTTGTTCTCGTTATTTTCTATGTTTTCCTGTTGAGAGTCTTGCTGTTGTGTTGTACTTGTCTGTTTCAGCTGTGGAGATTTACTCCTCAGCTGGTCCCCCCTCCTGTTGGTGTTATTTTTTGTCTTGCACATTGCGCATGTGCGAGGATTCACGCATGCGCGGTTGCGCACTTTTGTTTGGCTCCATGAGCCATTTTTGTAGTCCTGTGTTCGGGGTTTCCACTGACCTCAGGGAGCGGGCTTCTCTCTCCACGGCGGGCCTCCTTGTACTGGTAAGGCCTTCACCTTCCTCCTCCGACGTCCTTCCTTCTTCTTTTCTTCCCGTTGTTTTTGGTTTTTCTTTCTTTGCTGCCATTTTCTCCACACTTTCACTTTCAATTTGTTATGGTTTCTGTGTTAGTGCCTTTGTTTTTTCTCTACCTTTTTTTACTTTTCTGGAGAGGGCTGGAGTTCCCCTACCGGCCACTACTCCATCATGTGACTCCTAAGATGGGACAAGTTTCAATGAATACATCTGAATCAGATAAAGATAAAGTTAAAATTGAATTTTTAAATCTGATCTTCATTTAACTTCTTTGTGTAGTATGGATATTAAAGAATTGGATGCTCCTTTTACTTCTAGGGAGATTATAGAAGCACTTCGATCTATGCCTAATGGGAAATCCCTAGGTGAAGATGGTTTTACTTCTGAATTTTATAAAATTTTAAATTAATTTATTTAAATATATTATTAATTCCATTCTTGATGGAAATACTGAAACAGGTGATGAAGGTTCATTCTTTTCTGGATTCTTTTTCTCAGGTAATTATTATGGTTATTCTTAAAAAAGATCAGGATCCTTTGAAAACTGGATCTTATAGACCTATTTTGTTGTTAAATGTTGATTAAAAAATTGTTAAAATGATTAAAAAATGTTCTAGCAAATAGATTGGTCAAATATTATTTAGGTTTAATTCATTTGCATCAGGCTGTATTTATTAAAAATAATTTTTCAGCAGACAATATTGTGAAATTGATTAATATTTCTCGGGAGGAATCCAACCTACCAATGGATTATATCATTGGATGCAGAAAAGGCATTTGATAGAGGAGAGTGGAGTTTTTTTATTTAAAGTTTTGTAAAAATTTAAATTTGGACCAATATTTATTGGTTGGATTAAGGCTTTATATAAAAATCCTACTGTTAGAGTTGTGACGAATGGATAGTTATCTTTTCCTTTTACATTGAATAGATCTACTAGACAAGGCTGCACTTTGTCACCAGCTCTTTTTGCTTTAGTTATTGAACCTTTGGCTCAGACGATAAGCCAAAATAATAATATTAAGTGTATTAAAGTGTAGTCTGATGAATTTAAAATAACTTATTTTTAGAAGTTATTTTTAAAGTGAAATTTATATTAGATTCATCAGTATTTTTGTTAGGTAATATTAAGAAGTTGAGTTTAGAATTAAGATTAACTATATTTCAAATTGTATTTTTGAGATTAGCATTGCTGTAGCCAGAAAATGTTCAGTGATTACTTGGAAAAATGAGACTGATTGGAGTATATATAGATGGTATATGGAACTGAGATCTTGTATTCCACTGTAAAAAAATAACATATAATTTACGTGATAACTTTTTTTAAATCGTAAAACTTGGAGCACTTATTTGGATCATAAGGGTTTAAAATTTTGAATTCTCCAACCATAGAGTTGTGGTGTTACTCTAATCCATGGTAATTAATTAATTAATTGTGTCATTCTGGTTTACATCTCCCCTTTTCTTTTCTATTTTTTCCTTCATGTGGGATAGGTTAGTTAGCATTGGGGGTAGGGGTCATATGGGAGGAGGGTGGTGTATTAATTGTTTTTTAATGTATGTATCATGGCTTTTAATAAATAAAATATTTAAAAGAAACTATTTTAATTGGCTGCCGCCATTACAATTAATGAGGAAATGAAACACTTTCCAGTGTCTTCTTGAAGGTAAGAAGTGCAGGATTTCATATTGATTTGCATGCAGAATAGGATCATTGCAAAAATTTAAGATGATGTATTGCTAATGGTTCCTCAGAGAAAAAACTCACAGTACTCAGTGGAGATTCTGTTTCTAATTGTGATAGTAGATTTAATCACAAGAAATGATAGTTTAAAGTGTAAGGATACTTTAAGATTTATATTCTTCTCCTTGCAACCTGGCTGATAGCAAACCTTTTGCCCACTGCAGATCATTTCAACCCAGAGAAAAGGATGGTGCCTTTGCAGTTTGGCAGACTGACCTCTACCTTGCAGAGATCACATCCAACCTCTCAATGACATAACTATCTCTGAACTGATACCCCACCAATAAACATTTGCCACTGTCTTCCAAACCATCACAGATTTAATAATTTCAGGAGATTTCTCCTTGACTCACTCCAACTTGATGGTTCCCTGACCCAGCACTGCCTGGTTCTATCTCTTCCCCTAGAACCACAAACAGAACTGTCCTGGTAGGCCCATTATTTCTCCTTTCTCTTGCCGCTCTTAACATAGCTCTTCATGCCTTGACTCTATCCTGTCATCCTATATCCAGTCCCTTTCCATCCACGCCCAGGACATCCATCATTTTGACAAATTCTGATTCCCTGTCCCCTACTGCCTCATCTTCAAAGTGTATGTCCAATCTTTATACTTCTCCACTCCTTCTCAGGAGGCTTTAGGACTCTATGCTCCTTTTAACCAGCTCCTCACTGCCAACACTCTCATCCTCCTGTAGAACTGGTTCTTACCCAGAGCAACTTCTCTTTTGATTCCTCTCATTTTCTACAAATCGAATGTTTTGTCTTAAGCTTTTATGAGGCCCCTAGCTATGCCTGTCTTTTGTTGGCTATGTGAATGGTATCTATTCCAAACCTACACTAAAACAACCCCCAAGTCTTTCTCCATTACATTGATGATTGGATTGGTGCTGCCTCCTGCACCCTTACAGATCTCATCAATTTTATCATTCTCACCACCCACCTCACTTTCCATTTCACTTCTTGGAATATTTCTGACACCTTTTCCCCTTTTCTGGACCTCTCTGTCTCAATCCATCTGAGGAGATAGTATATCTCCAGTTATTTACTATAAACCCACTAACTCCCACTGTTATCTTGACTGTAGCTCCTTCCATTCTGCCTCCTGTAAAGATGTCATCCATTTGATAATTTCTCTAAATCCATCACATCTTTCTCAAGATGCAATTTTCTGTTGTGGGACATCCAAACTGTCCTTCTTTTTCAGTAAACCTGGCTTCCCCTCGCATTTCCTCCAGCTCCTATACTTCTTCTCTCATCACGGCCCTTCACCCAGACAGCAGAGACAGATTTGCCTTTGACTTCATCCTTCACCCTACTAGTCCTTCCGTTCAGCACACCATTCTTACGTTTCCACCAGTTGCAGTGGGATACCACCACCAGCTACATCTTCCCCTCCCTATCTCTTTCTTCTTTCCACTGGGATCATTCTCTCTGTGACACTTATGTTCACTCATCCCTCTCTCCCTTGTAATCATATGAGGTGAAACACCTATCCCTACACCTCCTTCTTTACCACCATCCAGAGACTCAAACATCCCTTCCAGGTGAAACAAAGGTTCACGTGCTTCTCCTCCTACCTCTTCTAATGCCTTTGGTGCTCTCGATGTCACCTCCTGTACATTAGTGAGACCAAATACAGACTAGGTGACTGTTTACATTTAAATTGAAATTTAGACAAACAGGACAGTAACAGGCCCTTTCAACTCATGAGCCAATGTTGTCCAATTGACCTACACCCCAAAACATTAATCAACCCTTTGCCTCCACAGATGCTGCCTGACCCACATACTGTAAATATTTGAGTATAATGTGAAAAATTTTCCCCCTTTTCCCCCTCAAAAATAGGGGGGGGGGTCGCATTATACACGATAGTAAATTAAAAAAAAATTTCTGCAACTCGCGACTCAGGCCGGAGAGATGGGTGAGAGGAGGGGGTCGTATTATACACAGGGGTAAAATTTTTCCCCTTTTTCCTTCAAAAATGGGGGGGGGGGGGGGTTTCATTATACATGGAATGCATTATACACGAATATTTACGGTAATTCTGCCAGCAGTTTTTATTTGCCTCAAAATTACAGATTTTGCAACATATAATATCTCTATTTACTCCATTGCTGTTGAAATGGCTGTCTTAGTCAGGTTATGCTCCATTTACCTGCAATTTAATATAAACTCTTATATTAACCAGAGCAGGTGATCTGAGCGTAGATCAGTGACCAGCTGTTGTAATAACAGGCTGGAAGCGTACTGCATTTCGTGGGCAGGGAGGCGTAACATGCAGAACTTAAAATATGTTTGTGATTAAAGCTGCATTCTTAATTTTATCAATTCTGGACCCAGTTTACTCTCACAGCTTCATTTACCTCTAGATCTTTCACTTTTTTAATATCTGCTTCACTCTGGATTTGTTTTATCCCCTCATTTATTCTGTTTGTGGCTTTTCTCTCGCACAGACAAATGCAAAGTCCTGCTTATACTCAGATGCATAGCTTCTCAAAGTACACACAATCTCTTTCTCGTTTGCACTCAACCACTTTCTCCAAGCAGACGCACCAAGTTGCTTTCCTGATTAATTAGTTTCTGTGTTGTGTTCTTGCTGGGAAATAGCAAGATAATTATTTTTAGAGTATTGTTAATGATTTACGAGTCCACAAAGGTCCTGGTCAAAGAATGAGGGCACTTGGAATTATTTTGTATATTTTTATTATATTTCCCTAATGGCATTTTTTGTCAGTGGGGAAATATAATAGAAATATTACCTATGATTGTAAAACATGAATACTTACTTCTTCAGAAAAAGAGAAGCTTTGCATTTGGAGTTAAGAAGAAGTCTACAGATGCTGGGATCTAGTATCATGATGTACCATCAATAATTCACAAAAAGTTGAGTAATAAAACAATCAGGCTTATAAGGACTGGAACACTATCAAACAACATCCTTCTCCTTAACTGATCAGAGCAAAAGGAAAGGGGTAGCCTGCTATGGGTAGGATTGGTCTCGGGAGGTGTGTCTTGTCGATAGCAGCCAATCATGGTATAACAGTGGATTACCACTTCACCCCTTCCTTTTTAAGAAGAATCCTGCAGGGTGAGAACAAAAGAGAGTGAAACAACTGTACATAGACATACTTTACAGATTAAGTCAATCAGGGTTCTCCTCTATTGCAGTGAGTGAGATGGCAGTGGTTGGGGGGGGGGGGGCGGGGTGCTGGCATAACATCATGATCAGATAAGGGGTGGAAACAGGTGGGGGTCTAAGGGAGTGTGGTGCTGGTACATTATTGGCAGCAATAGCAGCCATGGGTGGTCAGCTGCAGGTTTGGGGACCCCTAAGGTTGAAGAGGGGGAAAGGGTCTGTGGAAAGTTAGTGGTGGTTGGGGGGGATCCCGATGGTGCCAGGTCTTGGATCGAGACCATGTCTAATTGCGCGTCAGGGAAGGCAACGCAGCTATATTGTGGGTTGGCATGGAGGAGGTGGACCCTCTCGACCAGTGGGTTGGTCTTAGATTGTTTGACATGCTTACGGAGCAGGACAGGTCCTGGTGAGATAAGCTAGGTGGGCAGCATAGTCCCTGAAGCAGACTTCTGAGGGAAGGCAAAAATCCATTCATAAGGGTGTGCTGTTGGTGGCCGTGCATAAAAGGGACCGAGTGGAGTGAGGTAAATCTGGGAGGACTTCTTGCCAATGGGAGAAATGGAGACCTTGTGACCTCAGTGCCAGGAGGATGGTCTTCCAGACTGTGGCATTTTCCCCTTTCCATTTGCCTGTTTCCCCCCTAGGATTGTAGCTGATGGTCCTGCTTGTGGTGATCATTCTGGCCAGCAGGTACTGCTGCAGTTTATCGCTCATGAATCCCCGGTCTCTGTGGATAAAGCCGGGGTACGCGACGATACTACAGAGAGCCTTGATAACGGTGGCTGGGGTAATGTCAAGGCATGGGATGGCGAAGGGGAAACAACAATATTCATCAATAACAGTAAGGAAATAGACATTCTGATTGGAAGAGGGGAGGGACCCTTAAAGTTGATGGTGAGGTGGTTGAAGGGGCGCGTAGCCTTGATGAGATGTGCCTTGTCTGGCCGGTAGAACTGCAGTTTGCATGTGGCACAGACCTGACAATTTATAGTCATTGTCCAGACCTCCTCGACGGAGTAAGGTAGATTCTGAAATTTGACAAAATGGAAAAACATGGTAACTCCGGGATGACAGAGGTTATTGTGAAGAGTCTGTCGTTTGTCCATTTGGAAACTAGCGCAGGTTCCACGGGATAGGCCGTCCAGGGTCTTGTTAAGTTTTCCAGGTCAGTAGAGGATATCATAGTTGTAAGAAGACCTTTTGATTGTCTACCTGAGTGTAGAGCTCGTCGAAAGAACCAAAGGCTTGTTGATCCAAACCAAGGCTTTTATTAGCAAAAGGCAGGAGCTCTTCACAGGTGGCCGACCAGTCCGGAATGATCCAACCTGGCTAGGGACACAACCCTTTAAGGCCCAGACAGTAGGCGTGGCTAAGCTCTCAGCCAATTGCTGTAAGCACCATCCTTACACTCTAGATACTGTAACTATATACATTGGTGATAGGTTTGTACTATCATATTCACATTGGAGAACTGACCCTGGGGTGGAAGGGCTGAAGAGGGAGAAGGGAAGGAAAAAAAAATGAGGGAGAGAATGAATGGAAGGGGTAGGTTAAGGACTGTAGCAGTCAGGGGGTCTGATCATCCGGCGTGACCGCTGTGGTGCCGGGATTGGGGTCGCTGGCGTGATGTCGCCAGCAGGCTCGTCGGGTGTGACTGCTCCTTCGCTCAATTCCCCAGCTGTGTTGTCGGCAGGGTGGCCCGGGTCATTGGGGTGCTGTTGGTCCTTCTGTTCCGGCACGGGGCTTGGGGAATAAGGAGTTGGGGAAGGTTGGGTTGGGGTGGTTGCTGGGCCTACCGTGTCTTGAGCTAGGTCCCGCACCGAAAAAGTGTCCTCCCACCCGTCTGGGAACTCAACGTAGGCGTAATGCGGGTTCGCGTGGAGTAAAGTCACTCGGTCGACCAAGGGGTCGTTCTTTGAGTGCCGGACGTGGCATCGCAAAAGGACGGGGCCAGGGTCGGTGAGCCATGCCGGTACAGTAGTTCCTGATTCGGATTTCCTTGGGAAAAGGAACATCCTTTCGTGGGGGGTGGCATTTGTTGCGGTACATAGGAGGGAGCGGATGGAGTGTAAGGCGCTGGTGAGAACCTCCTGCCAGTGAGAGGTGGGGAGACCTTTAGACAGGAGAGCCAGTATAACTGCTCTCCAGATGGTGGCATTCTCCCTCTCGACCTGGCCGTTACCATGTGGGTTATAGCTGGTGGTCCTGCTTGAAGTGATACCACACTCCAGAAGATACTGTTGCAGCTCTGCGCTCATAAATGAGGACCCCCTATCACTCTGGATGGAATTGGGGTACCTGAAAATGGCGAAGATACTGTGAAGGGCCTGTATCACTGAGGTGGCAGTGGTATCTGGGCAGGGCACAGCGAACGGGAAATTGGAGTACTCGTCGATGGCTGTAAGGATGTAGTTATTACGGTTGGTCGACGGTAGGGGCCCCTTAAAGTCTACACTAAGATGCTTTTTTTTTTAAATTTTTTATTTTTCACACCATAAATCACAATAGCCATGATATACACTTTTTCTTTTTCACACATATACAGTGACTTTTTCTCCCCCCCCCCCCCTCCCAAGCCACCCCCCCACCCCCCCCCTCTCATCCATTTTAGGTATACAATCTAGGTTGCATTAATTCAGTCAGACAATGTTGTCATTCAACAAAAATACACCAGAAATTCTACAGAGTCCATTCTTTTCTTTTCTTCTCCTTCCGTCAACTTAGGTAATGTTTGTTCCCGGTAGGTTTTCGCTATTGTATTTAATGTAAGGCTCCCATACTTGTTCGAATATTTCAATATTATTTCTTAAACTATATGTTATTTTTTCTAATGGAATACATTTATTCATTTCTATATACCATTGTTGTATTTTCAAATTATCTTCCAATTTCCAGGTTGACATAATACATTTTTTTGCTACGGCTAGGGCTATCTTAACAAATCTTTTTTGTGCATCTTCCAAGTCAATTCCAAATTCTTTATTTTTTATGTTACTTAGGAGAAAGATCTCTGGATTCTTTGGTATATTGTTTTCTGTTATTTTATTTAATATCTGATTGAGATCATCCCAAAATTTTTCTACTCTCTCACATGTCCAGATTGCATATTGTTGTTCCCCTTTCTTTTTTACATCGAAAACATCTATCAGATACTGTTGGGTCCTATTTATTTAACTTTTGCGGTGTAATGTATAGTCTGTGTAACCAATTATATTGTATCATACGCAGCCTCGTATTTATTGTATTTCTCATCGTTCCAGAACATAATTTCTCCCATGTTTCCTTTTTTATCTTTATATTTAAATCTTGTTCCCATTTTTGTTTAGTTTTACCATTTGTTTCCTCATTCTCCTTTTCTTGCAGTTTAATATACATATTTGTTATAAATCTTTTGATTAACATTGTATCTGTAATCACATATTCAAGGTTACTTCCCTCTGGTAAACTCAAATTGCTTCCTAATTTATCTTTCAAGTAGGATCTCAGTTGGTAATATGCCAGCGCTGTATCTCCAGTTATATTGTACTTATCTCTCATTTGTTCAAAGGATAAGAATCTACTTCCTGAAAAACAATTTTCTATTCTTTTAATCCCTTTTTTTTCCCATTTTCTAAAGGAAAGGTTGTCTATTGTAAAAGGGAGTAGCTTATTTTGCGTCAATATTAGTTTTGGTAATTGATAATTTGTTTTATTTCTTTCTACATGAATCTTCTTCCATATATTGAGGAGATGGTGTAATACTGGAGAAGTTCTATGTTGTACCAATTTTTCGTCCCATTTATATAATATGTGTTCAGGTATCTTTTCCCCTATTTTATCTAATTCTAATCTCGTCCAGTCTGGTTTTTCCCTTGTTTGATAAAAATCTGATAGGTACCTTAATTGTGCGGCTCTATAATAATTTTTGAAGTTTGGCAATTGTAAGCCTCCTTGTTTATACCATTCTGTTAATTTATCTAGTGCTATCCTTGATTTCCCCCCTCTCCATAAAAATTTCCTTATTATTTTCTTTAACTCTTTGAAGAATTTTTCTGTCAGTTGTATTGGCAATCCCTGAAATAAGTATAGTATCCTTGGAAAAATGTTCATTTTAATACAGTTTATCCTTCCTATCAGTGTTAGTGGTAGCTCTTTCCAATGCTCTAAATCGTCCTGTAATTTTTTCATTAGTGGATTGTAATTGAGTTTATATAATTGGCCTAGATTTTTGTTTATTTGTACACCTAGGTATCTTATTGCCTGCATTTGCCATCTGAATGGGGATTCCTTCTTAAATTTTGAGAAATCCGCGTTATTCATAGGCATTGCTTCACTTTTATTTACGTTTATCTTGTATCCCGACACTTCTCCATATTCCTTCAATTTCTTATATAGTTCTTTTATTGATAGTTCTGGTTCTGTTAAGTACACTATCACATCATCCGCAAATAGACTGATTTTATATTCCCTGTCTTTTATTTTTATTCCTTTTATATTATTATCTATTTTTATCGATTCTGCTAGTGGTTCTATAGCTAGCGCAAACAATAATGGTGATAGTGGGCATCCCTGCCGCGTTGACCTGCTTAAGTTAAATTGCTTTGATACATGTCCATTTACTGTCACTTTCGCTAACGGTCCCTTATATAATGCTTTAATCCAATTAATATACTTCTCCGGTAAACTGAATTTTTGCAATACTTTGAACAAGTAATTCCATTCTACTCTGTCGAAGGCCTTCTCTGCGTCTAAAGCAACTGCTACTGCAGGTGCTTTATTTCCTTCTACTGCATGAATTAAGTTAATAAATTTACAAATATTGTCTGTTGTGCGTCTTTTTTTGATAAATCCAGTTTGGTCTAAATTTACCATTTTCGGTACCTGTTCTGCTAATCTGTTTGCTAATAGTTTAGCTATTATCTTATAATCTGTGTTTAGCAGAGATATTGGTCTATATGACGCTGGTGAGAGTGGATCTTTCCCTTGTTTTAGTATCACTGTAATTATTGCTGTTTTACATGAATCTGGTAAGTTTTGTGTCTCATCAATCTGGTTGATTACATCCAGGAGGGGCGGTATTAAGAGATCTTTAAATGTTTTGTAGAATTCTATTGGGAGTCCATCCTCTCCTGGTGTCTTATTATTTGATAATTTTTTTATTATCTCTTGTATTTCTACTGTTCCAAATGGTTCTGTTAATTTATTTTGTTCCTCTATTTGTAGTTTTGGTAGTTCAATTTTAGTCAAAAATTCATCTATTTTCCCTTCTTTCCCTTCGTTTTCAGTTCGGTATAATTGTTCATAGAATTCTCTGAAGTTTTCCTTAATTTCTTTTGGATTATATGTAATTTGTTTGTCTTTTTTCCTTGTTGCCAATACCATTTTCTTAGTTTGCTCTGTCTTAAGCTGCCATGCTAAGATTTTGTGTGTTTTTTCACCTAGTTCATAATATTTCTGTTTTGTCTTCATTATATTCTTCTCCACCTTATATGTTTGTAATGTTTCATATTTTGTTTTTTTATTCGCCAATTCTCTTCTTTTGGTTGTATCTTCCTTTATTGCTAATTTTTTTTCTATGTTTACTATTTCCCTTTCCAACTGCTCTGTTTCCTGATTATAGTCCTTCTTCATCTTGGTTGCATAACTTATTATTTGTCCTCTAATGAATGCTTTCATTGCATCCCATAGTATAAACTTATCTTCCACTGATTCCGTATTTACTTCAAAGTACATTTTTAATTGTTTTTCAATAAATTCTCTAAAATCCTGTCTTTTAAGTAGCATGGGGTTTAATCTCCATCTATACATTCTTGGAGGGATGTCCTCTAGCTTTACTGTCAGTATTAAGGGTGAATGGTCTGATAGCATTCTCGCTTTATATTCTGTTTTTCTTACTCTATCCTGCATACTAGCTGATAACAAAAATAGGTCTATTCTTGAGTATGTTTTATGTCTAGTCGAGTAGTATGAGTATTCCTTTTCTTTTGGGTTTTGTTTCCTCCATATGTCCACAAGTTTCATTTCTTGCATTGATTTAATTATAAATTTGGTTACTTTGTTCTTCTTGTTAATTTTTTTCCCCGTTTTATCCATATTTGGATCCAAATTCAGATTGAAATCCCCTCCTATTAGTATGTTCCCTTGCGTATTAGCTACCTTCAAAAAGATATCTTGCATAAACTTTTGATCTTCTTCGTTAGGTGAATATATATTAAGTAGATTCCAAAGCTCCGAATATATCTGACATTTTATCATAACATATCTCCCTGCTGGATCTATTATTTCCTCTTCTATTTTAAATGGCACATTTTTGCTAATTAATATAGCCACTCCTCTTGCTTTTGAATTATACGATGCTGCTGTTACATGTCCTACCCAATCTCTCTTTAATTTCTTGTGCTCCAATTCAGTTAAGTGTGTTTCTTGGACAAATGCTATATCTATTTTTTCCTTTTTCAGTAAATTTAGTAGTTTCTTCCTTTTAATTTGGTTATGTATTCCATTAATATTTAAAGTCATATAGTTCAGCGTAGCCATTTTATATTTTGTTTATCTTCTCTTTCCGTTTTTCCATCATTACCTTTCCTCCTTTTCCATTTCTGTTTTCTTATTTTCAACTCTTTACCAGACAACATTCCTACAACATCCAACATTTTCCTTATTCTCCTATTTCTATCTTCTTTATCCCCAATCTCCCCTTCCCCTCCTGAGTTGTCCTTTATCCCTTGTCGGACAACCACATCTCCCCTCTCCATTTGGATTTGCGAATCCACTCGCAAGCGTCAACTGATTTTGCAGTGACCGCTCTTTTCCCCCACCCAGCCCCCCCCAGAAAAGATTTCACTTTTCATATGTCACAAAGGTCACTCTTTTAATTCCCTCCTTATTCTCTCTATTCCATTACCTTCCCTTATTAATTCTTGTCTATACTATCTATGTTTTCCTCTAATTACAGATACTTTCACGTATGCCCATTGTCTCTATTCACTCTTATACCTCTTTACCCGCATACATATCAATCGTGGTCATTTTTACCCTCATTACCCGTCTTCATCCCTCAGTCTATTTTTGTCTTTACCCACATACATATCAATCGTGATCATTTTTACTCTCATTACCCGTCTTCATCCCTCAGTCTATTTTTGTAATTGTTCTGCAAATTTTCGTGCTTCTTCTGGATCCGAGAACAGTCTGTTTTGTTGTCCTGGAATAAATATTTTCAATACCGCAGGATGCTTCTGTGTAAATTTATACCCTTTCTTCCATAAAATCGCCTTTGCTGTATTGAACTCTTTTCTCTTCTTTAGGAGTTCAAAACTTATATCTGGATAAATGAAGATTTTTTGCCCTTTATACTCCAGTGGTTTGTTGCCCTCTCTTACTTTTTCCATTGTCTTCTCCAGTACCTTTTCTCTTGTAGTATATCTTAGGAATTTTACTACAATAGATCTTGGTTTTTGTTGTGGTTGTGGTTTAGAGGCCAATGCTCTATGTGCCCTTTCTATTTCCATTTCTTGCTGTAGTTCTGGACATCCTAGGGTCTTAGGGATCCACTCTTTTATAAACTCCCTCATATTCTTGCCTTCTTCATCTTCCTTAAGGCCCACTATCTTTATGTTATTTCTTCTGTTATAATTTTCCATTATATCTATTTTTTGAGCTAGTAGTTCTTGTGTCTCTTTAGTTTTTTTATTAGATTCCTCCAATTTCTTTTTTAAGTCTTCTACCTCCATTTCTGCTGCTACTGCCCGTTCTTCCATCTTGTCCATTTTTTTCCCCATTTCTGTTAAGGTCATATCTATTTTATTCACTTTCTCTTCTGTGTTGTTTATTCTTCTTCTTAAATCATTGAATTCCTGTGTTTGCCATTCTTTAAATGACTCCATGTATCCTCTAACAAGAGCAAGTATATCCTTTACCTTGCCTTTCCCTTTATCTATTTCACTGTATTCTTCCTCTTCTTCTTCCTCTGGGTTGGCCATCTGTTGTTTCTTTGTTGCCCTTTCCTTCTCTTCTTTCTTGTTTCCATTGTCTTCTGTGGTCTCTTCTTGCTGCAGGTGTTCTGCAGCTGTCGTTGCCGGCTGTGGAGATCGACACCCCAGGTGGTCCCCCCTCCCGTCGGTGTGTTTTTTTTCATGCGCGGTTGCGCACTTTTACTTGGCTCTGTGAGCCATTGTTGTAGTTCTTTTTCTACCGACCTGAGGTAGTGGGCTCCTCTCTCCACAGCGGGCCTCTTCGGACAGGTAAGGCCTTCACCTTTTTCCTCCGTTGTCTTCTCTTCCTCTCTTCTTACCGTTGATTTTGATTTTTCTTCTTTTGTCTCCATCTTCTTTCCACCTTTATACTCACTTTTCTTTAACTTGTATTTCTGTGCCTTTGTATTTTCTCTTGTTTTTCCCGACTTTTCTGGAGAGGGCTGGAGTTCACCGTCCGGCCACTACTCCATCACGTGACTCCCCTACACTAAGATGCTTGAAGGGGCGGGTGGCTTTGATAACGTGGGAGTTCCCCGGATGGAAGAAGTGGGGCTTGCATTCAGCGCACACCGAACAGGCTTGGGTAATGGAGCGAATCTCCTCGACTGTGTAGGGTAGGTTGCGCGCCTTGACAAAGTGGGCAAACCTAGTGACCCCTGGATGACAGAGCGCCTCATGGAGTTTCTGTAGTCTGTCCATCTGTACATTGGCGCACGTCCCCCTGGAGAGCGCGTCAGGTGGGTCGTTGAGCTTACCATGCTGGTACAGGATGTCATAGTTAAATGTGGAGAGTTCAATTCTCCATCTGGCGATTTTGTCATTTTTTTTATCTTACCTCGCTGGCTGTTGCTGAACATGAAGGAGACCGCGTGTTGATCAGTCAACAGTGTAAAGCGCTTCCCAGCGAGGTAATGTCTCCAACGACGCACCGCTTCAACTATGGCCTGGGCCTCCTTCTCGACCGAGGAGTGTCTACTCTCTGGACCCTGGAGGGTTCTGGAGAAGAAGGCTACAGGCCAACCAGCCTGGTTCAAGGTGGCTGCCAGGGCGAAGTCGGATACATCGCTCTCGACTTGAAACAGGACAAACTCATCGATCGCGTGCAGCGTTTCAGTGGCGATGTCAAATTTGATTCGATCGAAAGCCGCTCTGGCTTCGGTCGAGAGGGGAAAGGAGGTGGTCTTGATAAGAGGACGCGCCTTGTCAGCATAGTGTGGAACCCATTGGGCGTAATATGAGAAAAAGCCCAGGCAGCGTTTGAGCACTTTCTGGGTATGGGGGGGGGGGGGGGGTGGGGGTAAAGTCCATTAGGGGACGCACGCGGTCAGGATCTGGCATCACTACCCCGTTCTGCACCACGCAACCTAGAATCGCGAGTTGTGTGATCCGGAAGACACATTTGTCAAAATTGTAGGTCAGGTTCAGCCGACCGGCAGTTTGAAGAAATTTGTCTAGGTTGGCGTCGTGATCCTGCACGTCGTGGCCGCAGATGGTGACATTGTCCAGATACGGGAAGGTAGCGGTTAGCCCGTTCTGATCCACCATCCAGTCCATTTCCCACTGGAAGACCGTGACACCATTCGTGACCCCGAATGGTACCCTGAGAAATTGATACAGCCGCCAATTCGCTTCAGTCCTCACAGCAGATCGGGAGCTGGTGGTAGGCCGAATGGTGGAGAATATGCAGTATTGGGCGATCTGGTTCACCATATCCGTGATGTGTGGCAGGGGGTATGCATCCAGGAGCGCGAAGCGGTTAATGGTCTGGCTTTAGTCGACCACCATCCGTAGCTTTTCCCCGTTGTTGACAACCACCACCTGGGCTCTCCAGGGACTTGAACTGGGTTTGATGATGCCCTCATCCAGCAATCTAAGCACCTCACTCCTAATGAATTGACTATTTTCGTAACTATATTGCCGACTTTTGGTGGCCACAGGCTTCCAGCCAGGGGTGAGGTTTGCGAAGAGTGCTGGCAGGGCAATCCGGAGTGTGGAAAGGCCGCAGGAGTGGCCCCGGGGCACGGGGGCGGGTTGCTCGGGTGCTTCAGGGGTGGGGCGATGGCAGACCGAGAGGGGGGCGTGGGGTCCCCCAAAGTGTAGGAACTGACACTGAAAGTCTAATCTCAGCAACACTGGGGCGCACAATTGGGGAAGGATGAATAATTTGAAGTGGGTGACCGTTACGCCCTGTACTTCCAGCGTGGTGATGCAATACCCCTTTATCCCGGTCGAATGCGACCTCGTAGCTAATGAGATCCTCTGGGTAGTGGGGATAATGTCAAGTCCGCAACAGAGGGCCAGATCTGGCCGGATAAAACTGTCAGTTGACCCAGAGTCAAATAAGCAATTGGTATAGTGTCCATGCACTTTAATCAGATCCATTGCTTTAGTGAGGGGATGAGAGCATTGCTGATTTAGTGTAATAGAAGCAGCCACTGATCCTGTTGACAGGGGAGTTCCGCGTGTTGACGTCACGCAACGGGATGACGTCATAGGCGCAGTCAGCGCTGGAGGAGCAGGTTGGAGGTATTCCTGGAGGTGCTGTTGTGGCGGCGTTGGCGGATGAACGGTAAGTAGTGGGGGTTATTGCTCGCGGTTAGCGGTGGGTAGGTCGTTGGTCGCGGCGGTCGGGCCCCAGTGGTCATCAGCGATAGACGCTAGGGCGAGTACCTGGTTGGCCACGGCAGGTCCCCAGTCGGTCGTGGTGGCTGCACCGGTGGCGGCGTGGGCAACGGCAGCAGGTGAGCGAGCAGTGGTAGCGGTAGCATTGTCTCCGGGGGTGGCTGTAGCAGTGGCAGCGGCAGAAGCAGCGGTAACGTCGGCCCCGGGGGTGTCTGTGGCGGCGGCAGCAGCGGCAGTAGCGTCGAGTGTTCCGCACGGGGGCGAGAGGCAGGCCAACACCATGGTTGCGAGGGTGGGCTGCCCCTTCCGGGTTCGGCATCTCCGTGACGTCAGGCGTTGCCGTGCAGGGGAGCCCTCGCTCTCATTGGACGAGAGCTCTGGGGAAGAAGAGTTTGAATGGGATAGTGGCGATTGGGCTTCACATGAGGCACTGTGTTTGCTGGCGGCCATTTTAGACCTACAGACTGCAGCAAAGTGGCCCTTTTTAAGGCACTTCTGGCACCTGGCTTTTCTTGCTGGACACTGGGACCTGCTGTGTTTGTCCCGCCCGCAGAAATAACATTTTGGGTTCGCACGGGGCAGGGTAGCAGCAGCCGACAGGCCGTCAGTATCTCGGGGGGTGGTAGGGAAGAAGGGCACTCTACTCACATCAGAACGTGGGGTCCAGTCCCTAGAGAGCTCGGTGGACTTTAAGGCTGCATCCTCCATTGTGATTGCAATCCGGGCCACGTCCTCTAGTTTTTCTACCCCTTGTTCGAGCAAGCGCAGCCTCACTTCGTTCGATCAGAGCCCGGCCACATAGGCATCCTGGACGAGATCATTTGTGATCTCGGCAGCAGTTTTGTCCACACAGTTACAGTCCTTGCCCAACGCCTTTACTATTTGTAAATATGCCCTGCTGGACTCGACGGGCTGTTGCTTCCTCGACTCAAGCACAAGCCGGGCATGAACTCTGTTCATTGGTTGATCGTACAGTTCGTTCAGTACCTTTATGGTTGCAGTGTAAGTTGTCTCATCCTGGATGTTCTCGTAGACTCTCAAGGACACCATAGACAGCAATGCTGTTAGACGCTGGTTATCCTCCTCCACCTCAATGAGCCTTAGGAAGTTTTCAAAGTTCATCAGCTAGAACTTAAAGGCTTTGAAGGCTGTAGCTGACTGTGGGTCGATGTCAAGTTTTTCTGGCCGAGTCATATGCTCCATCCCTTTTTAAAAAAAATTCATTTTGCTAATAAAATTGTAGAGCTCGTCGAAAGAACCAAAGACTTGTTGATCCAAACCAGGGATTTTATTAGCAAAAGACAGGAGCTCTTCACAGGTGGCCGACCAGTCCGGAATGATCCAACCTGGCTAGGGACACAACCCTTTAAGGCCCAGACAGTAGACGTGGCTAAGCTCTCAGCCAATCACTGTAAGCACAGTCATTACTCTAACTATATACATTGGCGATAGGTCTGTACTATCACACTGAGGATATCATCATTTTTGATTTTATCCCTTTGCTTATTATTAAACATGTTTCCCAGCGAGGTAGTGCCTCCAGTGGCGTACTGCTTCCACGATAACCTGGGCCTCTTTCTCAGCAGAGGAGTGGCGAATCTCAGGGCTTTGGAGGGAATGAGAGAAAAAGGTGAGGGGCCTGCCAACCTGGTTGAGAGTGGCAGCCAGAGCAAAGTCAGACACATCGCTCTCCATTTAGAAAGGTGTTGATATGCGTGGTTGCCTTGGAGATGTCACCTTTGACCCATTTTGGGCTTGTTTTGTCAGGGAAACGTTGTGACTTTGACCAGTGGCTGAATCTTTTCTTCATAGATGGGGACCCATTGAGTGTAGTAAGAGAAGAGCCCGAGGCATTTCTTCAGTGCTCTTAGGGTATGCAGTAGGGGCAGCTCTAACAATGGGTTCATGCAGTCAGGGTTGAGGCTAATGATGCCATTCTCGATAATGGCATCTCGACTATGCTGTCTGGAAGAGACATCAGTCCTTGTTATAAGTCAGGTTTTTTTTAAAAAAAATTATTTTTCACGCTATGAACCATACTGACCAAAATACACACAGAGATTTCCCTCTTGAATAGACACAGTGTCATTTTCTCCCCTTTTCCCCCCTCCCTTCCCTCCCTCCCTCACCCCCCCCCTCCCCACTCACTCAACGTTCAACTTATATGATACATTAAACCCATTAAACAACGTCGTCACACAATGAAAATAAACAAGAAATTTGTGTCTTCTACTTTTACATACTGGGTCAGTTCATTTCGTCTTCTTCTCCTTCTGTCATTTTAGGCGGTGGAGGTCTGCGGTAGGACTTCTCTATTGTGTTCCATGTACGATTCCCAATTTTTTTCGAATACTGTGATGTTATTTCTTAAATTATATGTTATTTTTTCCAATGGAATACATTTATTCATTTCTATGTACCATTGCTGTATTCTCAGGCTATCTTCTAATTTCCAGGTTGACATAATACGTTTTTTTGCTACAGCTAAGGCTATCACAATAAATCTTTTTTTGTGCTCCATCCAAATCGAGTCCAAGTTCTTTACTTCTTATATTACTTAGAAGAAAGATCTCTGGATTTTTTGGTATGTTACTTTTTGTGATTTTATTTAATACCTGATTTGGATCTTCCCAAAACTTTTCCACTTTCTCACATGCCCAAATTGCATGTACTGTTGTTCCCGTTTCCTTCTTACAGTGAAAACATCTGTCTGATACTGTTGGGTCCCATTTATTTAACTTTTGAGACGTGATGTATAGCCTGTGTAACCAATTATATTGTATCATGCGTAACCTTGTGTTTATTGTATTTCTCATATTTCCGGAGCATAGCTTTTCCCATGTTTCATTCTTTATCTTTATGTTTAGATCTTGTTCCCATTTTTGTTTAGGTTTACCATTTAGGTTTACCGTTTGTAAACTGGCAGTCCTCTGGGCGGATCAGGAACTTCAGGTTGATCGTGGAAAACACCAGATACTGTGCGATCTGGTTGACCATATTGGATATGTGGGGAAGGGGGTACGCATCAAGCTGCGTTTACTGGTTGATAGACTGGCTGTAATCAATGACTATCCTATTCTTTTCCCTGTTCCTGACCATGACAACCTTGGTCCTCCAAGGACTATTACTGGCCTTGATGATTCCCTCGCCTAATAACCGCTGGACCTCCGACTTGATAAATGCCTGTCGCAGCACGGTACCGTCTACTCCTGGTGGCTACCGGCTTGCAATTGGGAATGAGGTTGGCAAATAGTGGGGGGAGGGGTGGTTGATCTTGAGGGTCAAGAGGCCACACATCGCCTGTGGGGGGCCGTCCAAGAACTGTAAGGGGGGAGGAGGAAGGGCCCATCAAATTGCAAGGTGACCTTCTGCAGTTGGCACTGCAACTGCAGCCCCAGTAGCAAGGGGGTACACAGCCGAAGTATGACAAGCAATCTGTAGTCTTTGTACAGTACGCCTCCAATAATTATGGTCACTAGCCAGGGCCCACGGATGGCTGTGGAGTATGATTTGAATGCGAGAGATATTCTGTGTTTGGCGGGACGTACTTTAAGGGACAGACTTTTAGCAGTATTAGGGTGGATAAAATTTCCTGTACTCCCCTATCGAATAAACATTTGATAACGTGCCCATTTACCTGAACATCCATCATGGACCTGGCAAGTTCATGCAGTGCCATCATATTCAGAATAATGAATTCAGTGTTAAGTCTGTTGGGTGCTCCCGCTCCCAAAATAGGCACCCTCGACTCCAAGATGGCCGACCTTGACTCCTCATGGTGTCATATGCCAGGGAAGATGGCATCAATTGCAATCCCCGGGGTAGCAACACTTCTAGATCTCGTGGGCGGTTTAGATTGGCAACTTTTGGCGTAATGCCCATTTTTCTGGCATATGTACCCGGCGCAGAGGCCGACAACATAGATGTCTCTAATGAGGTCCTCAACACACTGGGCGGTGGACACGAGCTTGCAGTCATAGGCTTTGCACAGAATCTGGAAGGCCTGTAGGAACTCAGCACTAAAACTCACCAGGGCATTGTTTTATGGAGGCCAGGAGATGCCTGGCATAGAACTTGTTAACCTTCTGGCAATACTGGGCTTTGAGAATCTCCATCGTTGCCTCTGGTGTGAGTTGGTGCCACTGATCATGGAAAAACCTGGGGCCCGACCCACAAGAGGAGTAATCTCAGCTGATCTGGATCCATGGTGATGCCGCCCACGGCTCCTGCCAAAAAGTTTTCAAAGCATCGTAGCCACAGTTGAAGGTGTTCGGGGTGTCAGTGACCAGGGGTCAATGTCAAGTTTCTCTGGTTTCAGGCATTGTTCCATTGAAAATTTTAGCTATTAAAATTGATGTACCATCAATAATTGACAAAAGGCTGAGTAGTGAAACAATCAGCCTTTTACTAGCTAAAGTCTGGAACAATATCATACAACCATCCATCTCCTTGACTGATCAGAGTAAAAGGAAAGGATTAGCCTACAAGAGGCTATGGATAGGATTTGTTTCGGGATGCGTGCCCAGTCGATAGCAGCCATAAACAGTGTAACAATAGCTTACCACATATCACAACTTCAGAACATAGATAAAGAATTGGAAGTAAGTCACAAAAATTTGTAGACACCGTGGTTGAAGGGAAAACACAAGTTGCTGGAGAAACTCAGCAGGTCAAACAGTGTCCACTAAGTAGCAAAGGTAAGAACATTTCAATTCAGAGTCAGATTCCCAGACCTGTCAGTCCATGGTCTTAAGCACTATCCTACCCAGACCACCTGCAGATTGGAGGAACAACACCTTATTTTCCTGTCTGGGCACCCTGCAGCCAGATGGCATTTCCATTTTTCTGCTTTCTGCTAAACTTGCTCGCCTTTTCTTTCCCTTCCCCTCCCCCATCCCCACTCAGCCATCCCTCCCTCCCCTGCTACTGATCCCTCCCTCCTTTCTCCACCTATCATCTGCTTTTGCCACCCACCCCCACTCTTTGTCTCATACCTTGAAGCCTGAAGCTTTGGTTATGTATTTTTACCTTTGTTGCGTAAAGGACACTGTTAGACTTGTTGAGTTTCTCCGGCATTTTGTGTTTTAACGTAGATAAATAAATTACAGCCAATTGCATAATTTGTAAATGGAATCACTGATGTGAAAATCTAAACTTGCAAATTCTAGTGTTACAGTAATTTGGTTGGTAATTGTCTGAAAAGTAACTTTCTACACTTAAAAAATTATTTTTTTAAAACAATCTTGACACTATTATTAAAATGTCTGGTTTTGCAAGGCAGTTTGAATTATGATCTGTAAAGTTAAACTTCGAGTTTATAATCAAATATTGAAGAGCAGTATTGTCTGAAAATTCAAAAGTGTAATATGATAACATTTTCACAAATAGCTTCTGAATCTGATTTATCAACTAGTTATTCAGACTAGAATTGTCAGTATTTCAATCCATCTAAGTTATAGCAGGTTAATTTCCCCTAATTGTCCACTACCTTTCTGAAAGAGTGTTCCCTCATTATTTTCTTTTAACCTAGTCTCTCTCACATAGTTTCAATTTCCCTGATTCTCCTGTCACATTTTAGGGACTTGGAAGAAAGCTGGAGTAATGGAAGAAGGGGCGAATGCACAAGGAGAACCTGAAAACTGTTTAGTTCTACACTAAAGTCCCTCACTGCTCCCTACCATTCATTGTACGGGTCTTATCCTTATTAGCGCTCCCAAAAAACTAACACAGGGCTGGCCTTGAGGACACGGAGGAAGAACCGTGACACAGCAGCACCAAACCCAGAACAGAATTTCCCTCGCAGCCGCTAGCCAGCCACGTCTGTCCTGCATTGGCCTAGTCAGCCGCCAGCGAGCCTGCAGCAGTTGTGAACAGCCTTCTTCCTAAATCTTCATTCGCGAAGCCAAGCCATAATCTGATCTGACCTCCCAAAGTGTATCACTTCACATTGATCAGGATAAGTTCCATCTGCTATTGCTTCACTCATTTTATCAAGAAACCTATATCATCCTTGAGCAAAAATCAAATTGCTGGAGGAACTCAGTGGGTCAAGCAGCATTTGTGGGGGTAAAGAATGGGGTGAGGGAAAGGAATTGTTTGATGTTTTGAGTTGATATCCTGCATAAGGACAGTTCCAGATTCCCCCATCTACAGTCTCTTTTAGTGACCTGTAGTGTCAATATCCTATTCATTAACAACAACACCATTAACGTTTGTGTCATCTGTAAACTGTAAATCTGTGAGGGGCGCTGGACAAAATGGAGAGACTCTGTCTGCCTTACGGTGGACAAAACGTAAAGAATTTCATGTATGTTACCTTCTAAATGTAATATTACTTAACAATAATGGAACCTTTACCTTTTACTTACTAATCATATCTTCTGCATTCATAATTAATTTTTAATGTATATAACTGACATTAAGAGTCCAGGCACTACACCACTGGTCATAGGCTTCCAATAACATAAACATCTCCGCCTTACTGCCTCAAAAGCTTGAAGTCCATGTTGACAACATCAACCACATGACCTTCTTCAATATATCTTGTTGCCTCCTTGAAAAATTCAATCAAATTGGTTAGGTTGGATTTCCCTTGAAAAAAGCCATGCTAACTATCTTCGAATAGTCCCTGCCTTTCCAAGTGTAGATTAATCTTGTCCCTCAGAAGGTTTTCCACTAACTTACTTACACTGACACAAGCCTTACAGGCCTAAAACCATTTGGTTTATGCCTAATATGGACCTGACAGGCTGAATTGTATCCTTCAATGCTACTAAATAAATAATCCATGATTCTGTGATATCAAAATAGTTTGGAGGAATTATGCTCTGATTTTTTGTGTTTGCCTATTTTTTGACATTTCCTTAATGGTCTTTCACAATTTATTATTTTCAGAATTGGAGTGGTGATTTTTATTGTTGGTTTTCTAGCCACCTTTTACACTAATGAATTACACTCTGAGTCCATCATAAAGGTGTAGTGAAAGAGTTTTAGGAAGATAAGTGTTTCATTTACAGCAAGTATCTGTTAAATGCAAGATTTTGACAAAAGTGTACAATGTTTGTGATGCACCATCAATTATCACAAAAGGGCTGAGGTTGTAAAACTGATAGGCTTTTATTGACTACAGACTAGAACAGCAACCAACTTCATCAACTGATGTCTGGGGAGCATGCAAGGGTAATGGGTAGGATCGGTCTCGGGAGATGTGTCCAGCTGTCAGTAGCCAATCATAGTATGACAGTGGTTTACCACATTCACCCCTCCATTTTAAGAAGGGGTGAAAGAAGAGAGAGAAAAAAAAGCAAATATATGCATATTTTACAGGTTAAGTCTGTCATGGGGTCTCCTCTGCCGCATCAAACGACTTGGTAATGGCACCCTGGGCAGCTTGTGTGGCTGGTCTGTCGTCACCAGTTACCGTTCGCCAGGGGGAAGGGACAGGTGAAGGGAAGAGGGAGTGTGGTGCTGGTGCATCATAGGTGACAACAGTTGCCGGGGATGGAGTGTGGTCAGCAGCAACCTCAGGGACCCCCAAGTGGCAGTGGGGGAGAATGTCTGTTGGTGGATCAATTGGGGTTGGAGGAGTGCCCAATCGTGCCAAATCCTAGATGAAGACCGTGTCCTTGCACCCATCGAGGAAGGCTATGTAGGGGTACTGGGGATTTGCATGGAGAAGGTGGACCCTCTCGACCAGTGAGTCAGTCTTAGATTGCCTGGCGTGCTTCCAAAGCAGGACCAATCCTGAGGAGGTCAGCTAGACAGGCAGCATAGTCACTGACGTAGACTTCCTAGGGAAAGCAAACATACATTCATGAAGCGTATTGTTAGTAGCCATACACAAGAGCGACCGTACGGTGTGGAATGCATTTGGGAGCACCTCTTGTCAGTGGGAGATGGGGAGGCCCTGTGACCTCAGTGCTAGGAGGATGGTTTTCCAACTGTGGCATTCTACTTTCCCATCTGCCCATTCCCTCTGTGATTATAGCTGGTGGTCCTGCTCTTGGCAATGCCCCTGGCCAGCAGGTACTCCCACCGCTCATGACTCATGAATGAGGTCTCCCGATCCCTGTGGATGAAGCAGGGGTACCCAATGAGTGTGAAGATATTGTGGAGGGCCTTGATGACTGTTGCCTTGGTCATGTTCGGGCAGGAGATGGCGAAAGGGAAGCAGGAATACTCATCATCGATGGTGAGGAAGTATACGTTCTGATCCAAGGAAGGGAGAGGCCCCTTGAAGTCGATGCTCAGGTGCTAAAAGGGGCAAATAGCTGTGGTCAGGTGCACTTTGTCCAGATGGTAGTACAGTTTGCACTGGGTGCAGACCTGGCAGTTTTTGGTCATTATTCTGACTTCCTCAGTGGAGCATGGTAGGTTCCATGCTTTAATGAAATGGAAGAATCCAGTCACTTAGGGGTGGCAGAGGTTGTTGTGGAGGGTCTGCAATCTGTCCAGTATACGCAAGATAGTGCTTCTGAGGGCTCGTTAAGCTTGCCTGGCCTACACAGGATATTGTAGTTACAGGTGGACATTTCAATTATCCACTTGAGGATTTTATCATTCTTCATTTTTTCCCCTCTACTTGTTGTTGAACATGAAGGCGACCATGAGGAGGGTGAAACATTTTCTAGTGAGGTAGTGGCTTTAGTGTCATTCTGCCTTCATGATGGCCTGGGCCTCCTTTTCGACTGAGGAATGGTGGATTTCAGGGCCTTGGAGGGTGCATGAGAAAAAGGTGATGGGTCTGCCTGCTTAGTTGAGTGTGGCATCCAGGGCGAAGTCAGGAACATCACTCTCTACCTCAAAAGGTGTGGACTCATCTATCGCATGCATCGCTGACTTGGTGATGTTGTCCTTGATACGGCCGAAGGCTATGTGAGCCTCTGCCGAGAGAGAGAAAGAGGTGGCATTGACCAGTGGGTGAGCCTTGACCACATAGTTGGGGACCCATTGAGCGTAGTACAAGAAGAAACCCAAGTATCTCTTCAAGGCTCTGAGTCTGTGGGGAAGGGGTAGCTCCAATAAGAGCACAAGGGGTCAGGGTCGGAACTAATGATACCATTTTCAACCACGCAGCCGAGAACAGCTAGTAGGATTGTCTGGAACACACACTTATCCTTGTTATAAGATTCAGGAGCTTCATGGCCTGGAGGAATTTTTGAAGGTTGGCATCATGATCCTGCAGGTTGTGGCCATAGATATGTCAAGATATGGAAAGGTTATAGTGGTCCACCGTGCAGTCCATCTCCCGCTGGAAAACGGAGGCCCCATTGGTGTTGCCGAAGTGGACCCAGAGGAAGTGGTAGAGGCAGCCATCCGCCTCGAATGCAGTATACTGGTGGTCCTCAGGGTGGATCAAGAGCTGGTGATACTGTAATGGATCAATATTGGGAGAATTTGGTAAGATTAGAGTGGGTTACGTACATACACACATTTTAAAACAGATCTTATTTTAAATATTGAAGAATTCATATTCAGTGAACTTTACAGAAACAATGGAGAATTTTATGTACATTTCACAAGTAGGTGCTGGGTGTCATGAAATGAATAGACCATTGTCTTGGAGGAGACAAACTGGCTGTTTGTAACTCACAGAAAGGTCACTCCTGGGTTTTGTTTACCTAAGATAATAGCTTGACCAAGGAGGAGAACTCCTGTGGTTTGCTGAAGGTGGTGGGGGTTTTTTCAAGTGAGAGAGTCACATGAGCTTTCTAGCAGTCTCAGTTGAAGATAGATAGAGAGAGAGAGAGAGAGAGAGAGGGGAGAGACAAACTCTCTCAGGCAGTGTGTGTGACACTGAAAGTAGCTGAACCGTGCAAGTCAGGAGAAGCTGGTTGGAAACAGAAAGCACAAGAGTGGCAGATGGCTGGAACTGCTATCTGTCTGATGTTTCTCTTGGAATAAATGGAACAGAAAGGAACTTTGTGATAGCCTGGAAGAAAGTGGAGTACCCTGATGGGGCAAGTTTCATCAGCGAGATATTGAGGTGACCAATGGTGGACAACTGGAACAACAAATCTCTCTCTGCAAACCTCCAAAGAACCTTCCTGAGTGGTAAACATTTACCTTTCGAGCACCAAAGCCTGGTGAACTTTATACATGTTAAATTCTGTTCACAGTATAAGAATTGCCTACAACCAGTGAACTTGGAAGAATGAGAAGTAAGAACTTTTCTTAAATTTACACACACATCATACATGTGCGCTTAAAATTAGAAGGGGGTTAAGGTTAATTAAGTTAATAGAGATAAGTTAAGGTTTGATTCTGTTTTCATGTTTAAAGATATTTTAAAACAAATTTTGTTTAAGTAACTACTTGTCTTGGTGAATGTCTTTTGCTGCTGGGTTTTGTGGTTCTTTGGGCTCATAACAATACACTGACTTGAGGCCGATCATGGAGATAACCCGATATTGAGCCATCTGGTTAACCATATCAGATATGTGGGGGAGAGGATACGCATCGAGCTGCGTGTATTGGTTGATGGTCTGACCAGTCTATGGCCATGCTGTACTTTGCTTCATTCTTTACTACGACCACCTGGGCCCTCCAGGGACTATTGCTATTATTGATGATGACCTTGCCCAACAAACATTGAACCTCTGACTTCAATGCTCTGTCTGTGGTGCAGTATCACCTACTCCTGGTGGCCACCGGCTTGTATTTGGGGGTGAGGTTTACAAAAAGCAGTGTAAGAGGTGGCCTTGAGAGTTGAGAGCCCACAGGTCATGCGCAGAGGGAATGGGCCCCATCGAACTCCATTGTTATGCTCTTAAGTTGGCACTGGAAGCCCAGCCCCAGTAGCAAGGGGGTGCAGAGCTGTGGCATGACGAGGAGTCTAAAGTGTTTGTAAACTGTGCCTCTAACAATCAAAGTCACTGTACAGGACCCATGGATGTCTGCTGTATGGGATTTAAATGTGAGTGATATCTTATCGAGGGATAGGTGCTTAGCGGTATTGGGGTGAATAAAGCTTTCCATAATCCCATTATCAAACAAACAGTTTGTTATGTACCCATTTACCTGGATGTCCATCATGGATCTGGCAGGTTCATGTGATCTTCTTGATTCAAGGTGGTGGAGGCCATTTTGAACTCATTGAGTCTGATGAGGGCCGGAGTTCCCAAGATGGCTGCCCTTGATATTCCCCCGCTGTGGTGTAGACCCAAAAAAATGGAGCCAGCTGCACGGTCCAAGATGGTGGCCCCCGTGACTCACATATGGCATCACTGGTCTGCAGGGGGGATGGCGCTGATCATGCTGTATGGGGTGGCAGCTGTCTGTGTGTGGCAGGAGGGTTAGACTGGTAGACTTTTGTGTAATGTCCCCTTTTCCCTCATCTAGTGCATACCGCCTTCTTGGCAGGGCACCATTTCCTTGGGTGCTTGCCCTGCCCGCAGAAGTATCATTTGGGACAATCACTCACCACGGCTGCCGAAGTCAGATTGTTAGAGGAGTGCAATGATGCCTGCGACCATTCGCTCACAGCATGAGATGGACCCCTGTCCCACGATTGCAGTGCCTCTTTGGCAGGGCAGCATTTCCTAGGATGCTTTCTCTACCTGCAGAAGTATCATTTGGGGTAATAACCCACCACAGCTGCTGAGGTCAGGTGGCTAGAGGAGTGCGATAATGCTTGCAACTATTCACTCACATTGCGAGATGGTCACCCATCCCAAAATTACGGTGCCCCCAATGGCCAAGAGGCGGCCGAATAGTCGTTCGAGTTTTGGAGGGCCACCTCCATGTCTCTATTAATTCAACCACCCTTTGCAGGTCAAGTACCTTCTGCTCCAGGAGTCACTGTCTTATGTATCCAGACCAGATGCCGGCCACATAGGCGTTCCAGATGAGGTCCTCTGCATTCTGGGTGACTGTCACGCTTTACAGTTGCTCACCCTGCAGAGGGCCCGTAGGTATTCTGCATTCAACTCACCAGGTCATTGCTTCCTGGTGGCCAGGAGGTGTCGCACGTAGACCTCATTCACCTGCGATATTGTACCTTCAGTGTACTCATGGCCTCCGCATACAATTTGGCATCGTTGATCATTGGGAAGATCAGTGGTCTGACTCGTGAGAAGAGGAGCTTCAGTCTGTCCTCGTCCGTGTTAACAATGTTTGCGGTTGCCATCAGGAAGTCCTTAAAGCAACGTAGCCAGAGTTCAAACGTGTTCAGAGTGTTAGACGATCAAGGGTCTATGCTGAGTTTCTCTGGTTTCAGGTATTGTTCCATTTTCTTTGAAAAATTATAGTCAATAAAATTGATGCACCATCAATTACCGCAAAAGTCCAAGGCTGTGAAACAGATAGGCTTTTATTGACTATTGACTGGAGCTCCAACCAACTTCATCGACTGATCATGGCAGGAAGACTGAGGAGCATGCAAGGGATAATGGGTAGGATCCGTCTCGGGAGACATGTCCAGCCAGCAGTAGCCATCATAGTATAACTCTGGTTTACCACAATTTCTGAATGAATTTGAATTCTAAAGAAGACAATTTAAACTAAATTACGGTATTAGATTAGAATATTAGCCCTTTGGACCCCGTGTCCCTGTTTTCAGGAACTACCAACAAGTGCCTATACTCCATGTCTCTATATTCCAGCACTTGTTTTATACCCAACCACCAGCTGGTTCGTACTGGTGTTGTTCTGTAGTTTACCCATTATGAAAGGTTAAACATGGCCAGAGTCCAAAGGGTTAATAACAAATACATATAAACATGTTTAAATTCTGAAAAAGACAATTTTGCTAAATTATGAGATTAATTACAAACTGTTAAAACATCAGGATGATCCTAAGAGTACAACATTTTATCTTGCATTTGTGAGTTTACTCTGTTTCAATAATTAGAAGTTCTAATCTGGATTGTCAGATTATACTGTTTAGAAATTTAAAATGGATTAATAGAAAATAAGTTCCAAAGATATGGAATTGTTGTCTTTTCTGTCATATGGTTGATAAACTAATCTAATTATAAATGATTTCCAATATTCTCTCATGTTATAGGCCTATCTCGATCATAAGTGAAACCAGTATTTAAAACTTCAAAATATTAGGGTTGGGTGTCTACAGGTGTTGAAAACATTTAACTGATGGAGACCCAAATTTGCAAGACACGGTGAGTCAATAAAGAGCAATTTAATGTGATATGAAACTAAGTATTCAAATAGAAATAAAATCTAAAGAAACATTTTTGACTGTCTAAACTTCAGTGCAGACAATCTTTCTGCTCTATACCCCACTAACTGGCCATGGAGCAATGTCACAGATGTTGTAATCAGAAGGCAAAGAACATCCTTTTATCATATATATTTTAAAATTTTTTAAATTTAGATATACAGCAGAGTAACTGGTCCCTCTGGACCAAGAGCCTATCCTGTCCAAATACCTCAATTAACCTATAATCCCCATACAATTTGAAGGGTGGAAGAAAACTGGAGCAGCTCGGGAAAACCCACATTGGCACTAACTCCTACACTGCTCAATATTCTGTTCATTAGGTAGCATCTTTAGCTTTGAGTTATATTGATTTATCAGTGCAACACCGAAAGAGTAACATTTTCAATGGTGCCAAATTTGCATGAGATTTCAGTGTGAGGCCCCATCTGCTTTCTTACATGAGGATAAAGATCTTTATGAATGATTTTGACTGTCCCACTGGTAATCTGATTGAGACATAGAAAATTCAAGGAGCACAGGTTAGTTAGAAAGTGAAAACTTTTCCCATTAGCAAAGGTATCTATAACCAGAGAGCATAGGTTTAAAGTGTGGCTAAATTAGAGGGGATTGAGGAAGGATTTTCTTTAAACTCAGAAAGTAGGTGAAGTCTGGAGCACACTGTAAGAGAAGATAGTAGAGGTCGGTATTCTCACAACATTTAAGAAATATTGATATGAGCAGTTGATTGCTATGGTATGAAAGGCCACAAGCTAAGTAAGTGTAGGTACTGACATGGACAAGGTACTATTGAAAGACCTAGCTCTATGCCTTAGGATGCTATCACTCCGTGACTCTGGTCTAAGTCAGCTAGCTGAGAGAGAAGGCAATGGAAGGGATCTTGGCCGTATGTCATACAAGAGAGCAACTAGTGTCATTGTGTGTAAAGAGGAAGATGGGAGGGTCTGCCAGCAAAACTCTATTCATGGTCATTCTGCTGGTCTCTCTCCGAGAAAGTCCCAGAGAACAGGTGTGGGTTTTTAGGCATGATATATTGGCCATAAGACATTGGAGCAGATATAGTCTATTTAGCCCATCGAGTCTTCCCCACCATTTTAATCATCTGATCCATTTTCCAACTCAGCCCTGCTGCCCGGCATTCTCCCTATAGCTTTTGATGCCCTGACTAATCAAGAACCTGTCAATTTCTGCCTTAAATACACCTCCACAATGACCTGTTGCAACAAATTCCACAGATTCACCCTCTGTTTGAAAAAATTCCTCCACATCTCTGTTCTAAGCAGACATCCTTAAAATCTGAAGTTGTGCCTTCTTGTCCTTGACTCTTCCACCATGGGAAACAACCTTTCCACATTTACTTTGTCCATGCCTTTCAACTTTCAAAAAAGATCCCCCATCATTTTCCTAAATTCCAATGAGTACAGACCAAGAGCTGTTAACGCTTCTCATATGACAGCTCTTTCATTCCCAGATCATCATTGCAAATCTCCTCTGAACCCTCTCCAACATCAGCAAACCTTTTCTTAATTGAGGAGCCCAAAACAGCTCACTGTACTCTAAGTGAGGCCTCACCAGTGCCTTATAAAGCCTCAACATCACATCCCTGTTCTTGTATTCTATTCCCCTGTGGCGGCTCACCACTAGGCAGGCGAACCGGCCCTGCTTGTAAGCCATGCGGCGGGGCAGCTGGCCAAAATGGCACCGTTGGGGGTTTTCCCTTCCTTCCAGCATGGGGCTCAGAAACCCATGCTGGGGGACCACATGATGCCATGGTGACATCAGCACCCTCCAACGCGGTTCTCAGCCAGGTCCGGGCTGGGAGTATAAGTGCAGCCCAGCAGCCTGCAATAAACTAGTCTGCTCACTGAGCTCAACCCGTCTGGTTGTGTGTGTTATTGCAGGAGCAGTGTAGCTGCCACTACAATTGGTGACCCCGACTGGTTCAAACATCTTTGAACCCATCATGAGCGAGCCTGGGATCAGCGCTATAGCCGTGAAACTGCCTGAATTCTGGGTTCAGGAGCTGAAGACCTGGTTTGGCCACCCGGAGGCTCAGTTTCACCTTCGCCAGATTTCGTCCGACACAACCAAATTCTACCATGTGGTCGCTGCCCTGGACCAGGCCACCGCCAGACGCGTGCTGCACCTCGTTCAGCACCCACCCGCCGAAGACAAATACAAGACCATCAAGCGAGTGCTTACCAGATCCCTCGGACTATCCAGACACCAGCATGCCACTTGGATGCTATACCTCGATGCCCTGGGGGACAAGTCCCCCCCCACCCGATGGAGCTGATGGATGAGATGCTCGCGCTCATGGGTAAGCACACCAACTGCCCACTCTTCGAGTGAATTTTCCTCGACCATATGCCTGGGGAAATCCGGCCGTTGCTGGTCCAGGAGAGCTTCACCGACCTGAGAAAGGTCATCCAGAAGGCCTAAGAGCTATGGCTCGCATGATTCCCGGAGGGCTCAGTGGTCCAGCAGGTCACAAGGCACGGGCATGATCACGCCAAGCCCACCCCTAGTGCTGCGGTAGAGCATCCGGCCCCTGTAGGGGCCCCCAAGAGCATAACCAAGGCCACAGCATCCGCTCCAGGCCTCTGCTTCTACTACCAGCGCTGTGGAGCAAAGGCTCGGAAGTGTCATCAGCCCTGCTCATTCCAGGGAAATGACCAGGCCAGCCGCTGTTAATGGCTGCGGCGGCTGGCCAAGGACATAGCCTCCTCTACCTGTGGGTCTCAGTCAGCGGCCGGCGGTTCCTCATTGACACTGGAGCCAAGATCAACGTCATCCTGGCCACGGCTGTGGTGTCCAGGAAGTGACCTCGTGGACCTCCCCTCTGTGCGGCCAACACAACAGCAATCCGGACGTATGGAGACAAGACAGTCCACTTCCAGATCGGCCAATGAAATTTCGCGTGGAAGTTCACTTTATTGTCCCTCCCGACTTCCATCCTGGGTGCAGGCTTCCTCCTCACACACGGACTACTGGTGGACATTCGAGGTAGGCACCTGGTGGACGCCTGTACCTTCCAGGCCGTTCTCCTCGATGTCTCCCTCTTGGAGCAACTGCAGATGGGCACAATCAGCATGCCCAGAGACGAGTTCCAGTGAATCCTGGATGAGTTCCCGACACTCCTCAAGCCACAGTTCTCCGCTGCCTCACCACGCCACGAGGTGTTCCACCACATCCCCACCCAAGGCCCACCAGTTCATGCGAAGGCACGCCAGCTCCTGCCTGACAAGCTCCAGGTGGCGAAGGAGGAGTTTTCGCACCTGTTGGAACTGGGGATCATTCGGCAGTCTGACAGCCCGTAGGCCTTGCTGTTCCACCTAGTCCTAAAAGACTCCGGCAGCTGGCGTCCCTGTGGAAACTATCAACGGCTCAACGAGGCAACAGTTCCTGACCATTACCCCATCCCTCACATCCAAGACTTTACGGCCAACCTGCATGGTGCGAGGGTTTTCTCCAAGGTAGACCTGGTGCGCAGATATCACCAGATCCCGGTGCACCCTGAGGACATACCCAAGATGGTCATCATCACCCCCTTTGGCTTGTTCGAATTCCTGCACATGCCGTTCGGGCTCAAGAACGCTGCTTAGACTTTCCAGCACCTCATGGGTCTTGGATTTCGTCTTTATTTATTTGGACGACATCTTCATCGCCAGCAAGGACCAGGCGCAACACAAGGCCCACCTACGTGCCCTTTTCTTCCGGCTGGCCGATTTCGGCCTTACCATCAACCTGGCCAAGTGCCAGTTCAGGAAAGTGTCTATGCTGTTCCTGGGCCATACCATCACGGCCGAAGGAGTCACGCCTGCTGCTGCGAAGGTTGCCACTATCAGGGAGTTCCCATGTCTGGACAGCCTCAAGGGGCTGCAGGAATTCGCAGGTATGGTCAACATTTACAACCGCTTCATCCCGGGAGCTGCGCGCATCATGCAGCCGCTATTCGCCCTCATCGCAGCCAAGCACAAATCGCTCGCTTGGAACCCAGAAGCCTGCACCGCATTCGAGGACACCAAGGATACCCTCACGATGGCAACCATGCTCACCCACCCGCACACTGACCTGCATATGGCACTCTCTGTCGATGCCTCTGCCACAGCCATCGGTGCCATTCTGGAGCAGCAGGTGAATGGACATTGGAAGCAGCTGGCATTCTTCAGTCACCTGCTTCACCCGCCGGAACACAAGTATAGTGCCTTCAACCGTGAGTTACTGAGCATGTACATGGCGGTGTGGCATTTCCGCTATTTTTTTGGAGGGGAGGACTTTTACCATCTTCACTGACCACAAATCCCTCACCCAGGTGCTCGCGATGGCAAAGGATCCCTGGTTGGCCCGCCAGCAGCGTCACCTCTCCTTCGTGTCAGAGTTTACCACTGACATCTGGCACAAGGCGGGGAAGGACAATGTGGTTGCCGATGCACTCTTGCGACCGCCCATCTGCGCGTTGATGCCCGGCCTCTACTTCAATCAGCTTGCCCGGGACCAGAAGTCTGATGACGAGACGAGGGCCTTCATGACTGCCATCACGGGCCTGCGGTTCTGAGACCTCCCAACTCTGAGCGGCGAAAGTACCATCCTGTGCGATATCTCCGTGGGCACTCCATGACTAGTGGATCCCCAGGAGTGGCGCAGGCAGGTTTTCCGTCACATCCACGACCTTTCACTTCGTCCATCAGGTCCACGGTCCGGATGGTGGCAGAATGGTTCGTATGGCCTGGCTGCGGAAGCAGATCGGGGGGCTGGGCCAGAACATGCACCCATTGCCAGACATCCAAGGTGCACAGGCACACCAGGGTGTCCATACAGGATTTTGAGCACGTCCAGGAACAGACATCATTGGACCCTTACCCGTTTCCCAGGGCAACCATTACCTGTTTACGATGGTGGACCACACCACTCGCTGGCCCGAAGTGATCCTGATGTCAGATGCCTCCACCGATTCCTGCTCCCGAGCACTGTTGTATGGTTGGGTCACCCGGTTCAACGTCTTGTGTCATCTCACCAGCGATCGGGGTGCCCAGTTCACATCTGCACTCTGGGCACAGCTTGCCAACAGGTTGGGGATCCAGCTACACCACACCACGGCCTACATCCCACAGGCCAATGGACTGGTTGAACGACTGCACCACCACCTTAAGTCAGCATTCATGGCCTGCCTCACCGACTAGGTGGACGAACTGCCTTGGGTGCTCCTGGGCATCCGCTCCACTCCCAAGGAAGATCTGCAGGCGTAATCAGCTGAGCTGGTCTATGGTGGGCTGCTGGCACTACCTCGTGAGTTTGTCAATGCACCTCACAATCCGTAGCGGTCCCCGCACGAACTACTTCCTCACCTCAGGGCATGCTTGGACTCGTTCGAACCCCCACTGCCGCCCAGGCATGGCATCCGCCCGTCTCACATTTCCGGCGAACTGCTCTCTGCGGAGTATATTTTTGTTCGGCGGGGCCTGACCGCGGTACCTCTCCAGCGACTGTACAAGGGGCCTTACAGGGTTGTACAGCGTTCTGGCTCTATGTTCATGCTGGACATTGGTGACAGGTGGGAGCTGTTTACCGTGGACAGGCTGAAGCTAGCGCACATCGATCCCACTGAGCCCGTGGTCGTAGCCCAGCTCAAGAAGTGAGGCTGCCTGGCAAAAAAAGGACTGGGGGGTGGGGGCTGTGTAGCGGCTCACCATTAGGCAGGCGAACCAGCCCGGCTTGTAAGCCACGAGGTGGGGCAGCCGGCCAAAATGGCGCCGTCAGGGGTTTTCCTTTCCTTCCAGCATGGGGCTCGGAAGCCCGCACTGGGGGACCACGTGACGTCTGGGTGACATCAGCGCCCTCTAGCGCGATTCTCAGCCAGGTCTGGGCTGGGAGTATAAGTGCAGCCCAGCAGCCTGCAATAAAGTCTGCTCACTGAGCTCAACCCATCTGGTTGTGTGTGTTATTGCAGAGCAGGTGTCGCTGCCGCTACACCCCTTCAAATCTGGCACACTACTCATTTTTGTTTCTTTGTGTACCCTCTCTTTTGCTTTTGCAAATGCCTTTGTAGCCATAGTTATGACATTTTTCAATTTTAATATTTCATCTTTTTTTTGGTATATGTTTATCCTGCACCTTCCTCAATTCTTGCAGAAACTCCATCCATTGCTGCTCTGCCATCCTCCCTCCTAGTGTCCCCTTCCAATCTACTTTCATCAGTTCCTCTGGCAGAGTAATTCCCTTTATTAAAGAGTTTCATGTATGTTACATTCTAAATGTAGTATTACGTGACAATAATGGAACCTTTACCGTTACCTTTTACCTTTACTCCTCTGACCTTAGTTTCTCCTTGTTAAATCTCAAATTGAACTCAATCATATTGTGACTGCCCTTTACTCCAAACTATATAATCACCTCTGGTGCACAGCACAACATTCAATATCCATCTAACAGAAAAGAAAAGCCATTAAACAATCCAAGATTATGTGATTTTAAACATAACCAATTTATATAATGGCCATCTTGTGACATACACCTCTGTTGGTCATAAACCAGTATATTTTCTTATAATCACTGATTTCCTGAGTAAACATCTGTATATTTCTCCAGAATGAACAAAATGCAATGTTAAAATCTGGTTTTTTTTTTACAGCGCTGTTATATTTCATGGAATACTATTTTGGATGAACACATTCACATTATTAGCAGGTAGGGGATTAATTTGATTTTATATTAGATTTTATTAATCTTTACAATTAAAAGTACCCTTCATATAATAAAACATACCAAAGCATTTCACAGGAGCATTAACAAATGCAATTTGACATAGATTTAATTTAGGAGAGATTCTGTTACATTTTCCAGAACTTATGTCAGTAAATACAAGCATATTCAATGTTATGGCACGTGTATCTTATCACAGATATATTGAACCTGGTAATAGAATCCAACCAGTACATTACTTTGGTTCTGTCAGCACAAACTTGCTGAGATTTCCAGAACTTACAGTGAAGAATCAGCTTGTGGAACCCGTACCAGGGTAGATAGCACAGGAAACAGAAGAAAGAAAACAGCAAGAGTGAGCTACTTTATTTTATTCATGAAATGGATTTTCGAGAGTTGGGGCCCACAACTTGTACATTGTCCCTAATTCCTGAAAGTCTAGAACGTAAATCTTGCTGACTCTTACAGCTCAACCCCTCGAGATGAGGAATGAGGCTTTGATCATTTGTGTACCTCAAACATAGAAATGGGGTGATATGAATGTATTGGATTTGGAACCTTTGAAAGTAGCAAAGCCCATCTCCAGTTTTGCAATGTCAAAGTTTTTTACATTGTCTCAGTCTTTCAAAAACAATGAACAAAACCTATTGCAAAAAATAAAATAATCTGAAATATTGGAATGTTTTAAATGAATAAAGACATTTAACAAAAGATATATAATCAGAATAATTTAACTTGCTTTATTTTTCACCTTTTCTCTATAACCCTACATTCCCCATTCGGATCAAAAGACTTGCGATTCCAGCATCAGGCCAAACCTTGAACAGGATATGAGACCAGGTTCCTCAGTGTAAATGATGGGTAACTAAGGAAACTGCTCTGTCTGACTGGACTTCATAGGAGTCTAGCAACAACATCCACAGCAAGGAAATGACTGGTGGAGTTTGGCCAATGAGTTTAGACAGACACTTTGGCTGAGAAAGTATTTGTAGAATTTTTAAAAACTATTTCTTTATTATGTTTCTATTGCTTCTGAATGTCCAATTCATTCAGAAGTGTTCTGAAACTTTGACAATTTGGCAGGCTTGGCTTTGTTTCTGCCAGAGACTTTGATGGAAAGACTTATTTGATCTGCCATATTACCCGATCACATTTTGTGTGCAGGTTACTCACTGCTGAAGAGTTCGGCCTTACAATTCCAAATGATCTAAGTGTGGCCAATAGGGAACCCAAATGATGAGTGCAGGTGGCGGAACCCCACAACAAAATTCAGCCCAATAGGTCAGCTGATCACAACCTTCATCAAAGATGTATGTTTAAGGAATCATCTGAAAGGAATGAGGTGCTGAAGCAGAGAATATTGATTGGGGAGCCCATTTCAAAGTTAAAGCCATGGCAGTGGAATGCTTGGCCTCAGTAATGTGACAGTAAAGATCAGCTCTGGTTAAATGGCTAGAGTTGGCAATCCAAAGAGATGTCCAAGGTTTGTATGTCTGAAGGAAGTTGACAAGATATAGTGATTAAATAAATGAAAATATTAAAATCAAGATGTCAGACTATGATGGCTCAATGGGACAGTATGAGTTACTATGCAGGCTGAATAAAGATGACTTTGTTAAAGAATATATTCCTTTCTTAGAAAAATTCTGAATGCATAGAAATAAGTTGTTGGCTTGCCTAAATAACAGACACTTTTTTCTCAAATGAACAATGATTCTAATCCCAATTTTATCTCCTGTTTCTTTATCCTTTTATTCTTTTTTCCTTTAATTTCAGAGGTACAGATTAGTCTTAAATGCCAGTATTGTGTGCAGATTGGTATCCAGAGTGAGTTTAGCCCACACTAGAGTGTGTCAACAGGTAATAATAAGAATGAGGACTGCATTATTTTATCTTCCACGCTCTGTTTATATGCTGCTCATGAGTTTCTCATCTGGAATAAGATAAGGGATGATGGAAAAGAACAAGGAAAGGATTTTGGGCACAGCTTATGTACAAAAAGGGAAGAATTCAGAATAATTAGAAATCATGACTCTGAGAATGTCGGAAGAATAAGAGACTGGGACTGGGGTAAATAGGTATAAGATGGTGGGTGGGACTCAACGGGTTGAAAGTTCTGTTGGTATGTTGTCTCATTCTATGACATTATGACTCTTTGTAGGTTACTGGGGTCACAGGACACGGAAAATGAGGAGGAAGGATTTTTTATTCAAAACATTCCAAGATTTGGCTTGGTAATTTTTCAAACACAGACCCTGCTGTTACTAATCAGCAAAATGAATTTTCATTCTGGAAAATGGACCTTTTTGGGTGCAGGTCCTCTAAAACTTTAATTGCTATTAGTGCCAAAAATGTACCAATATATGCTTTAAATTATTTAATTCTGTTTTAAAAATAGTACATTGGAACATATTGCATATCACCAGACATACCGTTCTGAATTTGTCTAGTACCTACAAATGTATGCAATAAGTTTATTCCTTCCAGAGTTCATCCAGCACTTTTGTGCACTGCTCTACAATCACAGCATCTGCAGATTTTCTTGTTTAACGCTATTTCCATCAGGACAGTTGCACAAATTAAAGCTTAATATCATTTTTGTGTGTAAATATTATATTGCTCTTTTACATTGTAGAAGAAGACAATTGATTAAAGATATGTCTATTTATCTTTCAGCTGATGTGAATAAATGTGGTAACACTGATTTTGTGTGCCATATGCAAGCAGACTGCCAGAATACATTTGATGGAAGCTACCACTGCGTATGCAAAGCTGGTTATCTTGGAAACGGTACTCAGTGCACTGATATTGACGAGTGTGCAGAAAATGTACACGATTGCCACAGAAAGGCAACCTGTGTGAATAATGTAGGTTCTTATAACTGCCTGTGCAAACCTGGGTACACAGGAAATGGTATTGACTGCAACGACGTGGATGAGTGTTTTACAAACAATGGAGGTTGTCACCATAGTGCCACTTGTTTCAATACAGAAGGCAGTCGGACTTGTCATTGTAATGTTGGATTCTCTGGCAATGGGTTCTCTTGCATTGACATAGATGAGTGCACAAAGCCTGGCATCTGTCACTGGAGTGCAACATGCACCAATACAAATGGCTCATATATCTGCACTTGTAATGCAGGATACAAAGGAATTGGCTTATATCTGTGTCTGGACATAGATGAATGTTCTCAGTCACCAGGTGTCTGTTCACCGGCAAAAGGATGGAAAGGATGTAAGAATCTACCAGGATCCTACCAGTGCACCTGTTCCACGGGTTTTTATGTACATGATAACAGATGCACCGATATCGATGAATGTGCTCGTCAGTTCTGTAGCCCATTTTCTACCTGCATCAATCAGCCGGGTTCTTTCAGTTGTGAATGCAAGACAGGATTTACAGGAAATGGATTGATATGTATGGATATTAATGAATGTACCGGCACAAATAATTGCCATCCTCAAGCAAACTGTCAGAACCTTTTAGGCAGTTATGTTTGTATTTGTACATTGGGCTTCAGAGGAGATGGGATTTCCTGTTCTGATATTGATGAATGTGATGGAATTGCAAAGTGTCCTGCCACATCTTCCTGTATTAATACAGAGGGTTCCTATCACTGCAATTGTGGTGTTGGGTTTACCTTCAATGGTAATGAATGCATTGATCTGGATGAATGCTCTACAAATATCTGTGACAGTCATGCCACCTGCAACAATGTCCAAGGATCCTTTTCCTGCAGTTGCAATAAGGGTTATAATGGAAATGGTACTCTATGCAAGGATATTGATGAATGCCTCTTAAACAATGGAGGGTGTCACTCAAATGGCATTTGTATAAATCACATTGGAAGCTACACATGCACATGTAAAAGAGGTTTTACTGGTCATGGAAATTTACAGTGTGAAGACATTGATGAATGCAAGGCCAATAATGGTGGCTGTTTGAACAATTCAACATGTATAAACACACTGGGATCTTTCTTTTGCACCTGTCCTAATGGGTTTAAGCTTATAAATAACACTATTTGTGAAGATATTGATGAATGCCATATAATCGATACACCATGTCAATCAAACGAGGAGTGTGTCAATTCTTTAGGGTCTTATCGTTGTCAGTGCAAAACTGGGTTTTCAAAGACGAATGGCATTAGTTGTAATGACATTGATGAATGTGTCAACAATCCTTGTGACCAAAATGCTCTGTGTTCAAATGTTTTTGGCTCATTTATCTGTGAGTGTATCTTGGGTTTTGAAGGCAATGGCTTTATTTGCAAAGACATGGATGAATGCAACTCCCTGAACATCTGTCATACAAATGCTTTGTGCACTAATACTGCAGGAAGTTACATCTGTCAATGTCAAGAGGGATTCAGAGAGGTTGATCAGTATTGTGAAGATATAAATGAATGCAGCCTGAACAATACTTGTCCCTCAGGCACCATTTGCCTCAATTCACTGGGATCATATGTTTGCTCTTGCTCCAATGGTACTTTCATAGTCAATAGCACTTGCATGACACCGAGTGCTGATTGTTTGCCACCTTGCCATGACCGGGCTCTGTGTCATCCTGCTGGCAGCAGTCATCAATGTGTGTGTGATGTTGGCTTTCAGGGCAATGATTTAAACTGTCATGATGTAGATGAATGTATGGAGGAAAACATTTGCTCAGACAACCACGCCGATTGTATAAATATACCTGGGTCATATAGTTGTGTCTGTAAAATTGGCTTCCAGAGGAATGGATCATCCTGCACAGGTATGGAATTATTATTGCAACTTGCTTTTTTATGGTTGTTGTAATTTCGATGAATGGGAATTGTGATGGGATAAATTAAAAATATACTCACGCAGCACTTTACTGCAGCAAAATGCCCAAGGTATTTTATAAAAATGCTACTAAACGCATGTTGACATAAACTCGCAAAGCAAAATGCTCTGTGACATGAGAGAAATAGCTTTAAGAATGTAGAAAGCGGAAGAGGGTTATGAGGGAAATTCCAAAGATTAAGACCAAGGGAGCTGAAGTGATGGCAATCAGTGATGGAGGGATTCAAGTTAGGATACCCAGGAATCCAAAATTAGATGCAAGAGATATCCAGGAAGATTGTCATAATTAATGGAAGTGATTGTTTATCCTGAGCTTAAAAAAAAAGAACATAAGAAATTGGAATAAGAGCAGGCCACATGGATACTTAAGGCTGCTCTACCTTTTAATAAGAATATGGCTGATCTGATGTTGGCTCAGCATTGCTTCCTCAACTGACCCTTAACTCTCAGTCCCCCTGAAGATCAATAATACAAAAATCTTTATACTGAAGATACTTACTGACTTCACCATTCTTTGAAAGAAGAAATTGCTCATCATTTCAATGGGTGATCATTTATTCTGAAAATAAGCCCCTTGATTTTAAAATTGCCCACAAAGGGAAACTTCATCTTTGTCAAGTCTGCTCAGAACCTTACATGGTTCAATAAGATAATTTCTTATTCTACTACATTCCAATAAGCTCAATTCTTCATCATCAGGCGAGCTCTTCCTTCCAAGAATTTGTCTAGAAATCCACCTCAGAACTTCCTTCAAGTATATCACTTAAATGGCAAGGAAGTGCAATGTTTTTGCTGGGATATTTGTGGTTGTTGGTACAAAATATTGCATAATATTAATGTATTTCAAGTACACCACTTAAATATGCAGAACTCCAAGTGGGGGCTCTCTAATGCCTTGTGCAGTTGTGGCAAAATGTCCTTGTTTTATTTCCATCCTCTTTGAAAGAAAGGATTTACTTTAAGTACTCTCATATAAGACACCCAGACCTTTGTGCACTGCATCATTCTATAGTCTTAATCTATTTGAACAATATTCTGCTTTTCTATTCTTTTTTAAAAAAATATTTTATTTTAGTTTTCACAGACTTACAAAATCCAATAAACAAAGCCATTCATGTGCATATGCAATCCCAAAGTCCCTATTTGTCCCAAACCATCCCCTCCACTCACCACAGCAAATACATTCCAAAAACTTATCTCAATCCCACTCATCACGGGGAACATGACCCCTTTTCTATTCTTCTTACACAATTGGATAATCTCACATTTTTCGCACTACATCTGCCAAAATTTTGCCAACTTGCTTAACCTATTGCAGACACTTTGCAACTTTCTAACATTTAACTCTCCAACCAGCTAATTTGCCTGTAATAGGTCAGTGAGCACCAACATGTTGGATAACTGGAGCTTCATGTGATTTAGGGTACAGGTAACAGTATATTTAATAACTTCACAGTATAGATGATAGAATGGGATAAAGAATCCCATAATTAGAAAAGTGAAAGGAAGGCAGCAGCAGAAATTACAGATGGAAATTGGCAATCTTAGTGCAAGGGGAGAGGGTTTAAAGGAGAGCTCAGCCTCCATTACATACTGGTTTTAGCCGGTTTTAGGTATTATAGAACTTCAAGGCCACAAACAATGTAGTTCAGTTTAAAAGGGATTGAGGTTAACCTGATTAGCAGCATGCTCAGTTGAATAGTTTATTGCAGTTTCTAGTTTTGTACAAGATTTATTTGAGAATTTGTTGTTCAATTTTATACTAACATGTTAGTTGGGAAGAGTTAAAAGTATGAGAAAATGGTGATCATATTGGTTATCTAAAAGAGATGTTGTGGTCAGTGGAACATTCAGAATGAATTGTCAACATGAAATATTTTGTAATTTGCTTATCAACTGTATAAGATTTCCTGAAAAAACAAAGATATGGAGGACCTGTACTGAAGAAATGGATAACTATGGAAGGGCAGAGGGATAATCTGCCTGAAACACTACACGTATCAAAATCAAATCAAATAGCTTTTTATTGTCATTGTACAAGTTATACAACGAGATTTATGACAGCAGTACAAGGTTACCAATGCAGTGACGCAACCACAGGCAGCACCACAGAAGTTAATTATGTATTCACTAGCTCATCATCTTATGAACAAGTCCAAATGGATGAACAGCATATGGTGAAGTTCAAAATTTGCAATAAATGAGGATAATGTGAAGTGATTTACATCCCACATAGCACCAACAGATTTGCCATAGTTTTTAGAGCTTTAACTTATCTATGATTACATGAATTCTGCTTACCACCATGCCAATACCCTTATTTTGTACACTTATCCATTCAGTTGGAAGAACAAACACAAGTACAAATGAGGAGGTCTCAAATCCCTCAAGGTTGATAGGATAGTTATGAAAGCCTATGGGATGCTGGGATTCATTAATAGGGGGATCGAGTTCAAGAGTAGAGAGGTCATGTTGGAACTCTACAAATCTCTGGTGTGACCATACTTAGTGTATCGTGTTCTGTTCTGGTCACCTCGTGGAATTTATGGAGGAGATTTACCAGAATGTTACTTGGATTGGAAAATGACATGAGGCAAGTTTAGTAGAGCTGGAACTTCTCTCTTTGGAGCATAGAAAGATCAGAGGAGACTTAATAGAAGTCTACAAGATTAGGAGAGGCATAGATAGGGTGTACAGCCAGCACCTGTTTCCTAGGAAGGAATATCAAACACCAGAGGACATGTGTACAAAGTGAAGAGAGGGAAGTTTAGGGGTAAGTTTTTTTTACGTGGAGAGTTGTGGGTGCTTGGAATGCCTTGCCAAGGATGGTGGTGGAGGCCAAAACATTAGGGGCATTTGAAACACTCTTAGACAGGCACATGGATGGAAGCAAAATAGAGGGTAACAGGGAAGGGAAGGTTTAGTTCTTTTTTAAAGGAATATATGGGTTGGCACAACCCAAAGGGCCTGTAGTGTGCTGTGGTGCTCTTTGCTTTATGAGCCAGATGAGTATCTTATATCTAGTCCTCAGGGACCAGACAGAAATATTCTCAGGCAAATTTAAGATTTCTAATGCCAAATGATTCAAAAGCCGAAGAAAACTTTCCTGGAAATCTTAAGTCTATTTCCTGAATAGGCTAAGCTCAGAAGCTTTTGACTTCTGTCAGTCTCTGTTGATTCTGAATGCAGGTAAATTAAATTAAAGGATCCCAGCACAATTGATACCAATTTTAAATGAATGTAAGCCACTGAATGAGGTTTATGGGTATCCCAAACAACAGGGAATTGAGATTTTGGGGTGGAAAGTTAATAAATATATATTCCCCCCCCCCCTCCCCCCCCACCGAACCCTACCTTTTTGTAAGACTTAAATTTGTTGCTTTCATGCTACACATTAAAATGTCAAAAATGCAATGTTTTTGCTGGGATATTTGTGGATGTTGGTACAAAATATTGCATAATATTAATGTTTTTTTTAAATTTTCTTTGGACCAAAAGATACTGATGAATGTGCCATGACAGATCAGAAATGTCACCAGCTTGCCTATTGCATCAACAATATTGGAAGTTATCAGTGTGCGTGTTTGAGTGGTTTTAACGGTGATGGAAGTAACTGCTCTGGTAAGTTTCCTTCATTATCAAAATCAATTTTAATTTAGTCAAAGATGATGCATTTTGAAATGGATGGTTCATGGGAAGTGGGTTTAATATTGTAAAATTAGCACTTTGGGAACATGACTCCAATTCATGAATTTGTTGATTAAATCAAATGACAGTGCACAAGCAATGACCTTGGCAAAGGCTGATTGTTAATTTTAATGGGGTGGCTTACCCAACCCACTGTTTGACCAAATATTTTCAGGCACTTAGAAGCAGAGTTCTGTAGTCAGTGAGTTTTGTGAATCCCGTGCTGTGCAGATTTCTTTACTATCTGACTATTTTACCCAAGAAGATTGATAGATATTGGGTAAGATTCTTGGACTGGAGGAACTCAGAGCTCCATCAGTACGGAAGGCAATTTTTAATACCAGGCATCAGGTACAAACATTTGCTGGACTGCCCACCAAATTCAAGCACAGAATGCATGACAAACTTGTTTCATAGAAGGGTCAATATGACTACAGCATAGAATGATAGCATGAAGTTAATACCAACTTTGTAGAACCATAGAGAAGAACCATAGAACATTATAGCACTGAAACAGACTCCTTTGGCTCTTCTAGTCTGTCCCACTGACCTGCACCCCCTGCATACCCCTCCCATCTATGTATCTGTCCAAATTCTTCTTAAATGTTAAAATTGAGCCCGCATTCACCACATCAGCTGGCAGCTTATTTCACACTATGTGTGAAGTTCCCCCTAAACATTTTCCCTTTCACCCTCAACCCATGTCCTCTGGCTAGTATCTCACCTACATTTATTCTGTCTCTACCCCTCATAATTTTAAATACTTCTATCAAATTTCCCCTCAGTCTTCTACACTCCAGGGGATAAAATCCTAACCTGTTTAACCTTTCCCTCGAACTCAGTTCCTAAATTCCAGACAACATCCTAGTAAATCAACAACATCCAGCCAATCTCTGCTGATCTCACACTATTCACCCCCTCCACTAAGAGCTCTGCAAGTAATGTCCTTTCAAATACTTATCCAGCGGTTTCAAATGTTACAATTTAATCTGCTTCCAGTTTTACATTGAGCGCCAAGTAACTCACTACAGGTTCTTTCGTTACTTTTGTTTCTTTTGCTAATCACCTTTTTAAAAAAATTATTTATTAAATCATGATAGATATATTAAACATACAATATTAGCTACAACTTAAAAAATCACCTTTATCATACATTCCCTTGTGTTCACCAATGTTTCTCTCTATTCACTTTATCCACACCATTCATGATCTAGCATTTCATCTGCAGCTTCTTCTGTGCCATGAAGATCAACTCCAACTTGAGCTTCTCCACATTGTCTACCAAACTAAAGTCGTTTATCCCTAAAATCATTTCTGTCAATCTTTCTGCACCCTCTATAAAACCTCTGTACTTTTCCTTTTGTATGTCACAGTGGTGCTTATCTGAACAAACCATTCTTTCATAAAGGTTTATCATAATTTCCTTGCTCTTGAATTTTGTTCCTCCATTTTTTTTAAGCCCGGACAGTCTTATGTTTTCAACCACCTTTTCAACCTGCCCAGCCATTTCAAACAAACTTTGCACATATCCTGGTATCCTCCCATCTCTTTGTTTTTTTTTTTAACCGAATTACTCCGTCTCAATTACCTAGACTTATCCATTCTAACAAAATGTAAATTTCACATTTATAAGCATTACATTTTATCTGACATTTAAAGGAAGCAAAGGGGGTAAATATGGAGACTATAGTGATTAAGAAAGAGATAGTACTGGAGCTTTTGAAACATATAAAGGTGGATAAGTCTCCAGGTCCTGACTGGATTTTCCCCAGGTCCTTGAGAGTAGTTAGTGAGGAAATAGCGGAGGCTTTGGCAGTGATTTTTCAAATGTCATTAGAGACGGGTATAGTGTCGGAGGATTGGCGTGTTGCACATGTGGTTCCTTTGTTTAAAAAGGGTTCAAGGACCAAGCCTAGCAATTATTGGCCTGTAAGTTTGACATCTGTGGTAGGTAAATTGATGGAAAGCATTCTTAGAGATAGTATATACAAGTATATGGAGGGACAGGATCTGATCAGGGACACTCAACACAGATTTGTGCGTGAAAGGTCATGTTTGACCAATCGTTGAATATTTTGAAGAGGTGACTTGGAATGTTGATGAGGGTAGAGCAGTGGATGTTGTCTATATGGACTTCAGTAAGGCCTTAGATAAGGTTCTGCATGGGAGGTTAGCTAGGAAGGCTAAGTACTTGGGTATTAATATGGAGATAGTCAAATGGATTCAACAGTGGTTGAAAGGAAGATGCCAGAGAGTAGTAGTAGATAATTTTTTTGTCAGGATGGAGGCCGGTGACAAGTGGTGTACCTCAGGGTTCAGAACCGTTGCTGTTGGTCATATATATAAATGATCTGGAAGATGGGACGGTAAATTGGATTAGTAAATATGCAGATGATACTAAAATAGGGGGAATTGTGGATGATGAAGAGGGTTTTCAAAGATTGCAGAGGGATTTAAACTGCTTAGAGGAGTGGGCAGAAAGATGGTAGATGGAGTTTAATGCTGATAAGTGTGAGGTGCTTCATTTTGGAAAGAAACATCAAAGCAAGGCATATGTGGTAAATGGGAAGGCATTGAAGAATGCAGTGGAGCAGAAAGATCTAGGAATAACGGTGCATTGTTCCCTGAAGGTAGGAGTGCATGTGGAAAGGGTGGTGAAGAAGGCCTTTAGTATGCTTGCCTAAATAAATAAATCAATATAGGAGTTGGGAAGTAATGATGAAACTGTACAAGGCAATGGTGAGGCCAAATTTAGAGTACTGTGTGCAGTTCTGGTCACCGATTTATAGGAAGGATATGAACAAGATACAGAGAGTGCAGAGAAGATTTACAAAAAATGTTGCCTGGGTTTCAGCATCTGGAATACAAGGAGAGATTGAGCAAAGTAGGTCTTTATTCCTTGGAACGTAAAAGGCTGAGAGGGGATTTGATAGAGGTGTTTAAGATAATGAGAGAGATAAATAGAGTTGATGTGGAAAGGCTTTTCCCATTGAGAGTAGGAGAGATGGATACAAGAGGTCATGGGTTGAGAGTTGACAGGCAAAAGTTTAGGAGTAACATGAGGGGGAACTTCTTTACTCAGAGAGTGGTTACTGTGTGGAATGGGCTTCCGGGAAAGGCGGTGGAGGCAGGGTCAATTTTGTAATTTAAGAAAGAGTTGGATAAGTATATGGATGGGAGGGGGATGGAGGGATATGGGCAGAGTGCTGGTAAGTGGGATTATAGAAGGGTAATCGGATCAGTGCAGACAAGAAGGGCCAAACTGGCCTGTTTCCATGCTGGAATTGTTAGATGGTTATATGGTTATCCATCCACCGATTCTGTGATCCTGTCCATATTTTTCTTTATGTTTATTATTATCCTCTTCAAAATTGCCTCTGCCTTTAAGTTTTAAGTCTTCTGTAAGCTTGATAATGTGCTTAGTACATCCAAGTCCAACTCATAAACATAAATTAAGAAAATAGTGATCTTTGTTCCGACTTCTGGAAATTCTGCAATTTCCCGACCATTCATTTAGGAATCTGATGATAGCGGGAATGAAACTGGCATTGAATCTGGTGGTGTGTAATTCACACTTCTGAATCTTCTTCCCAACAGAGGAATGTGCAGAGGATGTGGCTGGAGTGGGAAGAGTCTTTTAATATGTTGGTTGCTTTTCAAAGGCAGTGGGAAGTGTAGATGGAGTCAATTAAGGGGAGGGGTGCTTTATGTGACTGTCTGAGCTACATTCACAACTTCTTCCAGTCTTGGTTGGAGCAGTTTCTGTGTAATACATGATGCATCCTGAAAGTTGCCTTTGTGAAAATTGTTGAGGGATGCCCGGGGACATGTCAAATTTCCTCAGGCTTCTGAGGAGCTAGTGGTGCCAATGCCATTTGGCCATTGTGTTGATCTGGATGGTCCACGACAGGTCATTTGAGAGGTTTATTCCTAGGAATTTAATGTGTTCTATGTCCACTTCAGCACCATTGAGGCAGACAGGGGAGTGAGCTCCAACCTTTTCCAGAAGTCTTTGACCAAGTCCATAGTGAGGGAGAGGTTGTTGTCCTGGCATCAAGCCACTTGTCCCTTCATCTCCCTTCTAGGTTTTGGCGTCATTGCTTGAGTTCCAGTTACGATGGAGGTGTCATCTACAAACTGATAGATGGAGACTGAGCAGTGCTTAACTAGAGTCATGGATGTTTAGGGAGTATCTGTATTGTAATGGGCTGAATACATAGTTTTTCAGGACATTGGTGTTTCACCATTGTGTTGCCAGTGATGGATCAGTTCAAATATGAAGAGAGGCTGGAGAAGCCCAATCTGTACTGTTTGGAGCAGAGGAGGTTTAGAGGTACACAATTGAGGTACACAAAATTTTGAGTGGTGTAAATAGGACAGACTGCAAGAAGCATTTTTTCATATCAAAGATAGATGAAATTTATAGGTTTAAAGTAAGAGGCAAGAAATTCATTAGAGATATAGGGGATCTTTCTTTACACAGATAGGAACATAGGAACATAGGAAGTAGTAACAGAAGTAGGCCAAAAATGGCCCATTGAGCCTGCTCCACCATTCAATATGATCATGGCTGATCTAATTTATGACCTAACTCCACCTACCTGCCTTCTCCCCATATCCCTTAATTCCTCTATCATGTAAAAATTTATCTAACCAAATTTTAAATATGTTTAATGAGGCAGCCTCAACCACTTCCCTGGTTAGAGAATTCCAAACATTCACTACTCTCTGGGAAAAACTATTTTTCCTCATCTCTGTCCTAAATCTACTCCCCCGAATCTTGAGACTGTGTCCTCTCGTTTTAGTTTCCCCGGCCAGCTCAAAAACCCTTCCTACATCTATCCTATCCATACCCTTCAGAATCTTATATGTTTCTATAAGATCTCCTCTCATTCTTCTGAACTCGAGTGAATACAATCCTAGACGATTTAATCTTTCATCATAAGTCAACCCTTTCATCCCAGGGATCAACCTAGTAAACCTCCTCTGGACCGTCTCCAAAAGTATATCATTCCTCAAATATGGAGACCAGAACTGGACACAGTACTCCAGGTGCGGTCTCACCAGTACCTTATACAGTTGCAACATTACCTCCCTACTCCTGAATTCAATTCCTCTAGTGATGAAGGCCAACATTCCATTTGCCTTCTTAATAACCTGCTGCACCTGCAACCTAACTTTTTGCGATTCATGCACAAGCACTCCCAAGTCCCTCTGCACAACAGCATGCTGTAGTTTTTCACCCTTTAAATAATATTCAGCTCTTTTATTTTTCTAGCCAAGGTGGATAACCTCACACTTACTAACATTGTACTCCATCTGCCAGACCTTTGCCCACTCATCCAGCTTAACTATATCCCTCTGCAGACTCTCCACATCCTCATTACAATTTGCTCTTCCACTCAATTTGGTGTCATCCGCAAACTTGGCTACATCACATTTTGTCCCCTCCTCCAAGTCATCAATGTAAATGATGAACAGTTGTGGGCCTAACACTGACCCCTGCGGCACTCCACTTACCACTTTCTGCCAACATGAAAAACTCCCATTTATCCTGACTCTCTGCCTCCTGTCAGACAACCAATTTTCAATCCAGGCCAATATACTTCCCCGGACTCCACTTTCCTGTAACTTACTGATAAGTCTCTTGTGCAGCACCTTATCAGACGCTTTCTGGAAATCCAAATATACAACTTCAACCTGTTCCCCTCTATCCACCGCACCCATTATATCCTCAAAGAATCCTAACAAGTTTGTCAAACAAGATCTTCCCTTTCTGCCTGATTGAACCCTTACGTTCCAAAAGTTTCACTATTTCATCTTTAATGACGGCTTCAAGCATTTTTTCAACTACAGACGTCAAGCTAATTGGCCGATAATTTCCAGTCTTCTGCCTACATCCCTTCTTAAAAAGTGGTGTGACATTTGCTGTCTTCCAGTCTGCCGGGACTTGCCCAGAATCCAAGGAATTTTGGTCTATGGCCATCAACTATAACTTCTGCCATTTCCTTCAGAACCCTTGGATGCATATCATCAGGACCAGGTGATTTGTCTGGCTTTAGTCCCATTAGTTTCTCCATCACTACTTCCTTTGTAACAACTATTTTATCAAGGCCCTCCCCAACATTCGCATCCTTAACTCCGCACTTGGGCATGCTGGACGTGTCTTCCACCGTAAAGACTGACACAAAATATTTGTTTAATGCCTCGGCCATTTCCTCATTTTTTGCTACCAGTTTTCCTTTTTCATCCTCCAAGGGTCCTATGTTAACTCTGGCTACCCTCTTCCATTTTATATATCTATAAAATTTTTTGCTTTCTGTTTTTGTATTTTGTGCCAATTTACTTTCATAATCCTTTTTCCCATTTCTTATTACCCACTTTGTAACCCCCTTGTTGTTTCTTAAAGTTTTCCCAATCTTCAAGTTTCCCACTGTTCTTTGCAGCTTTGTACACCTGCACCTTCAATTTTATACTCTCCTTTATTTCCTTTGTTAACCACGATTGATTTTCCCTCCCTTGCTGCCTTTTTTCCTGACCGGAATATATTTTTGTTGAGCATTATAAAATATTTCTTTGAAAATCTTCCACTGTTCCTCAACTGTTTCATCAATTAGCCTGTGCTCCCAGTCCACTCTGCCCAATTCCTCCCTCATCTAATGGTAGTCACCCCCGTTTAAGCATAATATATTCGTTTTAAATCTAACTATTTCCCCTTCCATCTGAATGAGAAATTCAATCATACTATGATCGCTATTTCCCAGATGGTCTCTGACTATTACATCATTTACTCTACTTATCTCATTGCACAACACTAGATCCAGAAGAGCATTTTCTCTTGTGGGTTCCTTAACATGCTGCTCAAGAAAGCTATCGCGGATGCATTCTATGAAGTCCTCTTCCAGACTCCCATGACCAACTTGATTTTCCCAATCTATGTGGAAGTTAAAGTCCCCCATGACTACATGCCTCTCTTATCTCTCTATTTATTTCCTGTGCCACTAAACTATTGTTATTTGGTGGGCGATAGATAACACCCACCAATAATTTTTTCCCTTTGTTATTCTTTATCTCTACCCAAATGGACTCAACATTATGCTCTTTAGATCTTATATCATTCCTCACTACTTCCTGGAGCTCATCTTTGATTAAGAGCTCCCTTACCATCCTGTCTATCTCTTTGCACCACCTGATATCCTTGAAAGTTTAATTCCCATTTAGGGTCACCTTGTAGCCATGTTTCCGTGATGGCTAGCAAATCATAGGCATGGGTACCAATTTGCGCCTCAAGTTCACTAATCTTGTTTCTAATACTGTGGGCATTCAGATGAAGTGCCCTTATGCTCTTTGTCTTTTTAATATCTAGTGACTTCTGTAACCTTTTCTTTTGATTTTTCTACCCTCTATTTTTCTTTGTAATTTTCTTAAGACTATCATTGACCCGAAAACTCACTGCACCATCTGATTTTTTACTTTCTCCTCTCAACATTACTTTTCCTATTTTACTTTTCCTGGCCATTACTTTATCTTCCCTACCCTTTTCCCTATCACTCTGGTTCCCATACCCCTGCCAAATTAGTTTAAACCTTGCCCCACTGCTGTACCAAACATACTTGCCAAAATGTTGACACCTTTTGGATTTAGGTGCAACCCGTCCCTCTTGTAAAGATCATGCCTTCCCCAAAAGAGATCCCAATGATCCAAGAAGCCAAATCCTTGCCTTGTACACCAGCACCTCAGCCACACATTCATTTTCCTTATCCTTACATTTTTTTCATCACTTGCATTTGGAACAGGTAGTAATCGCGAGATCACCACCCTAGCGTTCCTGTCTTTCAGCTTTCGTCCCAGCTCACTGTAATCCCTTTTCATTACCTCCTCCCTTTTCTTGTCAATGTCGTTTGTACCCACATGTACCAAGACATCAGCTGCTCTGCCTCTCCTCTCAGAATATTTTGGACCCGATTTGTGATATCTCGTATCCTTGCACCAGGGAGGCAGCACACCATGCGGATATACTTATCTGGCTCACAGAACCTCCTGTCTGTACCCCTGACAATGGAGTCCCCAATAACTACTGCATTTCTCCTTTTCCTTTTCTTTTGCACCACCCTGCCATGCTCATTGCCACTGACCTGGTGCCCGTGGCCATCTTCTGTCTAGTCATCTCCCTCAACAGAACTGTTGAACACAACATAACTGTTGCTGAGTGGGATAGTCACTGGTGTGCTCGCTGTTTTTCTCGCTTTTTTCTTTCCCCCCCTGACGGTTTCCCACTTACCTGACATGGGTTCTGGAGTATTTATCGCCCTGAAAGTTGAGTCGATTAACTCCTCACTCTCCCTTACAAGCCGCAGGTCATCAATCTGCAACTCCATATCCCTAATTCGCTCCCTTAGTAACTGCATCTCGGTACACCTGGTGCAGATGTGGCCATTTGGGAGGGTGGAGGCCACCCATTGTTCCCACATCTGACACCCAGTACAGAGCACTAACCCTACTGGCATGACTCTGAATACGAAGGCAAATAACTCAGCTTACCTTTTCTCCTTGGCTGCTTTCGCCGAAGCCTGATAAGCCAAAACCAGGAAGTCTCACTCCTTCACTGCTCCTCTCACTCACTGAGCCACTCCTCACCAGCCACTCCCTCCCCCTTTCACTCCTTTTATTGGCCCCTTGACAAATTAACCCTGTCATTTTCAGCAAGCCCCTCCTCCTCTGATTCACAGCCCGACTCTCTCCAAACTCCTCTAACTCCCAGCCGAACCAAGTAGGCCCAATCCCCGGTAAGCCCCCGACTTTAATAGCTTACCTTCTCCTCACTTTCAGCAAGCTCCTCCTCCTCTGACTCACTTTCAGCAAGCTCCTCCTCCTCTGACTCACAGCCTGACTCTCTCCAAGCTCCTCCTCCGACTCACAGCTGAACCAAGTAGGCCCAAGCCCCGGTAAGCCCCCGACTTTAATAGCTTACCTTCTCCTCACTTTCAGCAAGCTCCTCCTCCTCTGATTCACAGCCCGACTCTCTCCAAGTTCCTCCTCCGACACCCAGCCGAACCAAGTTTGCTAAATACCTGCAATATACTATTTGAGAGAATAGTTGAAGCTGGAACACTGACAGGATTTAAGAAGTGTCTAGATGAATCATTTAGCCCTTGGTTATGGGTTAAGTGATGGGATATGGGATCAATAAGGATGGATGTCAACTGGTTGCTGTGGATTAATTGGGCTGAATGGCCTTTTCCCTGCTATATGATTCTCTGGCTCCATGACAAGAGTACAGCACAGAAACAGGCCCATCAACCCACATATCTGCATTGAGCATAAGGATGTGGAAGCTATGGAGAGGATACAGAGGAGATTTACCAAGATGTTGCCTGGATTGGAAAATAAATCTTACGATGCAAGGTTAGCAGAGCTAGGGGTTTTCTCTTTGGAGCGTAGACAGATGAGAGGTGACTTAATAGAGTTCTCAAAGGTTCTGAGAGGCATGGATAAAGTAGACAGCCAGCACCTTTTTCTCAGGGCAGAAGTAGCGATCACTAGAGGACATCTGTGCAAAATAAAAGGAGGAAAATTTAGGGGAAACATCAAGGGTACATTTTTTAAACAGTGTTGTAAGGGCCTGGAATGACTTGCCGGGGGGTGATGGAGGCAGGGAAAACTCACATAGGCACAGGGAGAATATACAAACTCCTTACAGACAATGCCAGATTCAAATCTTTTGGAAGATTTGTGGCGTTCTCTACTTCAGGGAGAATAGGTGCAGACTGGGAGATCGCTTTGCTGAGGACCTTCGCTCCATCCACTGCAGAACAATAAAAGAGCCCTCCCAGTAGCCAATCATTTCAGTCTATGTCACAGTCCCGCACTCACATGTCTGTCCATGGCCTTATGCATTGTCCCACCAAGATCATCTGCAAATTGGAGGAACACCACCTTATTTTTCGTCTGGGCACTCTCCAGCCAAATGGCATTAGCGTTGGCTTTTCCAGTTTCTGCTAACCTGCTTTCCCTTCCCCTTTCCAGTTCTCCTCCCTCCCTTTGCCTAGCTATCCCTCCTCCCCTTGGTCTCTGCTGTCCCCTCCCTCCCTTCTCCACCTATCACCTCCTGCCTTGTGACCACCCATTCCCTTCCCAACTCTTTTGTTCAGATCCATACCAACATTTTCCCATACCTTGATGAAGGGCTCAAGCCTGAAACATTGGTTATGCATTTTTACTGTTGCTATAGAAAGGACACTTTTTGACCTGCTGAGTTTCTCTAGTTTTTGTGTGTTTTACTTCAACACAGTGTATGCATATTTTTGTGTTTTAATTGTAATAGTGTTGCAGATTCATAAATATTCTTATAAATATCAACCCTTAAGGAATTGTGATAACTATTCTCAAAATGCTTTCCCACTGAAACTGTTATCACCTGATCAGACTCATTTCTCTGAACAAGGTTCAGTATGGTTAATTTATGGAAACCCAGGAACATTGAGCAGCCAGTCCTGTCCCTCTTGTAACCATGTCTTTGTCATGACCACAATATCATAATTTCAAGTTCTGATTCAGGCTCAACTTCATCTGCCTCAACTATAATACCCCTTGCATTAAAATAAACACTTTTCAGCCCATCAGGTCATTCATCTGTCTCTTCCAGTCCTTTCAGACGTAGAAGCCTTAACACCCATCATCCCATCAACTCCTCCACTTACTGCTCTACTGCTCTGGCTCACACTCACCTGCTCATTCTCATTAAAAGCCTCCCAAGCTTTAGCAGACCAATTGATTCGCAAGGAACGAGAGTTCCACAGAGGTCAGGAGAAGAGATTAAAAAGGAGCATTCACGGGGCTCGGCTCTTCAGCAGATCATTTGAATCATGATTCATTAGCAGGAACAAATAAATGCAAAGCAGGCACCAGTGGCCAGTGTGTGAGTGTCCCAGTGTAGTAGTGGGAATTTGAGGCTTTGGTTTGAAAGCTTCAGTGAACGGAGGCTAAGAGGTAAGGTGGAGGTGTAAGAGTTGAGGCAAGGTAAGGACAGGTTTTTCTAATCCTTTCCTCTTCAATAGAGAGTGGGAATGGCAGCCAGGGCAGGGACATATTTCTCTTGCAGATTGTGGATAGGCAAGGAAGTATGAGTATCTCGAATTACTTCATCTGCCAGAAGTGCATTCAACTGCAGCTCCTAGCAGACCATGCCAGAGAATTGGAGATGAAGTTGGATAAACTCTGGATCATTTGGGAGGCTGAGGAGTGATAGACAGAGTTACAGAAACACAATCACACCTAGGAAGCAGGAAGAAAGTCACTGGGTGACAGGAGAGGGAAAGGGAATAGGAAGGCAGTGCAGAGTACCAATGTGGCTATTCCCCTCAGCAACAAGTATACCCCTTTGGATACTACTGAGGAGGATAACCTATTTGGGCCAGGCAGCAGCAATGTAGCTGAATTTGGGCCTCAGAAGGGAAGGGTGAAGTCAGGTAGAGTGATAGTCGCAGGGGAACAGATAGGAGATCTGTGGCCACAGAAGAAACTCTAGTGTTTTGCCTCCTGGGTTGTCATGTCCAAGATGTCTCTGAATGGATGCAAAATATTATTGTGGGGGGAGGTTGGTGAGCAGCCAGAGATTGTCGTACATGTTGATACCAATGACATAGGCAGGAATGGGTAGAAGTCATGCAAAGTAAATTTAGGGAGTTAGGAAACAGGCTGAGAGCAGGACCTTAAAGGTGGTAATCTCAAGATTACTCCCAGTGCCACAAGCTAGGGAAGATAGTACAGACAGATGTGTGGCCGAAGAGATGGTGCAGGGGCATGATTTCAAGTTCTCAGATCATTAGAACCTTTTCTGGGGACAGGTTGCACTTGAACTCAAGGGGAACGAATATCCTGGCAGGAGATTTACTAATGCTATGGGGAGGTGGGGTGAGGGGTGTTGGGAGTTAAACTAGATTCACAGGGAGATCTGTGGCTGCAGAAGAAACTCCAATGTTTTGCCTTCCGGGTTGTCATGTTCAAGATGTCTCTAAGTGGATGCAAAATCTTCTTGGGGGTGGGGTGGGGTGGTGAGCAGACAGAGGTCGTCATACATGTTGATACCAATGACATAGGCAGGAATGGGGTAGAAATGATGCAGAAAAAGTGGCAGTTGGCTGCCTCACCTACAGATAATAGAATCTCAGGGTTGTACGTGATGTCATATATGTACTCTGACAATAAATCTGAAATTTAATAGCTGAAGTATGGACAGCTGATAGGGTGCTTCTGTGGAAGGACAGGCAGATAGGGCAAAATTGCAGCCAGTGAGATGAACTGCAATGCAACAGGGACACAGAGTCAAAAGTAACAAATAAAGGTTTAAAGAAATAAAATGGATGATCTTGTAGTACAGCAACAGATTGGCAGGTATGGTGCGGTGGCCATTACAAAGTCATTGCTAAAGGAAGTATGTCATTGGGAGCTTAATTTCAGGGGATACATAGTGCATCGAAAATATAGGCAGGTAAGAATAAGGGGTAGCATGGCTCTGTTGGTAAGGAACAACATTAAATCATTAGAAAGAAGTGACAGAGGATCAGAAGATATAGGATTATTGTAAGATGAGTTAAGAAATTGCAAGGCTAAAAAGACAGTGTTGGCAGTTATATAAAAACCTCCAAACAGTAGCCAGGATGTGGACAACAAATTATAACTGCAAATAGAAAAGGTATGTCAGAGGACAATGTTACATACAAATAGATTGGGAAATCAGGTTGGGACTGAATCTCAAAAGAGAGAATTTTTAGAAAGCCTATCAGATGGCATTTTAGAGCAGAATATTGATCAGCCTACTCAGGGATCCGCTGTACTGGATGCACCAGAGGTAATGAGAGAGCTTAGAGTAAAGGAGCCATTAGGGGGGCAGTGATCAAAATATAATTGAGTTCAATTTGAGACTTAATGAGGAGAAAATGAAGTGAGAAGTGTTTCAGTGGAATAATAGGAAATAAAGTGACATATAATAGCAACTGGCCAACAGTAGATTTAATAGGCAATAGAGTGACATATGATAGGAACTGCCCAAAAGTAGATTTATTAGGAAATAGAGTGACATATGATAGGAACTGGCCAAAAGTAGATTGGAAGGGGGCACAAATAGGGAAGTTGGAAGAGCAGCAATGGATGAAGTTTCTACAAGAAATGAGGAAGGTGCAGGATAAATATGTACCAAAAAAGTGGAAAAATTCAAATGGAAAATTGACACAACTTGGCTGATGTGGGAAGTCAATGTAAAAGCAAAAAGAGGGCATAGAAGGGAGCAAACATTAGTGGGAAGATAGAGGATTGGAAAGTTTGTAAAAATTTGCAGAAGGCAACAATGCAACTCAAAAGGAGGAAAATATGAAATATGAAAATAGGCTAGAAAATAATATCAAAGAGGATACAAAGAGCTTTTTGAAGTGTAGCGAGACTGCCTTTATTGCTCTCCCTGCCCTTGCTTATAGAGGCCCAACTTCCCGCCACTGGACCCGGTTTTCCTGCCGTTAAACTAAATGAATATTTTGCATCAGTCTTCACTGTGGAAGACATTAGCAGTGTGCTGGATGTCAAAGGATATTAGGGAAGGGAAGTGAGTACAGTTACTAATTCAAGGGAGTCGGTGCTCAGAAAGCTGAATAGTCTAAGGGTGGATAAGTCTCCCGGATCAGATGGATTGCTCTCTTGGGTTCTGAAATAAGTCATGGTAGAGATTGTGGAGGCATTGGTAATGATCTTTCAGGAAGCAATAGATTCTGGTATGGTCGGAGGACTGAAATATGGAAACTCCACTATTCAAGAAGGGAGGGAGGGAGGCAGCAGAAATGAAATTATAGACCATGACAAGATAGGCCAAAGCCAGCATTGTTTTCTTAAGGGAAAATCTTTCTTTACAAACCTATTGGAATTCTTTGAAAAAGTGACAAGAGGCTTGATAAAGGAGATGCAGTGGATGTTGTGTTTTTGAATGTTCAGAAGGCCTTTGACAAGATGCCACACATGAGTCTGCTTAACAAGATAAGAGCCATTTGTCTAACAGGAAACATATTAGCAATGGTAGAGCTTTGGGTGATTGGTAGGAAGCAGAGTGTTGGAATACGGGATCATATTCTGGCTGACTGCCAGTTGCTAGTGGTGTTCCACGTGGTTCAGTGTTGGAGCTGCTTCTTTTTATTTTGTACATTAATGATTGGGATTGTGGAATGAATGGCTTTGTGGTCAAGTTTTCAGATGATACGAAGGTAGGTGGAGAAGCAGGTAGTGTTGAGGAAAGAGGGAGGCTGTGGAAGGACTTAGTCGGATTAGGAGAAAGGGCCAATTAAATACAATATCAGAAAGTACATGCACTTTGGCAGAAAAAAATGAGCAGACTTTTTTTTTTAAATTGGGAGAAAAATTAAAATGCCCAGATGCTAAGGGGCCTGGGATAGCCTGAAGTTTAACTTGTATGTTTAGTCAGTGGTGAAGAAGGCAAATGCATTTGCTGATATTAATTTCAAGAGCAATAGGATATAAAAGCAGGAATGTGATGTTGAGGCTTTATAAGGCACTGGTAGGCCTCACTTGGAGTATTGTGAGCAGTTTTTGACTCCTCATTTAGGAAAATGTGCTAATGTTGAAGAGAGTTCAGAGGAAATTCACAAGGATGATTCTGGTAATAAAAGATTTATCATATGAGGAGCGTTTGACAGACCTTAGCCTATTCTCCTTGGAATTTAGGATAATGAGGGGGGAACTCATTGAAACATTTCAAATATTGAAATGAATGGACAGAATAGATGTAGAATGGTTGTTTTCCATGGTGGGAGAGTCTACGACAAGAGGGCACAACTTCAGAATTGAAGGGTGTCCACTTAGAACAGAATGTGGAGGTATTTTTTCAGCCAGAGAGTGGTAAGTCTGAGGAATTTATTGCCACAGGCAGTTGTAGAGGCCAGATCATTGGGTGTTCTTGATTAGCCAATAATCAAAGGTTAAGGGGAGAAGTCCAAGCTGTGAGCTGATTGAGAAAAAGGGTCAGCACATGATTAGATGGTGAGGCAGGCTCAATGGGCTGAATGATGTATTTCTGCTCCAATGTCTCATGGTCTATTGTCTTCTTTGGCTTGGCTTCGCGGACAAAGATTTATGGAGGGGTAATATCCACGCCAGCTGCAGGCTCATTTGTGGCTGACAAGTCTGATGCAGGACAGGCAGACACGGTTGCGTCGGTTGCAAGGGAAAATTGGTTGGTTGGGGTTGGGTGTTGGGTTTTTCCTCCTTTGTCTTTTGTCAGTGAGGTGGGCTCTGCAGTCTTCTTCAAAGGAGGTTGCTACCCGCCGAACTGTGAGGCGCCAAGATGCACGGTTTGAGGCGATATCAGCCCACTGGCAGTGGTCAATGTGGCAGGCACCAAGAGATTTCTTTAGGCAGTCCTTGTACCTCTTCTTTGGTGCACCTCTGTCACGGTGGCCAGTGGCGAGCTCGCCATATAACAGATCTTGCGAAGGCGATGGTCCTCCATTCTGGAGACGTGACCTACCCAGCGCAGTTGGATCTTCAGCAGCATGGATTCGATGCTGTCGGCCTCTGCCATCTCGAGTACTTCGATGTTGGAGATGAAGTCGCTCCAATGAATGTTGAGGATGGAGCGGAGACAACGCTGGTGGAAGCGTTCTAGGAACCGTAAGTGATGCCGGTAGAGGACCCATGATTCGGAGCCGAACAGGAGTGTGGGTATGACAACGGCTCTGTATACGCTAATCTTTGTGAGATTTTTCAGTTGGTTGTTTTTCCAGACTCTTTTGTGTAGTCTTCCAAAGGCGCTATTTGCCTTGGCGAGTCTGTTGTCTATCAAATGTCCTTTTGAAAATTCATGTTAACAACAACAGGATTTTGCCTCATTGACCCTCTCTTTATCATCAAAAATTCTATAATGTTAATGACACTGTTGACTCCTCAAACATCCCCACTACTACTGAGTTAGTAACTAGTTTGCTGCAGATGTGAGTCACTAAGTGGTCATTGGCCCAAGTATGCATGCTTTCAATAGACATAGATTTCATTGCAAAGGCACGCAACACTGAAGTGTAAACATATGCAGGACTTTGGAGCAACAGCAGGGAATAGGACTGTTTAAAATTGCTGGGAAAGACAGCAGGCAGTTAGTTTCACAGGACCAACACCTCCAAACTTCCTACAAGTTTGCAAAGTGAAGTTGGGAAAATCTTCCAGATTCCCTGCTGCTCAATATCAGTCCTATTCATTGATGTTGCAGCTTCATGTAGCAATTGGTTTTGTTCAGTTGTCACGTATGAACTACATGTTGAAAACCCAACTCATTTTTTTCAACCATCCTTACCACAGTAGGAATATCTGAGCCAGTACTTGCTTGGCTTGAGTTTTGTCACAGTCCACCATTAGAATGAATGACCTCCTCTGAGGAGTCATTGTTATCCAATCACTAGAAGATGTTGTTGGATATATGTGGTTGGAGAAATGGCAGATGGAGTTCAATCCATATGTGGGAGGTGATGCATTTTGGAAGGACAAACCAGAAGGCTGACTATAGGGTTAATGGTCGATTACTTAAGAGTGTGGATGAACAGAGAGACGTGGTCCAAATCCATGCATCCCTCAAGGTCACCATAAAGATTGATAGGATAGTTAAGAAGGCCTATTGGGATGGTGGGCTTCATTAATAGGGGGATTGAGTTCAAGAGTAGAGAGGTCAAGTTGCAACTCTACAAATCTCTGGTGAGAGAGTATTGCGTTCAGTTCTGGTCACCTCATTATAGGAAGGATGTGGAAGAGGGTGCAGGGAAGTTTTGCCAGGATATAGCCTGGATTGGAAAGTAAGTCTGATGCGGCAAGGTTAGCAGAGCTGGGACTTTTCTCTTTGGAGTGTAAAAGGATGAGAGGATATTTAATAGAGGTCTTGATGATTATGATAGCCATAGATAGGGTGGACAGCCAATGTCTGTATTCCAGGGCAAGAATATCAAGCACCAGAGGACATATGTAAAAAGGTGAAGGGAGGGAAGTTTTGGGGAGATGTCAGGGTACTTTTTTTTTAAATAGGGTTGTGGGTGCCTGGAATGCCTTGCCAGGGATGGTGGTGAGGCTGAAACATTAGGGGCATTTAAGAGACTCTTAGACAGGTACATGGATGGAAGAAAATAAGAGGGTTACAGGGTAGTGAGGGTTTTGTACTTTTTTTAAAGGACTGTATGGGTCAGCACAACATTGAGGGCCGCAATCTGCATTAAGTTTCTAAAGTAGAGAATGTTTTTTTAAATAATTTTTTATTTTTCACACAGTGAACCATATCAACCAAAATACATACAAACATTTCCCTCTTAAATATACACAGTGGCATTTTCTCCCCCTTTTTCCCACCTACCTTCCCTCCCCCCCTTCCCACCCCCCTCCAAAACCAATAAACATTCAACATATACAATACAATAAAACCATTAAACAATGTCATCACACAATGAAAATAAACAAGAAAAATGTGTCATCTACTTTTACACACTGAATCAAGTCGTTTTGTCTTATCATTTTAGGGGGTGGAGGTCCGAGTCAAGCCCTCTCTGTTATGTTCCATGTACGGTTCCCAAATTTGTTCAAATATGTGATTTTATTTTTTAAATTATGTGTTATTTTTTTTCCAATGGAATACATTTATTCATTTCCATGTACCATTGCTGTATTCTCAGGCTCTCTTTCATTTTCCAAGTTGACATTATACATTTTTTTGCTACAGCCAAGGCTATCATAATAAATGTTCTTTGCGCTTCATCCAGTTTGAGGCCTAAATCTTTACTTCTTATATTACTTAGAAGAAAGATCTCTGGATTTTTAGGTATGTGGTTTTTTGTGATTTTATTTAATACCCAGTTTAGATCTTCCCAAAACTTTTCCACTTTCTCACATGCCCAAATTGCATGTACCGTTGTTCCCATTTCCTTCTTACAGCGAAAACATCTATCTGATAATGTTGGATCCCATTTTTTTTAACTTTTGGGGTGTGATGTATAACCTGTGTAACCAATTATATTGTATCGTGCGTAACCTTGTGTTTATTATATTCTTCATAGTTCCAGAACATAACTTTTCCCATGTTTCATTTTTTATATTTATGTTTAGATCTTTTTCCCACTTTTGTTTGGGTTTATACCTTATTTCATCATTTTCTTTCTCTTGCAGCTTGATGTACATGTTCATTATAAATTTTTAAATTATCATTGTGTCTGTAATCACATATTCAAAGCTGCTTCCTTTTGGTAACCTCAGTCTGCTTCCTAGTTTGTCATATAATAACATATAATTTAAAAAATAAAGTCACATTATTTGAACAAATTTGGGAACTGTACATGGAACACAACAGAGAGGGCCTACCGCGGACCTCCACCCCCTAAAATGATAGAATGAGAAGAAGACGAAATGAACTGACCCAGTGTGTAAAAGTAGATGACACAATTTTCTTGTTTATTTTCATTGTGTGATGACATTGTTTAATGGGTTTATTGTATTGTATATGTTGAATGTTTAATGGGTTTGGAAGGGGGTGGGAAGGAGGGAGGGAAGGGAGGGGGGAAAAAGGGGAGAAAATGACACTGTATATTGAAAAGGGAAATGTTTGTGTGTATTTTTGTTAATATAGTTCATAGTATGAAAAATAAAAAACATTTAAAAAAAGATAAAGAGCATCCTGATGTATGCATCTTTACTGTCCAGGTGTTCCAGAGCTTTGTGTAGAGCTGATTGTGTTTAATTTCTTTCTCTCAACTTGTGTTATATTCTTTGGCTTGGCTTCGCGGACGAAGATTTATGGAGGGGGTAAAAAGTCCACGTCAGCTGCAGGCTCGTTTGTGGCTGACAAGTCCGATGCGGGACAGGCAGACACGATTGCAGCGGTTGCAGGGGAAAATTGGTTGGTTGGGGTTGGGTGTTGGGTTTTTCCTCCTTTGCCTTTTGTCAGTGAGGTGGGCTCTGCGGTCTTCTTCAAAGGAGGTTGCTGCCCGCCAAACTGTGAGGCGCCAAGATGCACGGTTTGAGGCGTTATCAGCCCACTGGCGGTGGTCAATGTGGCAGGCACCAAGAGATTTCTTTAGGCAGTCCTTGTACCTTTTCTTTGGTGCACCTCTGTCACGGTGGCCAGTGGAGAGCTCGCCATATAACACAATCTTGGGAAGGCGATGGTCCTCCATTCTGGAGACGTGACCCATCCAGCGCAGCTGGATCTTCAGCAGCGTGGACTCGATGCTGTCGACCTCTGCCATCTCGAGTACTTCGACGTTAGGGATGTAAGCGCTCCAATGGATGTTGAGGATGGAGCGGAGACAACGCTGGTGGAAGCGTTCTAGGAGCCGTAGGTGGTGCCGGTAGAGGACCCATGATTCGGAGCCGAACAGGAGTGTGGGTATGACAACGGCTCTGTATACGCTTATCTTTGTGAGGTTTTGCAGTTGGTTGTTTTTCCAGACTCTTTTGTGTAGTCTTCCAAAGGCGCTATTTGCCTTGGCGAGTCTGTTGTCTATCTCATTGTCGATCCTTGCATCTGATGAAATGGTGCAGCCGAGATAAGTAAACTGGTTGACCGTTTTGAGTTTTGTGTGCCCGATGGAGATGTGGGGGGGCTGGTAATCATGGTGGGGAGCTGGCTGATGGAGGACCTCAGTTTTCTTCAGGCTGACTTCCAGGCCAAACATTTTGGCAGTTTCCGCAAAGCAGGACGTCAAGCGCTGAAGAGCTGGCTCTGAATGGGCAACTAAAGCAGCATCGTCTGCAAAGAGTAGTTCACGGACAAGTTTCTCTTGTGTCTTGGTGTGAGCTTGCAGGCGCCTCAGATTGAAGAGACTGCCATCCGTGCGGTACCGGATGTAAACAGCGTCTTCATTGTTGGGGTCTTTCATGGCTTGGTTCAGCATCATGCTGAAGAAGATTGAAAAGAGGGTTGGTGCGAGAACACAGCCTTGCTTCACGCCATTGTTAATGGAGAAGGGTTCAGAGAGCTCATTGCTGTATCTGACCCGACCTTGTTGGTTTTCGTGCAGTTGGATAATCATGTTGAGGAACTTTGGGGGACATCCGATGCGCTCTAGTATTTGCCAAAGCCCTTTCCTGCTCACGGTGTCGAAGGCTTTGGTGAGGTCAACAAAGATGATGTAGAGTCCTTGGTTTTGTTCTCTGCACTTTTCTTGGAGCTGTCTGAGGGCAAAGACCATGTCAGTAGTTCCTCTGTTTGCGCGAAAGCCGCACTGTGATTCTGGGAGAATATTCTCGGCGACACTAGGTATTATTCTATTTAGTAGAATCCTAGCGAAGATTTTGCCTGCAATGGAGAGCAACGTGATTCCCCTGTAGTTTGAGCAGTCTGATTTCTCGCCTTTGTTTTTGTACAGGGTGATGATGGTGGCATCACGAAGATCCTGAGGCAGTTTACCTTGGTCCCAACAAAGCTTGAAAAACTCATGCAGTTTGGCATGCAGAGTTTTGCCGCCAGCCTTCCAGACTTCTGGGGGGATTCCATCCATACCTGCTGCTTTGCCACTTTTCAGTTGTTCGATTGCCTTATATGTCTCATCCAGGGTGGGAACCTCATCCAGCTCTAGCCTTAGGGGCTGTTGAGTGAGCTGGAGCAGGGCGGAATCTTGGACTGAGCGGTTGGCACTGAAAAGAGATTGGAAGTGTTCTGACCATCGGTTGAGGATGGAGATCTTGTCGCTGAGGAGGACTTTGCCGTCTGAGCTGCGCAGCGGGCTTTGGACTTGGGGTGAGGGGCCATACACAGCCTTTAGAGCCTCGTAGAAACCCCTGAAGTCGCCAATGTCCGCGCTGAGCTGGGTTCGTTTGGCGAGGCTAGTCCACCACTCATTTTGGATCTCCCGGAGTTTGCGCTGAAGATGGCTGCATGCGCGACGGAAGGCTTGTTTCTTCTCTGGACAGGACGGCTTTGTAAGGTGAGCCTGGTGGGCAGCTCGCTTCTTTGCCAGCAGCTCCTGGATTTCCTGGCTGTTTTCGTCAAACCAGTCCTTGTTTTTCCTGGAGGAGAAGCCCAGTACCTCTTCAGTGGATTGCAGTATGGTAGTCTTCAACTGATCCCAGAGGGTTTCAGGGGATGGGTCCGTGAGGCGGGTTGCATCGTCGAGCTTTGCTTTGAGGTTTGCCTGGAAGTTTCCTCTCACTTCGTCTGACTGCAGGTTTCCAACATTGAACCTCTTTCTGGGGGCTTTATTGTTCCTGGGCTTTGGCTTGAAGTGAAGGTTGAGCTTGCAGCGAACCAGCCGGTGGTCAGTGTGGCATTCCGCGCTAGGCATGACCCTGGTGTGGAGCACATCTCGTTTGTCACTTTCTCGCACCAGGATGTAGTCCAGGAGGTGCCAGTGTTTGGATCGGGGATGCATCCAGGTGGTCTTAAGGCTGTCCCTCTGCTGAAAAAGGGTGTTTGTAATGACAAGCCGCTGTTCTGCGCAGAGCTCCAACAGGAGGCGCCCATTGTCGTTGCACTTGCCGACGCCATGCTTGCCCAGGATTCCTGGCCAGGTTTCTGAGTCTTTGCCGACACGAGCGTTGAAGTCGCCCAGGATGACAACCTTGTCGGCTGTAGAGGTGCGTTGGATGAGGTTGCGCAGGTCGGTGTAGAACTTGTCCTTTTCTGCTGGTTCCGCCTGGAGGGTTGGAGCATAGACACTGATGAGGGTGATGTGACGCTTGTTTTGAAGGGGGAGTCGCATGGACATGATTCGGTCCGAGAGGCCTGTCGGAAGGTTTTCGAGTTTGGAGGCAATGAAGCTCTTGACCATGAAGCCTACACCAGATAGGCGTCGTTCATCCGAAGGCTTGCCAGACCAGTACAGTGTGTAGCCCGCGCCGCGTTCTTGGAGGCTGCCTACATCTGCCAGGCGGACTTCACTGAGAGCGGCTATGTCGATGTCAAGTCTGAGGAGTTCATGTGCAATGAGGGCAGACCGACGTTCAGGTCGGTGGCTGTCAGCCTTGTCTAGCATGGTTCTGATGTTCCAGCATGCTAGCTTGAGTTTGTGAGCATCTTTTGAGGGGGAGGACGTGGAGGGGGAGGACGTGGAGGGGGAGGACGTGGAGGGGGAGGACGTGGAGGGGGAGGACGTGGAGGGGGAGGACGTGGAGGGGGAGGACGTGGAGGGGGAGGACGTGGACCTGTCCTCGGGCCTGCGCAAAGGAGCTTTTAGGTGGAGTGCAGTGCGCGCAGTACTGGCCCCACCCTTTACACCCATGGTTCGTGTGCCGTGGCCAAGCAAGCTGGGACGTGGCAGCGAGGTCCTTGGGTCGTAGGTTTTATATCGGAGTGGCCTTCTCCTATGCAGGTTTCTTACCCGGGCTGGAGGGGCCTGCCTCCCCTCCTAGGTCGGTCCATACTGCCCGGACCGGGGCCGAGGCCGCCGCAGCTCACCCTGTGCCTGGACTGGGGCCGCCGCTTCCCACTCTCTGCCCGGATCGGGGCCTCCGCCTGCCCCACTCGACCGAGGCCGGGGCCGCCGTCTCCCCCTTGCTCCTGCCCGGATCGAGGCCGCCGCCGTCTACCCTTCGCCCGGACCGGGGCCGGGGCCGCTGCTGCTCTCCCTGTGCCCGGACTGGGGCCGCCGCCTCCCACTCCCTGTCCGGACCGGGGCCTCCGCCTGCCTCTCTCGACCGAGGCTGGGGCCGCCGTCTCCCCCTTGCATTCAGACCTTTAGCCTCTCCACTTAGGTTCATGGCTAGTAGCAAGTTCCATTCTTGATATACTTTCTCATTCAAGTTCAGGTTTATTGTCCATGTACTGAAATACAATGAGAAAGTTTGTTTTGTGAGCAGTCCAGCAGTACAGCAATAAAACAGTACAGAATGCAAGTTACTGAGTTAGATCAGTTAGAATGGAGCAAAGGCAACATTATTTCACTAGTATGAGGTTAATTCAGATGTCTGATAATATCAGGAAAGAAGCTGTCCTTGAGCCTGGTGGTGTATGATCTCACATTCGTAATCATTGTTTCAATGGAAGAAAGGAAGAGAGAGTGTCGTCAGTTATAGGACATGTCCTTTAATATGTTAGCTGCTTTTTTGAGGCAGTGGGAAGTGTAAATGGAGGTGAGGAGGTGTTTTATGTGATAGCTTGAGTTGTATTCACAACTCTCTGCAGTTTCTTGCAGACTTGGGTGGAGCAATTTCCAAATTGCGCAGTCGTATACTAAAAGGATACTTCTAAATGGCTCATAGTGCCTCATTGTGACTTTATTATTGTGGCTCATTATGCTGGATTACCCACCAAAAAGCAGTAACAATGTTAGATTTAGTTAATCAGGCCCACTCACCAAGCTCAGAAGTAAATATTAATTTTGCCTTGTTGATTCTGAAATTTGTTCCTTGTGTTTATCGTGGTGTGATTAACTATGTAGTTATTCATGCACATTAAAATAACAAAGTAAATAAGGAAATGAGGGCTAACAAGCAATACTTTATCATAATTGTGCAATATCAGGTGTACTCTGTACAAAAGCAAAAACTGATGTATGTATGTCTAATTTTTCTGGGTAGCAATCATTTTGTTTTCTGTCTAAGAAATACGCTTATAAGATAATGCATTTACATTATTAGAGGTACAGTTGAAAAAACACTGAAGAGTTAGGACCAAAGATTGTGATGCCAAGAGATGAAATTAATACGATGCCACCAGATATGATCAGATATCAATCTATGCTCACAGAAATTGAGCAATATTGGACTGGATCGTCTGACATACCAGCTGACAGTTAAGGGAGCGGCTGTCAGTTCTTATCTCTGTTTTCCTTTGATGGTGGTTGAATTAGCAGAGTGGATACTAAATGAGTCTGTGGGAAGGAAAAGGAAAATCACTCTCATTCTGAGAGTCTGAGGTGTGAGGGATGAGAGGAGGCGGGAATTATTCCTGTGAACACTGTGATTGCCCAAAATACCAGCTGATTCACCAGAAATATTTTTAATGAAAACGAAACCTGTCCCTAATTATTTTTAATTTAAAAAAACTTATTCCTGCTTCTTCCCAAATGACTGGTGGAAATCCTAGTGATATATTTCAGTTGCATCACGTTTTATGGTACAACACCATACCCCAACTCAAAAAAGAAACTTGACCAAAGGATTTGGGTTAATCAATTATGAAATGAATGAAGTTACATCATCAGTACCAGCAAAGTCAATTGAGTGAGCTCCTCTGGAACTGACACAACCAGAGCAGTACAGAATTCATCACACTGTCAGTCAGCCAAACTCATTTTGGAGTTTTTCAGAATCACTGAGACCTCCACATTGGGACCGTAACTGCAAAGTGAGTGGTGGGCAGATGTCAGGTTAGACGATCTAGCCATCAATTTGTAAGCATACACATGGGAAGAACCTGATCCGGGATAGCATAGGTTTGTGTATTAATTAAAAATATTTGCAATGTACGCAAGCGTACATGGGTTTCTCACACGTTTAGGATAGGAGATGATAATGATATTGGGCATCTAGTGACATAGAGTTAAACAGAATGGAAACAGATGTTTGGGCCCAAATTGCCCAATGGATATAAAGTCTACTACACTGATTGTAGATATATAATATGGCACAATTCACATATTAGATAATGAAATATTAAAATATACTCAAATTAGGTTACAACATGTACAGTGTTTATCACTGGATTTTCATCTTTAACTCTAGATAAACTGCTGTCCAAACAAAATATAGCTGTTTTGCTGGCCATTTTTGCTGTTCGTAGAGTTATAAACTCCTACAGACCATTCTGCCCACCTTGTTCATACCGACCCAGTTGTCATTCTGTACTGGTTCATTTTGACTGCATTTGGTCCATATTTGTCCATGCCTTTCCTGCATATATATTTGTAATATCCTTTGAATGTTGCAATTGCACTTACATCTATAGCTTTCTCAGGCAGCTTATTTCAGACTGCCCTCTCCCCTCTCACCTTAAACCGCTAGCTACAAACTTATCTACCCTGGAGAAAAGACTGTAAGCATTCAGTTTATCCACGCACTTCATAATTTTATATACCTCTATAATTCACTCTTAAGCCTCCCATGCTTCAGTGAATAAAGACACAACCAATCTTAACCACTCTCGATAGCTCAAGCTCCCTTGTGAATTTTCACTACATCCACTCCAACTTCCTGATATCCTCCCTTTGGCTGGGCAACCAGAACTGCACATGGTACTCCTAAGTGTGGTCTCATCAATGCCTTGTCACGTCACCAGTATGATTAAAAGGTCATTGGGCTCCTATTCAAGCAATATCCCGAGTTTTAAAATAGACATTGTTAGTTTTGAATCCATAGCCACCTCTCCAATTTTCAATATTTTAAAGTTACTGTGATTCTACCATTCTGCTCTCCCTTGTCTCACTGATTTTAATTATTTCCCATTGCTGGTGCTGCCTTTCCTTATCTAGCTGCTAAGTACTGTAATTCCCTTACTAAACTGTGCTACCGTTCACTCATGTAAGCCATTTCTCCTAGACTAATTGTTTGACTAATTTATTTGTCGTTGCATCTTATTCTGTAGTTTGATCAATTTTGTTTCTGTACACTTTTAAAGAACCTGGGATTTTTTTTTCCATAGTAATGACCTCTATAAATAATAAATGAATTTAATATTATATACGGGCCCAGGGTAATACTCCAAATCTATCCCAAACTAACATTGTTATCATCTTTAAAAAGGCCATTATGGATTCCCATCACCAGAAATGGCCTCTCCAATATGAGTGATGAAATATTCACAATGCTACAGTCGAGATTGATGCTGCATCAATAGAGTTAGTGAGAGCTAAGACACCCAAAGAAATCCTGGAGATTAAATCACCTGTTCAAAATTCTTGGGCAAGGGAATACCAACCAAAGCCGCATAGTTTATTGCCTCACACTTATCGATGCTACATAAATCCCTGATAGGAGAACAATGTATGAAAGGTACAGACACAACATCAGAAACACACTTCATCATTTCACAAGTGTGTGCTGGGGTTGGAGACTGAAACATCTCATACATCTCATACATCTGATACGTGGCCCTTCCACAATTGAATCATTCTTTTTTCTAAATTTAACTAAATTAAACCACTAATTCAACACATTAAATTAAATTTAGTCCTACAGCATGATAACAAGTCCTTGGGCCCAATTTACACTCAATTGACCTACAACCCTGGTATGTTTTGAACGGTGGAAGAAAACCAGAACCCCTGGGGAAAACCCACACAGACACTGGGAGAACATACATACTCCTTACAGACAACATAGGATTCGAACCCCAGTCCTGATCGCTGGCGCTGTAAAGGCTTTGCACTAACTGCTATGCTAACAATGCACACTCACATAATTTTAACACATTTTCATAAAAACACCCATTGTAATTTACCACCATTCAATTCATCCTTAACACAAACCTACTCACCTCATTTCATCCCCTCCTGTCATTTGACTATTTTTGGTTCTAGCAAAAGTAATGAAATAATATTTTTAGTCTTTCCTTATTTGATTTCAACACCACTGTAGTGTGAGTGAAAATACACACGTATATATCTTACATTAAACTATAGTAATTTAGATGAACTTATCTAGTATTCTACAGAGTGTAGCTTGGAATATCTACTTCACACATACATTTTAGAACAGAACTCCGTAACCTCTCAAACATTTACAAAATTGGGCATACACCCTACAATTGAAATATTATAGCATTCAATGCAATAAAATTCAATAAATATATACATCCTTACTATCTATTCGAATTGGATTAGTTTAAGTAGTATAAATCAAGAAACAGAAAAATTATTTTCATTATTATTTTTAAAGCTACTGTTATGAGCCCAGAGGACCCCAAAACCCAGCAGCAATAGGTATTCACCAAGACAAATGGTTACTTAAACAAACATTGCTTTAAACATGAAAAAAGAATCACACTTTAACTTATCATTATTGACTTAACTAACCTAACCCCTTTCTAATTCTAAGCACATGTGTATGTAATGTGTGTGTAAGTTCAGAAAAGTTCTTTGATTCAAAGTCCCATCTCACTTCTCATTCCTCCAAGTTCACTGGATGCAGGCAATTCTTATACTGTGCACAGAATTTAACATTTATAAAGTTCACCAGGCTTTGGTGCTTGAAAGGTAAATGGTTACCACTTAGGAAGGTTCTTGTTGGTTTTCAGAAGAGAGATTCATTGTACACTGACTCCCACAACTGATTCCTTTTTAATCAGCCACTTCAGTCTCTTACCAAAAAAACTTGCCCCCTTAGGGTTCTATAATAACCTCTTTCTTTCAGGTCACCACAGAGTGTCTTTTTGTTTCTCTTATACCAAGTGAAACATTAGACAGCCAGTCCTCTCCTCTTGCATGAACCACAAGGGCTTTGATCAAGCTGAACTAAGCACTCACAACCCGTCTTCCAAATGGGGTTTTCCACAAGCTTGCCAGCTTGTCCTGTTCCAGTCCCATTTGCTGCTGCTGACTGTAAAACTGTAGAACTGATCTCTCTCTCTCTCTCTCTCTCTCTCTCTCTCTCTCTCTCTCTCTCTCTCTGTCTCTCTCTCTCTCTCTGTCTCTCTCTCTCTCTCAGAGAGAAATCCTGTTTGACTCTCTCTGCTTCCAAAACCACATGACCCTCTTAGAACAGGCTCTGACAAACTCTTTCATCTGTTGCCTTTTTGTAAACAACAATCCATTTGTGAAGTTTCTAAAACAGATCTTATTTAAATACTAGAGCTCTACTAATGCTAGACATATCGGCCCCAGGACATTTGAAAAAGATTTGGAGACCTACACTACAAAACCTGCCCCAATTTATCTCCTAAAAAACATATCTATATTCTGCCACACTATATACATTAATCTGTAGATATTGTAAAATTCCACTTGTAACCAGAGAGAATGAGAAGGGAAAATTATGTGCATACATTCTGGCCTTATTTTTTAATGAATCTTTATTCAGATTGGGTTTAAGCTAAATCCTGCAAAAACGGAAACAGACCTCCTTATGGTGTCATTTAATTACCTTTATGCTCAACACTTGTTGACTTCTGGTGCATAGTTATTCAAGAATGCCTCCTTAAAGAAAGATATACAGCACAGAACCAGGCCAGCTTCTCAACTTTTTTGGCTATGGGCCCATTAGGATTCTGCTCAAAGTTTATGGGCCCTCTTCCCTGTGAAGCAGGCAAGTTTTGGTTTCTTTCTTTCTTTTCTCCTACTGACTAAATAAAAAAAACATTAAAAATATTTATGTTCCATGACATGAAACTTAAATATTCTGTGACCTCAGGTTGGGGTGGGGGTGCATAGTGGCCCCTCCCCCCCCCTGTTGAGAATGTCTGCTTAAGTCCAACTCATTTATGCTGACCAAATCGTCTATCTACTGGTAGTCTGTATTTAGTCAATGCCCCTCAAAACATTCTCTATCCAGGTATCCATTGAATGCCTGAATTTGTTACAAAAGCAATTTGTCATAAAGTTTACCTGTCAAGGCAGGCTCTGCCTATGTGTCCTATAGCTTTTCCTTGCATTATTTTTGTTAGGTCTTGCTGCATTCTAGTGCTGTTTGTGAAAATTGCACAAAAAGAGAGAACGTCAAACATGAGGTGCACAGACTAAAGTTCTGTTACCTTTCCCAATACTGAAAATAACATAGAGGTTTTGCAAGTTCTTTCATTCATTATAAGTAACATAGCAGATGGATGAGAGGGATATTTCATCACAGGGGAGGATGTCAATGAATGAGTGGATGGTGCAATGATTAGAGTGTGTGGGGCAAGATGGGATAGGATGGCCAGAAGAATCTGGACAGACTAGTGAAGAACTGTGCCTAAAAGATGCATATTCCTTTAAAATGGTGAATGATGGGGGTGGGACATGGAGAATCACACCCAGTTGTGTCAGGTACATTGTGCCAGAGTAGTCTTTGTAGGGCCATCTACAATCTTTGAACTCCTGTACTCACATTCATAATGCCGACAAATGCTCCCTCCCCCCCCCCCCACCACCACCAACAACCCCCCGCCCCCATCCCTGCTCTGTCTCTTCCTGAGGGCTGAAGGAGAAGTTGTTGAAATCTTCTCTTTCTGAATATGGTGTGCTCAAAAGCAGCAGTGACCAATAAATCGAGGCATGTGCTTGAGATTCGCAGCAGAATCATGGACTAACTATGAAACTTCAAAAATAAAAGTGAATGTAAACTTGACCTCCTTGGGCAAAATAGTTAAAGGCCACACAGGTGAGGCTATGTTTGAGATCGCATGTAATCAGCATTCTCAGTGATGACAAATAAAGCCATTTGAGTATTGGACTTAAACATGACGTACACCGTCTGGTTAATTGTGCATGTACCTAGACATTACATGGTCCTACAATTTCAGTAAACTACTTGCTAATATTGTTCTTGTTGCACAAATTGTCCATTAAAAGGGTGAAATACATATTCAAACATTAGATTTTTGTCAACAGATGTTTCATCCTCATCTGCCATCTCTTTCATTTCAGTGAGCAATTTCAAGTTTACCCATCACCCTTGTATGAACTGAAATTCTTAAAAGTCATCACTCAGAAAGGGGAAACACACTAACAGTCAGATAAGTGCTGATATCACAAAGTCTAGCTAATGAACAATCAAGGATTTAACTCAAAGTTATACAAATATCACCTGGCATACACATTGGAACATCATTCATGTGGAAAAATTCTATGCACATAGAGAGGCGACTACAGATGGATTAGAGATTTACGAATTCAAAAAAAGGAAATAATGGGCTAAATAACAATTATACACACAGTTTACACATATACAGATTCAAAGTCATTTCCAGACTAAAATTAATGTTATGATTTATGACATTCTCATACTTTCATTTCTTACAGTCTGAAATATTTCCATGGTATCTCATTACAGATTTTTTAAACATTTGAAGTAATTGTTGTCCAATTTGTGTTTGTTGTACCTCATTCTATCCATTTCAATAATAAATTATAGACATTGATGAATGCCAAAGTCACAATGGAGGATGTCATCCCTTTGCAATGTGCAACAATGCACCGGGATCATTCGACTGCATCTGTCTTCATGGGTTCACTGGCAATGGAACTGAATGCCTGGATATCGATGAATGTGCCCTTGGGAATATGACCACTTCTTGCAATGACTCGGCCACATGCAAGAATTCGGAGGGATCATTCCAGTGTGAATGTCACATAGGCTTCCGTGGAGATGGATTCAGTTGTGTGGATATTGATGAATGCCAGATGCTTTCTACATGTGACAGAAACGCAGATTGTGACAATACTCTTGGATCCTTCTTATGTATTTGTGGAAACGGATTTGTAAATGAAGAAGGGCTGTGCATGGATGTCAATGAATGTCATAATCAGACAGTTTGTCATAAGAATGCCAACTGCATCAATGTACAAGGTTCCTTCTATTGCAATTGTCAAGCTGGCTTTTCAGGAAATGGAACAAACTGTATGGACATTGATGATTGCGCTCTGAATATTTGTCATGAAAAATCTATCTGCATCAACACCATTGGAACCTACCATTGTGAATGTAGGGCAGGATATGAAGGAAATGGAACTCACTGCTTTGACATAAATGAGTGTATTAAAAATGACACCATATGCCACATATACAGTACTTGTGTCAACGTTGAAGCCTCTTATTCCTGTCTCTGCAATGAAGGTTTTGTAGGGAATGAGTCATACTGCAAAGATATAAATGAATGCCTTCTGCCCAATATATCTTTCCAATGTCAACCGAACGCACATTGCGTTAATACTTTGGGATCATTTGAATGCCACTGCGAGGCTGGTTTTCAAAACAATGGGACCAAATGTACTGATGTGGATGAATGTACAACTAATCCATCTGATTGCCACAAGTATGCTACCTGCGTCAATTCTTTGGGTTCGTTTGATTGCCAGTGCCTGGATGGATTTATTGGAAATGGAACAGAGTGCATAGACGTTAATGAATGCAATGCAGATATCAACGTATGCCACAACAATGCCTCTTGCCTGAATAAAGAGGGTTTCTATGTGTGTCTCTGTGATTCTGGTTTTACTGGAGATGGACAAATCTGTAATGATATCGATGAATGCTCAGACAGTGCAATTTGTCAGAAAGATCAAATATGCATGAATATTGCTGGGTCTTTTCAGTGTGTTTGTACCACTGGTTTTTCAGAAAGTGAAGCTCAGTGCCTTGATATTGATGAATGCTTGGCCAATAGCTTTCTTTGTCACCCGGATGCTCTTTGCATCAACCAACCTGGTTCATTCTTTTGTACTTGTAACATTGGCTTTGTTGCTGATGGATTGAACTGTACAGATAAGGATGAATGTTTTGGAAACGGAATTGAATGCATTGATATTGACGAGTGTGCATTAGAGCATTCAATTTGTGATGAAAAGGCAATTTGCAACAACATTATTGGAGCTTATCGGTGTGAATGCCGTGAAGGATTTGAAGGAAACGGAACTATATGCTACGACATTAATGAGTGCATTCAAAACCGGACCATATGCCACAAATACAGTACCTGCATTAATACAGAAGCTTCCTTTACATGCCAATGCAATGAAGGATTTGTGGGAGATGGCTTATACTGTGAAGATGTAGATGAATGCACACAATCTAATGTATTATTCCTATGCCAATTGAATTCATATTGTGTGAATACATTGGGATCATTTGAATGCCATTGTGAGGTTGGTTTTGAAAGCAATGGGTTTGAATGTATTGATGTTGATGAATGTATGGCAAATTTATCTAACTGCAGCACGCATGCTAACTGTATCAATTTTTTGGGTTGGTATTACTGTGAATGCTTGGCTGGGTTTATCGGAAATGGAACAGAGTGCCTAGACATTAATGAATGTGGAAATAATGATACGTGCCACAACCACTCTTCTTGCCTGAATACGCAAGGCTCCTTTCAGTGTCTCTGTAATTCTGGTTTTATTGGAGATGGACGTAACTGCAATGACGATGATGAATGCTTAAATAACATAATTTGTCGGGATGATCAGATATGCATTAACACACTCGGCTCTTTTCAGTGCATTTGTACCACTGGATTTTCAGATAATGGACTTGTGTGTGTAGATATTGATGAATGCTTGATGGATAACTTCTGCCATCCAGATGCTTTTTGTTCCAACCAACCTGGATTGTTTACCTGCACTTGTAAATCAGGTTTTGTTGGTGATGGATTCAACTGTAAAGACATCAACGAGTGTTTGGATATGAAAAGAGCCTGTCACCAACTTGCACATTGTACAAACTCTCCCGGCTCATTCTTGTGCTTTTGTGAGAAAGGATATCTAGGAAATGGACAGATATGCTCAGATATCAATGAATGTCAGCTGAGCAATCAAGAATGTCATCCAGAAGCTTCATGTATCAACACCATGGGGAGTTTTTATTGTGTATGCAACCAAGGATTCAATGGGACTGGTCAAGTTTGCACCTCTATTAATGAATGCTCCTTGTCTAGATCTTGTGAAGCAAATAGAAAATGCACATATATGGAAAAATTACACAAATGCATTTGCTCATCCAATGACACTTGCGATCTACAAGTAACAAATGGTGTGTTATAACCTGGCTCTATTTTATCCAATAAAATAATGTTGAACATTGTTTATCATAACCATTATAAAAATCATGTGGTATAAGATTGATGGCCCATAAGCCAATTGATTGATAACTGGAAAGGCAAGTTTCAAATAAGTTTTCTCAGAACTATGACTGGGATATAAATATTGTATTTTAGGCAAAATGAATGACAAAGAAATTGATTGTGTTGATAAATGAAGATTTTATGTCATGTAAAGATAACATGATGTTAAATTAATTTCTTGTTTTATGACTTAAATTGAAAATATCCATTTTTGGAATCATCATTTCTATTTCAAATACCTCTCTTTATAATCCTGATTCATTTTGCAAAGTGGCACAGTCATTCCCTCACTTATGGACCCTTTAGCTATTGGTGGCAAAATGGTGGCATTACTATTATCTTTGCGATAATTAAAGCCAAGCTAAGTCTTATTCACACCACATCCCATCCTACTCCACCCAAAACCTGATGTCTCTATATATAGATTTCCGCAGCAGAAATCTGTTTCAGAGCTCAGAGTCCAACAAAATTCTAGGACAAACTAGGAAGCAAGCCTGAATCGTCTACTTTTAGGCTTTAATTTTTAATTTAAATTAATTTTCAAAAATGTTTAATCTCTGCTTAACAGTAATCCAGCAAGAATAAAGCTATATGCCTGCTTAACACAGAATTTAAGTTTGTTATAGTGTCTGATTTTAATTTGAATGCTAAGCCCCCAAAACTGATGGATATCATTTTGTGCCACAGCAAAAAATATTTTGGTAGCTTTAATATTCTTTGCAATGCTTTCTTGTCATGTGGAATTTATGGCACACACGTATTTTGGAGAGGCAATGAAGTTTAAGTCTGAATCTACAACTGGAAGTCATTTTTTAAAAATATGGCAAAGTCTTACTCAAAGAGCTGCAGAAGCGATCTATGAATAGTTTTAAGGAAGAGTTAGATTGATTCTTAGTAAGCAAAGAGATGAATGGTTGCATGATACTGAAGGCAACGTGGAATTTATGAAGCTATGAGCTTCTGAATTATAAAGGTAACTCAAGAGGCCGAATGAAAACTCCTGCTCTTATTTCATGTAATCCATATAATTTCATTTGATAATTGAATCCATTAATGAATCATTAAACACTTATTATTCTAATATGAGACAATGTTGTTGCTTAATTTAAATTATTTCCACAGAAAGCATACTTTATCTGCATGGTGAGGCTGCTGGAGACATAAGGATATCTGCTACAGGTGCTGATGTAAACTCACCCTTTATTGTTCCTCCTATGGGATTTCCATTCCTTGATACAGTTTGGGATAGAATATATGTAAGTAGAAATAAAAATTCTCCTTTCCTAAAAATATTTTTCCACAGTTAAAATAAATGGCTGTTGTATTTAAATGGAACATCTTTTTCATTTGGTAACGTGATTCAGTTCCTAGTTTTTTGATACAGGTTGATAGGGATCTTCACATTTTCAAAAATACTTCAAATTGTTTGATCCATGTGTTCTTCAAATCCCCCTGTGGTTCAAATAGTTCAGCACTGAATATATTTATGTCCTGGAATCCACAGCTCTTTGGAATGGAGATTTCCAATGATTCAATAATCAACACATGATTTTTCATTCTAATAACTGAGGAAGGGTCCTCCTCATCTCGGCATGATGTAGTCACCCTTTATCCCGAGATACTGCCACCTAGTTCTATACTCCTCCAGCAAAGGGAAGTTCTCTCAACAAGTTCTATCAAGCCATCTTCAAATCTGGCCTCACTGGAACCACCTTTCATTTCTTCCATACTGTTTCAATACCTTCTCGCTTTGTCTAACACTATTTTCTCTTGATAGTGCTCCCATGAAGCTTGGCACATTTCAAATGTTACAGCTGGTGTGTTAAATGGAAATAGCTGTGTTGTTGACAGAATGGAGGACATTGGTATATGAAATGAAAAGTCTTGGTTTTACTCTGCAAATTACCACTTGTTTTTCAAACACTATGGCTTTGATTTTGGAGTATCGAGATCTAGGAATGTAAAACAATTATATTTATGAGCAGTATTGTGCTCACTTCTGTTGGAGCATCCAAGACTGAAACTAAAGTAAATATCTGGCTTCTGTACCAGGTGACAAAATGCAGGTTAGGGAATTATTGACAACTTTATAGGAACACATTTATTAGTTTAATCTGCAAATAGATTTCCATGGCATAAAAATCTCCACCTGATGCTGCTGAAGGTCTGACCTATTGCAGAATCCAAGACCCAGTTGAATTAAATGGGGATTGTAAAACAAAGATCCAACTGACAAAGTAACTACTTCCCTTGTTCAGGAGTTTCATTTGTTTCACCACTTTAGTTATCATTTGTGGTGGCGCACTCTCTCTTGGCGAACCGGCCCCGCTTGTACCACCATGTGGTGGGGCAGCCATGAGAAATGGCGCTGTCAGTGGTTCTCCCTGCCTTGTGCTTGCAGCCCAGTGCGTGCCTTGGGCAGCCATTATGACATCACCACGCACGCGGTGTCCAAGCTCACACTGCCCTTAAAGGGGTGCACGCGAGATTTGAATAAAACAGTCATTAACGACATCCAACGTGGTCATAACCTTCCGCTACATTGGTGACCCTGAAGAGCCCAGACGTCTTTCTGGCCTCACAACATGGATCCAGCCAAGATCAACGCCATTGCTATCAAACTGCCCCCCTTCTGGACCCATCGTCCGCGTATGTGGTTCAGTAGGCGGAGGTGCAGTTTTGTCTCAGGAACATTTCCACAGATGCCATGATGTTTTACCACGTCGTGAGCGTGCTGGATGAGGAAATGGCAGCCAGGGTGAACGATCTCATCCACAACCCACCAGCCAAGGGTAAATACCCTGCCCTCAAGAACCTTGTCCTGGGCACATTCTGTCTCTCCCCTCAACAGCATGCCTCCAGACTCCTGATTCTGGATGGGTTGGGAGATTGAACGCCATCGGCCCTCATGGATGAGATGCTGGCACTGGTGGAAGATTACAAGCCCTGCTTCTTGTTCTTCCAGACCTTCCTGGAGCAGAAGACATTCAGCTCCTACTGGCGGATGAGGACTTCACGGGCCCACGGCGAGTCGCAGCCCGAGCGGACACCCTCTGGTGCACCAAGAGGGAGAACGAGGTCACCCTTAGCCAAGTAACTCACCCAGGGACTAGCCAGCCACAGCCCCCCACCCTAAGCACAACCCGAAACCGAAGGAGCACCATCCCACCTGGTGATTTTACCATCAACACTGGGGGGAACAAGCTCGTAAGTTCAGGCAACCGTGTAACTTCCAGGGAAACGACCCGGCCAGCTGCCATTGATCGCTGCGTTGGCTGGCCAAGCGAACAGCCTCCTGCACATAACTGATAAGTCCACCGGCCGGGGTTTCCTGGTGGACACCGGAGCAGAGCTGAGCATCCTGCCCCCAACCGGCCTCGAGACACACACCTGAGCTCATGGTCCCACCCTGTGGGCGGCTAATGGGTCTACCATCAAAACCTTTGGCACCCACAGGGCGCAGATCCAGATCGGGAAAGATAAATTCCGCTGGAGGTTCATGCTGGCCTCAGCGGGTACTGCGGTGTTGGGGCCCAACTTCCTCAGAGCGAACGGCCTACTAGTCGACATGAAGGGCAAAAGGGTGGTCAACGCCTGCATGTTCCACTCGGTTAGCTTAGATGCCATGGACACCTGCAAGCCCGAAATCGCCCCCATCGCCGCTCCCAGAAATGAGTATTCCAGTATACTCGATGAGTTCCCCTCCATCCTGCAGCCACAGTTCACTGCCGCCTTTCCCCAGCACGGGGTATACCACCACATCTTCATGCATGGCCCCCAGCTCCACACCAAGGCCCGACGACTTCTGCTCGAAAAGTTGCTACTAGCCAAGGAGGAGTTTTCTCGCCTGCAGGAGTTGGGTATTGTCCGCCGCTCGGACAGCCCCTGGGCATTACCTCTGCACTTGGTCCTCAAATTCTCCGGGGGCTGGAGAACATGCGGGGATTACCAATGCCTGAATGACATGACCATGCCGGACAAGTACTTGATTCCCCACATTCAGGACCTCATGGGCAACCTCCACGGCGCCCGGGTCTTCTTGAAAGTCAACCTGGTGTGGGGCTATCACCAGATCCCAGTCCATCCTGAGGACATCGGTAAGACGGCGATCATAACCCCCTTTGGCCTCTTTGAATTCTTGCACATGCCCTTCGGGCTCAAGAACACAGCCCAGACTTTTCAGCGCCTCATGGATGCAGTGGGTAGGGATTTGGACTTTGTGCTTATTTACTTCGATGATATTCTGATCACCAGCTGTAACTTCGAGGAGCACAAGGCCCATCTTCGCACCCTGTTTGCCTGCCTGGCAGAATTCAACCTCACAGTCAACGTGGCCAAGTGCCAATTCGGCAGACAGACGCTGCAGTTCCTGGGACTCACCATCTCGGCAGCAGGAGCTACGCCTGCTGAAAGTCACGGCCATTCAGCAGTTACCCAAACCCACCACCCTCAAGGACTTGCAGGAATTCATAGGGATGGTAAATTTTTATCATCGTTTCATCCCCGATGCCACCCGCATCATGCGACCACTTTTTGCTTTGATCGCCGTCAAAAATAAGGTTCCGGTCTGGTCAGAGGAGTTAGAGAGGGCTTTCGCAGCAACGAAGATGCCCTACCTAGCGCCACCTTATTGGTCCACCTGCACCCGGAGGCACACACTGCGCTCTCAGTAGATGTTTCAGCCACGGCTGTAGGGGGCGTACTCGAACAGTGGGTTAATGACCTTCTTTAGCAGCCACCTTCCCCCACTAGAGCTCAAGTACAGCGCTTTCGACTGGGAGCTCCTGGCACTGTATCTGGCCATTCGGCACTTCCAGTATTTCCTGGAGGTCAGACCATTCACGGTGTTCACGGATGACAAGCCACTCACACAGGCTCTCGTGATGGCCAAGGATCCGTGGTCAGCCCACCAGCAATGCCATCTCTCCTATGTATCAGAGTTCACCACCGACATCTGGCACAGAGCAGGTAGAGACAGCGTCATGGCGGACGCGCTCTCCCAATCAACTCCCTCGCCCCTGGCCTAAACTACACACAACTGGTGCAAGCGCAGAGGGAGGACGTGGAGACACAGGCCCTCTGGACTGCCATTTCGGGGCTCGACCTCCAGCACATTCAGTTGCTGAACAGCCTGGACACTCTGCTCTGCGACGTTTCCACCGGTTCACTGCGCCCAGTAGTCTTGCCGCAGTGGAGGTCACACACTTTCAGCTTAGTCTACGACCTGGCCCCCCCCCCCTCGGTGAAGACATCGTTGCATATGGTGATGCACTGGTTTGTATGGCATGAGCTCAAGAAGGAGGTGGCCGAGATGGCGAGGAGCTGCACCAAGTGCCAGGTCTCTAAGGTCCACCGGCATACGCAGGCCCCGATCCAGCTGTTCGACATGTCAGTTAGGAGATTCCAACATATCCATGTCAATATCGTGGGCCTTCTGCCGGTCTCCAGGGAGGCACGCTACCCTCTCACAGTGGTCGACCGTCCATGAGATAGCCAGCAGCCATTCCAATCAAGGAGACATCTGCTGAGACGTGCGCCAGGAATTTAGTCAGCCACTGGATCGCAAGGTTCGGAGTTCCGGCACACATCACCAACGACAGAGGCGCCCAGTTCACCTCCGCCCTCTGGTCTCAACTGGCAAGCCCTCTGGAGGTTAAACTCCACGACACCACAGCCTACCACCCACAAGCAAATGGTTTGGTGGAGAGATTCCATTGCCACCTGAAGTCAGCCCTCATGGCTCACCTCACAGGCCCCATTTGGGCAGACTAACTACTTTGGGTCCTCCTTGGCATCAGAACAGCACCCAAGGAGAACCTACAGGCGTCATCTGCAGAGCTGGTATACGGCGCACAACTTTTGTTACCTGGCGAGTTCTTTGGCCCAGAACCCAGCTCTACGTCCAAGCACATGAACCTGTTAGTGTATTTCTATAGCAAGCTCTCCTCGCTGTCCCCCCCCCCCCCCCCCCACTGCCCACACATCATGGTGCACGACCGACCCATCTTCCCAAAGAGATGGACTCGGTGGAATTCGTTTTTGTTTAGCGCAGACCGCACACTGCACCTTTGCAGTGCCCATACAAGGGCCCGTACAAGGTCCTCCAGCGGTCCTGAAAGACTTTTTCTTTGGACATGGGGGGAGAAATGAACTGTTCACCGTGGACCGCCTAAAGGCAGCACACTTGAACCTATTCTGGCCAGTACAAACGGCCATGCCCGAACGCTGGGGCCACCCGCCCAAGCAGCGGGACGCATAAGCCAGTTCTGGGGAGGGGTTGTGTGACAGCGCACACTCTCATGGTGAACCATCTCCGCTTGTACCACCACGTGGTGGGGCAGCCATGAGAAATGGCGCTGTCAGTGGTTCTCCCTGCCTCATGCTTGCAGCCCAGTGCGTGCCTTGGGTAGCCGTTATGACATCACCACGCACGCGGTGTCCGAGCTCACACTGCCCTTAAAGGGGCGCGTGCAGAATTTGAATAAAACAGTCGTTGAGGACATCCAGCATGGTGGCTGTGTGTTTCTTCATTGAAGCTTGCACTACACATTTAAATTTTAATCATTTATACTTAGTTACAGAAAATACATTAATGATCAAGATTCAATTTATGTCATGTAATAAAGACTGTACAATATTACATGAAATTTATTTTCATCTGCCATAAGGCAGACAGATTTCACCATCAGCAGAAATTGCCTAAAGCATCTCTTACAATCAGAGAAAGAGAAGGAAAAGAGAGTCCCCTCAGAGACACTGTGTCTATGGATTCACCTCCAGGGCTCCCACAGCCCCCGCAGCCACACAAAGTCCAATCCAAACTATCAGCAGCCCGAGCTCCAGATCCAAACTTCCGACACGATCAGGAACCTTTCAGTGCCCTCTCGCATCCCAGTTCTGATACCTGGTATCCCTTCAGATGGCCATGAGGCAATCTCCAGCAGTCCACAGCCTGGTATGGATTCCTCGCCTCAAGTTGCCAACAGCCCCCCACCTGTCTGCGTTCTTCAGACTCAGAGCCCCTCACTGGTCCGCCGCCATGGTCACTGTCCCGTGGATCTTCTCTGCTTCTCCTTCTCAAATAGGGTGGGGAGGAGAGATGGGCGAGGTAGTCTCTCCATTTTCTGGTGCCCTGTGACAGTTCTCTACTTTGCCGGAGTCGGCAACCCCTTGTGGCTGCTGTCAATCATAGGTGTCACCATCTTGTTTGCAGACCCCGCAGTTACAGTATTTTTAAATAAAACCATCGTTGGCTCCATTTTCAGGCCATTTAAAGCCTGTGCAGAGCTGATGGCAGTCGGACTGACAGTTGGACCCCGCAGGAGCACTATGATTCCATTTCCCACTCTCCACAGATCTGTTCGTGCTGCCATTACAGCAGCTCAAGTGTATATGTTCCAGAAGTTCAAAGATGTAAAGAGTGTAAAGGTTTTCATGGTTTTGATAATTATGCAAATTCTGAAGCCTGATTTAAATATTTCCAATATGTAAAAAACTACTGTTGAGCTACATCCATTGCCTTTAATCTGGAAAGCAATATGACTAAATATTTATATTGTAATCCTTCATGTAATTTTTCTTTCTTCTAGTTTTCAGATAATGGCCTGATTCAATTTCAGAAATTTCAGTCAAATGAGAAGTATTTATATCCAAACCCATTTAAGAATGGATTTGAAGGCAACGAAACAGTGCCTATGTTGGCTGTGTTCTGGGATGATGCAGACCTCACCTTAAGGGATGGGAAGTTATTATATCAGGTTTGCCTTTTAAATCATGCATATTTTTTTGATTGGGTACACTTTTTGTTTGCTGTAGCACAACTTCATTGCACAATTGAATTTCAAAACTCAATCAAATGACCATTTCTAATTTATGTCAAGGGAGTGAATTGCAATAGTTTGGTTATACATTGTGCCAAGTACAAGCTGGTGAAACTTGATGACAAAATCATATGTATGCAGTGGATGCTTTTCTTGCTTTCCATATTCATCTATCTTCTTATCATCTCACTAATTTTGCTGGGGAGAAATTTAAATGTGCATCAGTGCTGTAGGCCATTTGTAACTCAGATAAACCCAAGATAATGGAATGCATTACAGAAAACCAATGAGAAGTTTATGGTTTGAAGTAAACCCGTATAAATGCAGCACTTGTAATGTTGCTTATAGAAAAGTCATTGTTAGGGCGATGCCCGATATAATGGATTAGATTATTTTCCCCACCCATCATCCATACATCATCCACCTCCACCACCAGTTTCTATCCCATAGCAATACTACCATTTTACAGCCACATCGATCTAAGTGGCCTCAAGGCCTTGGTTCCAAAGTTATCTAGGTCATACAGGTACCAACTAGCCCTTAAGGTTATAATCTTGAGATCCCTACCAAAGCATTGCCCTGATAACCCAAAGGCATTTTTTCTACTTTTAAATGTCTACGATGGTGTGAATTTGATGATATTGAAGCTAATTAAAATAATTAATAAAAACACATTAATAAATGTAAACACAAATTTAAGTAGACCCCGAAGCCTGACCTGGCATCCAATACCTTATACCTTAGCTTCATCTGCGTGCACTAACCCCATATTCTTTGATTCTCTAAATAGCTAAAATATTGCCTTGAAAATTCTGAGTAACAAAACTGAGCTCAAGAATTTCAAATATTCATAATCATTTGGATCAAGAAATGCCTACTCAGCTCTGCCCTGAGTGGTTAATTCCTTATTTCATTCTAGACATCCCAACCATTGGTAACATAACTCTATGTCAAAATATTAGGCTCAGAAATTCTTCAGAGACATGAAATTATTTTGATATTTAAGAAACAGACAACTGAAATCAAATCAAGTTGGAATCAATATATGTATGAGGTAAATGAAGAAAACAGTCTCATGACTTCAGAAAACAATGACCTAAACTTCTGGGCTAACTGGTATGGATCCAGATTACATCTGTTGAATAAATTTTAAGTCAATAAAGGGCAAAATGATTTAAAGATTATTTTCCTCTGCAGAAAGGTTATATAGCCATTGAAGATATATTATCTGTCAACAAGTATCTTGCAAAGAATATTAGCATTATTTTTGATATTTTGAACTCGATTCATAAATACCAGAGAGCAGCAATAGAAATTAGCCCAGACGGGGTTATATTTAAAATAATATTTTTACAAATTAAAAATGATATAATACCTTGTCTAGTTTATTTACACTCACCTAAATTGAAATAAGCTTATCTACACTTGTCTAACTTAACCCCCAATTATGTGCGAGTATGCTGGTATATGTGGAATACCCCTAAGCCACCACAGCTCATGGCACAATTCCCAAAAGGCCATTCAAAGTTCTGTTTCAGAAATTCAGTGATGACACATAGGTTCGAAATTGATGCAACATGCAGGACTTAGATGGATGCGACTTGCAGGCTTTAGATGAAATCAGCAGTTCATGAAGTGGTTAATGAGACTGAAGATGATAGAATGTTTTATCACTCACAAAACCCTTGTTGAGGTGCTTCCAGTGAAATGGCCTTTTTAGACGAGTGCCAACCAAACCTCCCCTCTTCTTTGGTGTAGGGGACACAAAGCAAGTGATCCTCACAAAGTTTCCAGAACCCTTTTCATGGGTCAGCCAAACTCAAGTGACTCTCATCACTATCCAAGTGCAGCATTTCTTCTGCTTTCAGAACCTTTCCATTGGTCAGCCGAACAAAAGTGACCTTCACTCTTTTGGTCATAGAGTGGTATTCGTATTCCTCCATAACAGACAGGAGGAAATCAGACAAATTGTCTATAATCACACATGAGGCCAATCCAGCACAGTATTTCTTCCACGAGCTCCTTACTCCTGTGCTGTCTCCTTAAAATGGCCCCCGAGCAAAGCTGTGTACTCAGACTTGAATCTGTAGATCACATGGTCTCTGCACCTGGGGTTTTCCTCTCTCTCCAAGATGTATCCAATTTAGGAGTATGCTGTCTTCAACCTGCAGTCAGTTTCACAGTCACTCCAAAGTCTGCGGGGTTTTGTTAAATCTGTTCTCTTACAGTGACAGTCCCACACAAATGAAAATGACTGAAATATGGAAGCACATAATAATATCACAGTGCATACCTTGTATGTGGCACCAAATTATAGGTGCAAAACAATTTTAAGTCCTGTGTTGTTTACAAATAAATCCCAAAAGGGATACATTTTCCTGCTTCAATGGCAATTAAACTCATAGTAACATGAAGGTTTTCATTCCATTAAGAAAGTTTCATTGCTTCTCGGCCTTCTGGCAACGATCAAGTGTAGTGTCGAAAGTCTCCCTGACCAAACAACAATTACATTCTGAATGACTTAAGTCCCTGTTTACTTCATAACTAGACTGGTCATGAATTTAAAACTAGACTGGTCATGAATTTAAATGAACATGTTTTCATGATTCTGATAGGATGATACAATCTGCAGTGCTTTAAAACACCATGATTTAATTTATTCAAATACCCTCTGGCAATGCCTATATTTTTAAATGGTATTGGGTGAATACAGTATATTCTATATATGAAAATAACACATTTAAAAACTTTTGAATGAGAGAAACAGAAATCATGTCTGTTGTTCCTATTTCAGGTATATGATGAGAGTATGAACGATCTCTATTCTCAAATTATTTTCAACAGAACCAGTGAAGAAGTAAACAAGTATTTTGCAAAGAATATCAGCACTAACTTTGTCCCCAGATGGATATTAAAAATGACGTGGGAGCATATCTTACCTGTTTCTTTCCAAAAAATAAACACCAGTCAGGTAGGTCAAGTATGAAATTAGTTTTTTTTTAGTCATACACCATGGTAACAGGCCCTTTCAATCCATGAGCCTGTGCCGCCCAAATACACCCAATTGACCTACAACCCTGGTACGTTGTGAACGGTGGGAGGAAACCAGAATAACCTAGTAGAAACCCATGCAGACACGGGGAGAATGTGCAAACTCCTTACAGACAGCCCTGGATTCTAATCCCGGTCGCTGATGCTGTAACAGTGTTGCGCTAACTGCTACACTAACCGTGCTGCCCCAAATTCAAGTTAACCAAGCTAAAAATATTTTAAACAGAGTATTTGCACTCATTGAAAAGCTATCATGCATTGCTTGCTAGCTGAGGACACTAACATTCTGAAATTTACTGGAACTGAAATAAACCTAAGTGCACAGATTTCATTGATTGAAAATAGTTTTAACAATGATTAAATATTTTAAAATTGCAGATGGCAATACAGAATTTGTGTCCAAAGTAAATCCATCAAAGTTAACTGTAAGTTCTGGGTCCACATAAAATCTAGAAAAGTTGAGTGTCTGATAAGCATTCTTCCCTTCACATCTTTTTCTGTGGCTACTTCTTTTCCTCTGGACCTTATTGAATACTATGGTCCTTGATTTCTCTTGTTCTCAATTTTAAAATGGTCAAACTTCCTTTTAATATTCATTCTCTCTTCTTCCATCCTAATATTTTTTGTGGGTCTCAAAACAACACAAATAAAACAACATTTTCTTTTATGTGGTTATATTAGAATTATCAATGGGTAAGACATTTTCTGTATTTCTCCTTTTTGGAGAATCAGGAGCCAGCACTAAATTGAATTGTAAATCATTTTGTTTTGCATTTAAATGTTTTTGGTCCATATAGCACAATAATACATTGGTAAATAATACAGAGGTAAAAATATATATCAAATTTAGTTACTAATTTTGATGGCATTAATCAATTATTTTAGATTTTAGATAAAAGCATGAAGAATTACTGAAATTTAAGACACAGTAAGAAGTGATTCAGCTTGTTGTATCCACATGGATACAAGGGAAATATTTTGGTCACTTCCTGGCTTTCTGCTTATAGCTTTGTTGAAACATTTCAAATGGGATGAGTGTTTCTTCCTCTTTTTTTCTATTATTCAGGTTGAGTTCCAGACCAAACAAAATCCCTCAATTCTCTTCTAATTATTTTCTTAATTAATCTTGAAATGACATCCTTGTTATTGTTCTTGTTTTCCAAATACGTCCTCCTTGTTTACTTTGTTTAGGCCACTTACGATTTTATACACAGTCTCCTCTGTTCAAAAGTAAACAACCAATTCCGGTCAGTCTCTCCACAGAACTACAACTCCCCAGCTCTGAGAAAATCCATATATATTACCTCTGCATCCTTACTAGACCTATCATGTGTTTGATTTTTATTTTAATATCCATCTGGGGACAAGCATTGTATTTTGGTACTTATGGTCTAAATTTTAGATTTAGACCTACGACACAGTAACAGGCCATTTCAGCCCGTGAGTCCATGTCGTCCAATTTACACCCAATTAACCTACAGCCCCCCAGTATGTTTCGAATTACAGAACATAGCAAAATACAGATTCCAAACATTATCAATATTCTATTTAAATTAGACCTTAATAAGCAAGATTAATATAAAATCTTGATGAAGGGTCGCATTGAAACTTTCAACCATTTTTTTTCAGATATGGATCATTATGCAATATTTTTCTGGCATTCTTGATACTTAAACAAGGTGCTCTCTTTGCTCTTAACTTTTTAAGTTGGCTTAGTCATTTGTTTTGCCACTTTACCATTTTCCTTAGACAATTTATTTTTTCATAAGAGAAATGTAATATTTTTCCCTAACAAAGATATTTATTTACAGACGAATACATTTCAATGCATATTGACGACAGATGGGATTTTCTCATTTGCTTTGTTAAAATATGCTGCAATGCTCTGGCATCCTGGTCAGAGATTATTTCACAGAGCATTGATGGGCTACACAAATGGAAATGGAATATTTTACAATGATCCACAAACACAAAAGATTAATACTTATGGGCCAGAAGGAAGATACAGGCCTGATCAAACAATTGGAAACACAGGATTCCGTGGACAATGGGCTTATCAATTGGATCTGCAAAACACTGGTAAATATAACACAAACTACCAGCAGAAGTGTTGGCATTGGTATCTAACTGAACCAAATCCTTCTGCCTGGAATGCCAATATACATTCATGTCCTTGCCATGAAACACAAGCAAAGGAAGACAACCGGTTTATACCTGAGATTATGCTATTCAATAGTTTGTCTGAACAGAAGCTAGAAGATAAAAGGATTACATTTCAATCTGCATTACCTAATAGATTCACAGCTGGTCGAAGATGCAGTTACAGTTCAGGATATTTGATCACAGGAATGACTGACCGTTACTTTATCTATTCGAAAGAAGCAACAACGATAGAGGACCACATAAGTGAGTATATATTAAAATGCTTTCATTGCCCTCATTTAATGGTTCAATTGATGTTGTTAGAACATCTCAGCTGGAACATTAGAGGAATGTATATTGGTCTTGGGACCAGCCAGGGGTTCAGCTTCCAATTGATTTTAAATTACTTTTGTTGAAAAAAAAATGTGAATATGGGTAACAGCTGGTGAGAAATTTGAGATCAGATTTTACTCTTTGACCTGAAAACTGTAGCAATCCTTCCCTCCTTGAGTTCTCCTATAAAGAACTTACTATTCATTTTAATATAATTTAAAAAATTTCAGTTCAAATTTTGCTCTACTCTTTTATTCATAAAGCATAAATTACAGAAAGTTAATGCTAAAAATGGGCATTGGCTGCTGGCCCTAGACATTTAGATTGAGTGAAGCCACTGGCTACAAACAATGGTCTCTGGAGCTATAATCTGGGAAGACATCCAAAGAAGAACTTTAAGAAATAGGTGAAAGGAAAAAGCAATTATTTAAAACTTGAGAACAGATAATTTCTAAATTGAGTACAAGGATCAAATACCTTCCTCCTTTTATGTTTCTTTTATAATCATATAACAATTTACAGTAGGAAACAGGCCATATCGGCCCTTCTAGTCCACACCGATTTACGTGAAACTCCACTATTCACTCCCTTGCCCATAACCCTCCAACCCCCTCACATCCATGTACTCATCAACCCTCCTCTTAAATGACAGAATTGACCCTGCCGCAACTACTTCTTCCGGTTGATCATTCCACTCAGCCACCACTCTGAGTGAAGAAGCATCCTCTTATATTACTCCTAAATTTTTGCCCCCTAACCTTTAATTTATGACCCCTTGTACCTCTACCCTCAGGGGAAAGAGCCTGTTCACATCTACTCTATCTATTCCCTTCATAATTTTAAATACCTCTATCAAATCCCCTCTCAACCTTGTACACTCCAATGAATAAATTCCCAGTCTACTCAATCTTTCTCCATATTCAAGATACTGCAATCCAGGGAACATTTTTGTAAACTTTCTTTGCACCCTCTCTACCTTATTTATATCCTTCCTATAATTTGGAGACCAGAATTGCACACAATACTCCAAACTTGACCGCACCAAAGCCTTAAACAGTCTCAACATCACCTCCCAGCTCCTATATTCTATGGTATGATTTATAAAGGCCAGTATACCAAAAGCCCTTCTTCACCACCCTATCTACATGGGAATCCACCTTCAAGGAATGCTGAACCATTTTTCCAAGATCCTTCTGTTCCTCAGCATTCCTCAATGACCTCCCCTTCATTACATACGTCTTAATTTGGTTATGTTCTATTCATTAAAATGTTGGTGCTTTAGTACCCAGTGAATGGGATACAGATGTCTCTGAACTGTTCTCAAAGTGGCACTTATTTATCTTCTGTGGCTCTACAGCACCAAATAGATCCCAGGCCTCACCACTGTGAAAAGCAAAGTAGTCCATGAGTGTAGATTCTGAGGCCACATCCCGATTCCCCCAATGACCTCTTCAATTTGCTGTGGAAGAAAAGGCAACTGAACTGTTTTTAAATTTCTATGATAAAATGGTCAAAATCTTCATTTTTAACATTTAAAAATAAAATATTTTCAAAAATATATTTAAAAAATAACTTAAAAGATCACTCTCAATTATTCTTTTTTAAAAATTCCTGCATTTATCTTTCCAATATCACTAAAGGGCAATGTCAATCTTCCATAATTCAACCCATCTGAGGTAGATGAATGTGCCAGCATCTGACAGCCTGCATGCCTCTCTTTTCCATGTTGCAATGAATTGGCATGCAGGTTAGAGACAAGCCGACTCACAAATAGTACACTGCCACTGTTTCCTTATCCTACTGCCGGCAGAAGGTTAGGCCAACATCAGGCCCTTCTCCCTCCTAACAGACAAATGCCAAAACTTGTGACAATGGAACATCTGAAAATCCTTCCTATATATTCAAACATTGAATTTTAATCACAATTGTATATTATATAAGACATTAATGTTTTAATTAACAGAGGGGGACTTGGAACCTTTTGAATGGTGTTGCAGAAAATCATCCTTGTGTAAATTGTACTATGGAAAACGACCTATTGATAAATGTGAAAATTATACATCATTGGGTTTGGGTAAGTGAATAACAATTCAATTTGCATTCTAACAGTTGTGGCTCATCATGTTGTGAATTCATTGCCTGAGTGGGATTCATTTTATTTAGTACTTTCTCAAAAGTTATTTTTCTTTATCCTAATTGTTTATTTATTTGATCACTACAATTTAGAATGCATAGCATATTTTAGAGGCATCTATTCCCTAATCAACCTGAAAAAATGTGACTGAAGTCAAGATAAAGTACCATGATTTCCTGAGGAGGATTGAATTGTTATTGGGTCAGATCAGATTGGATTAGGATTGGTGGGCTGGCCAAGTGGACCCTCTATACCAGTGATTCTCAACCTTTTTTTTTTCATTCCATCCTATTCATAGGTGCACTGTGGGATTGTTTAAGGTGGTATGTGAGTGGGGGGTGGGGGGGGGGAGTCTGAGAACCAGTGCTCTATGCAAAATGGAGCAGGCTGTAAGCAACTAGGCTGCAGATCTTGAAGGTTTACGACCAGAATGTTGTGATGGCTGACCGCTGTCAAAATCCCTGAACTGATTTAAATCTAACTGGTCATCAGAGGAGTTAAAATAAGCAAAACAATTTAAGTTATTAGAACGGTGATGAATTGAATGAAAATCATCTAATGGCTTAGAAATTAATTGAAACAGTAAGAAAAGGGAAAGAAAAATAAGTTCTTGTATTTTCACTTACTGTGTATTGTGTAATGTTGGTGCAAGTCCAGCAGTAAGAGCAGTCAGCTCAAGCTGACTTCCACTGAAGAGATGAGCTCGACAGTTAGGCTGCATTCGTAATCTCTGGCAAAAGGCAAGAACAACCTTGCCTAATGTATTGTATTCCATCCTAAGGAGAGTTTACTATGTATTCAGTTCACCATTAACTTGAAGTTAAATGTAGGATGTAAATACAGAATCAATAGATTGGGAACTAGAAATAAATCAGGGAAGTACAGTTCCCAACAGATACATTACTTTTTCTCTGTATTATTCGCCAATGTACTAATAGCCTTGAATAATTTGCCACCCCTTCATATTCTTTGGCAATGTAGCTACCAGTGAAAGCATGTAAATCTTGCACAATGTCGCACAGTTTATGACATGGCAATCAGAAGCAAAAATCCTGGCTGATTTTATTTCCCTTCCCCTTGGCACCGAGTGCCTCCCAGGTGATTTTACTCACGCAGCACAGATTGGGGCTGAAACCTGACTGGGTCATTGGACACTAAGGTTGAGGAAGACCTGTCTGGGGATTTTTAAATATTATTAGAGCGTGTTTTGAGGATACCTTTGGACATACAAGTGGATTGGTGGTATTTTCTAACTGCCAAAGTTTGTCAATCCCCATAGGCAAGGAAGAGATGTTAAAAATGAGAGGATGGATCATTCAGGATGATGCTAACTGCTAGCAGACACTAGAACTGTGTAGGTTTGATGTGTGACGTGGAAAAGAAAGAAAACAAAGAAAGGATAACTAACATAGCCAGGTCCATCATAGGATCTGACATCCAATCATTGAATGGTTTGATGTGAGATGTTGCCTAAGAAGGCAGTCAACATCATAAAGGATCCCATCACCCTGGTCACAACCTCTTCTCACTGCTCCCTTTGGCCAGAAGGTACAGAAGCCTGAAAACCAGCACCTCTAGGTTCAATAATAGTTTATTTCCGCCAGTTTTCAAATTCTTGAACTGCCTTGTAACTCTAATTAGGGACTGCTCCAACATCATAAAAGGTCTTGCAAATCCACATTTTCTGTATGAGAAAATCTAAGCATTTATTCTCTTTTTTATATATATTTTTTTGTTTCTTTATAATTCAATTAATACTATTGTAGTTATTAAAGTTGGTTCTGTAATTTCTTTTTATAAGGTTCCTTTTCAGCTGCAACGAGTCAGAATTTCGCTGCATATCTACATTGTACAATGTATATGACAATAAATTCATAATTAATCATTATTATTTTTGTTATTATCAAACCAATCAGGAAAACAGCTGAAGTAGAATGATGCTCAATAATTTGCATTTTACAGGATATAGATTTAAAATTAATATTGCATAATGATAAATAGTTTATAAATCTATTCTTATTTATAAGGTCAGGTTTATGGAACCCTGCACATGAAAACATTTGATGGAGTTGATTACACATTTCATGGACTTGGAGAATATGTCATTGTCAGGCTGTCATCAGCCAAGGGAAATAACATATTTACTCTACAAGGCCAAAGTGACCTAATGATCAAAGACAACACCCTTATAAGTCCTGTAATCTTTGTAAAGTTAGCTGCATTTTATCAGGGGATGGTCATGATGAAAGTAAGTGCTATTCCTTTATATCGAGAGTTTTCCGTTATTGTTTCAAAACAGTCCGCAAGATCTCAGAAATCTCAAATTCTTATTTTTTGTATTTTTCAGGTGGAGTGGGGATGTTCAAAATCTGAAAATGAACTATCTGTTGCAGTAAACGATAAAGATATCACGTTAAATAAGGCTGAAGATCTAGGTATGGTTATTAAATTGAAGATCTAGGATCGATTATTAAATTGAAGATCTAGGGTGGGTTATTAAATTGAAGATCTAGGCTCGGTTATTAAATTGAAGATCTAGGGTCGGTTATTAAATTGAAGATCCAGTTACGGTTATTAAATTGAAGATCTAGGTACGGTTATTAAATTGAAGATCGAGGTACAGTTATTAAATTGAAGATCTAGGTACGGTTATTGAATGGAAGAACTAGGGTCGGTTATTAAATTGAAGATCTAGGCTCGGTTATTAAATTGAAGATCTAGGGTCGGATATTAAATTGAAGATCTAGGGTCGGTTATTAAATTGATGATCCAGTTACGGTTATTAAATTGAAGATCTAGTTACGATTATTAAATTGAAGATCTAAGTATGGTTATTAAATTGAAGATCAAGGTACAATTATTAAATTGAAGATCCAGTTACGGTTATTAAATTTAAGATCTAGGGTCAGTTATTAAATTGAAGTTCTGGGGTCGGTTATTAAATTGAAAATCTGGGGTCGGTTATTAAATTTAAGATCTGGGGTTTGTTATTAAATTGAAGATCTAGGTACGATTATTAAATTGAAGATCTTGGGACGATTATTCAATTGAAGATCTAGGTACGGTTATTAAATTGAAGATCTAGGGTCGATTATTAAATTGTAGATCTATTACGATCATTAAATTGAAGATCTAGGTACGGTTATTAAATTGAAGATCTAGGTATGGTTATTAAATTGAAGATCTAGGTATGGTTATAAAATTGAAGATCTGGGGACGGTTATAAAATTGAAGATCTAGGGTCGGTTATTAAATTGAAGATCCAGTTATGGCTATTAAATTAAAGATCTAGGTACGGTTATTAAATTGAAGATCTAGGTACGGTTATTAAATTGAAGATCTAGGGTCAGTTATTAAATTGAAGATCAAGGGTCGGTTATTAAATTTAAGATCAAGGGTCAGTTATTAAATTGAAAATATAGTTATGGTTATTAAATTGAAGATCTAGGTACGGTAATAAAATTGAAGATCTAGTTACAGTTATTAAATTGAAGATCTAGGGTCGGTTATTAAAATAAAGATATAGGTACGGTTAATAAATTAAAGATCTAGGGTCGGTTATTAAATTGAAGATCTATGTACAGTTATTAAATTAAAGATCAAGTGTCAGATATTAAATTGAAGATCTAGTTACGGTTATTAAATTGAAGATCTAGGGTCAGTTATGAAATTGAAGATCTAGGGTCGGTTATTAAATTGAAGATCCAGTTATGGTTATTAAATTGAAGATCTAGTTATGGTTCTTAATTTGAAGATCTAGGTACGGTAATTAAATTGAAGATGTAAGGTCGGTTATTAAATTGAAGATCAAGGTACAGTTATTAAATTGAAGATCTAGGTACGGTTATTGAATGGAAGAACTAGGGTCGGTTATTAAATTGAAGATCTAGGCTCGGTTATTAAATTGAAGATCTAGGGTCGGTTATTAAATTGATGATCCAGTTACGGTTATTAAATTGAAGATCTAGTTACGATTATTAAATTGAAGACCTAAGTATGGTTATTAAATTGAAGATCAAGGTACAATTATTAAATTGAAGATCAAGGTACAATTATTAAATTGAAGATCCAGTTACGGTTATTAAATTGAAGATCTAGGGTCAGTTATTAAATTGAAGTTCTGGGGTCGGTTATTAAATTGAAAATCTGGGGTCGGTTATTAAATGTAAGATCTTGAAGATCTAGGTACGATTATTAAATTGAAGATCTCGGGACGATTATTCAATTGAATATCTAGGTACGGTTATTAAATTGAAGATCTAGGGTCGATTATTAAATTGTAGATCTATTACGATCATTAAATTGAAGATCTATGTACGGTTATTAAATTGAAGATCTAGGTACGGTTATTAAATTGAAGATCTGGGGACGGTTATTGAATTGAAGATCTAGGTACGGTTATAAAATTGAAGATCTAGGGTCGGTTATTAAATTGAAGATCCAGTTATGGCTATTAAATTAAAGATCTAGGTACGGTTATTAAATTGAAGATCTAGGTACGGTTATTAAATTGAAGATCTAGGGCCACTTATTAAATTGAAGATCAAGGGTCGGTTATTAAATTGAAGATCAAGGGTCAGTTATTAAATTGAAGATCCAGTTACAGTTATTAAATTGAAAAGCTAGTTATGGTTATTAAATTGAAGATCTAGGTACGGTAATAAAATTGAAGATCTAGTTACGGTTATTAAATTGAAGATATAGGGTCGGTTATTAAATTAAAGATATAGGTACGGTTAATAAATTAAAGATCTAGGGTCGGTTATTAAATTGAAGATCTATGTACAGTTATTAAATTAAAGATCAAGTGTCAGATATTAAATTGAAGATCTAGTTACGGTTATTGAATTGAAGATCTAGGTACGGTTATTAAATTGAAGATCTAGGTATGGTTATTAAATTGAAGATCTAGGTATGGTTATAAAATTGAAGATCTGGGGACGGTTATAAAATTGAAGATCTAGGGTCGGTTATTAAATTGAAGATCCAGTTATGGCTATTAAATTAAAGATCTAGGTACGGTTATTAAATTGAAGATCTAGGTACGGTTATTAAATTGAAGATCTAGGGTCAGTTATTAAATTGAGGATCAAGGGTCGGTTATTAAATTGAAGATCAAGGGTCAGTTATTAAATTGAAAATATAGTTATGGTTATTAAATTGAAGATCTAGGTATGGTAATAAAATTGAAGATCTAGTTACGGTTATTAAATTGAAGATCTAGGGTCGGTTATTAAAATAAAGATATAGGTACGGTTAATAAATTAAGATCTAGGGTCGGTTATTAAATTGAAGATATATCTACAGTTATTAAATTAAAGATCAAGTGTCAGATATTAAATTGAAGATCTAGTTACGGTTATTAAATTGAAGATCTAGGTATGGTTATTAAATTGAAGATCTAGGTATGGTTATTAAATTGAAGATCTAGGGTCGGTTATTAAATTGAAGATCCAGTTACGGTTATTAAATTGAAGATCTAGGTACGGTTATTAAATTGAAGATCTAGTTACAGTTATTAAATTGAAGATCAAGGGTCGGTTATTAAATTGAAGATCCAGTTACAGTTATTAAATTGAAAATCTAGTTATGGTTATTAAATTGAAGATCTAGGACGGTAATAAAATTGAAGATCTAGTTACAGTTATTAAATTGAAGATCTAGGGTCGGTTATTAAATTAAAGACATAGGTACGGTTAATAAATGAAAGATCTAGGGTCGGTTATTAAATTGAAGATCTATGTACAGTTATTAAATTAAAGATCAAGTGTCAGATATTAAATTGAAGATCTAGTTATGGTTATTAAATTGAAGATCTAGGTATGGTTATTAAATTGAAGATCTAGGTATGGTTATTAAATTGAAGATCTAGGGTCGGTTATTAAATTGAAGATATAGGTACTGTTAATAAATTAAAGATCTAGGGTCGGTTATTAAATTGAAGATCTATGTACGGTTATTAAATTAAAGATCTAGTTATGGTTATTAAATTGAAGATCTAGGGACGGTTATTAAATTGAAGATCCAGTTACGGATATTAAATTGAAGATCTAGGTACTATTATAAATTGAAGATCTAGTTACAGTTATTAAATTGAAGATCAAGGGTCGGTTATTAAATTGAAGATCAAGGGTCAGTTATTAAATTGAAGATCCAGTTACAGTTATTAAATTGAAAATCTAGTTATGGTTATTAAATTGATGATCTAGGACGGTAATAAAATTGAAGATCTAGTTACAGTTATTAAATTGAAGATCTAGGGTCGGCTATTAAATTGAAGATCTATGTACGGTTATTAAATTAAAGATCAATTGTCAGATATTAAATTGAAGATCTAATTACGGTTATTGAATTGAAGATCTAGGTACGGTTATTAAATTGAAGATCTAGGTATGGTTATTAAATTGAAGATCTAGGTACGGTTATTAAATTGAAGATCTAGGGTCGGTTATTAAATTGAAGATATAGGTACGGTTCATAAATTAAAGATCTAGGGTCGCTTATTAAATTGAAGATCTATGTACGGTTATTAAATTAAAGATCAAGTGACGGATATTAAATTGAAGATCTAGTTACGGTTATTAAATTGAAGATCTGGATACAGTTATTAAATTGAAGTTCTAGTTACGATTATTAAATAGAAGATCAAGGTACGGTTATTAAATTGAAGATCTAGGGTCATTATTAAATTGAAGATCTATGTACAGTTATTATATTAAAGATCAAGTGTCAGATATTACATTGAAGATCTAGTTACGGTTATTGAATTGAAGATTTAGGTATGGTTATTAAATTGAAGATATAGGTGCGGTTATTAAATTGAAGATCTAGATACGATTATTAAATAAAAGATCAAGGTACGGTTATTAAATTGAAGATCTAGGGTCGGTTATTAAATTGAAGATCTATCTACGGTTATTAAATTGAAGATCTGGGGTCTGTTATTAAATTGAAGATCTATGTACGGTTATTAAATTGAAGATCAGGGGTCGGTTATTAAATTCAAGATCTAGTTAGGGTATTGAATTGAAGATCCAGGTACGGTTATTAAATTGAAGGTCTACGTACGGTTATTAGATTGAAGATCTAGGGTCAGTTATTAAATTGAAGATCTAGGTATGGTTATTAAAATGAAGATCTAGTTACGATTATTAAATTGAAGATCTAGGCATAGATATTAAATTGAAGATCAAGGTACGATTATTAAATTGAAGATCCAGTTACGGTTATGAAATTGAAGATCTGGGGTCGGTTATTAATTGAAGATCAAGGTACGGTTTTTAAATTGAAGATCTAGTTACGATTATTAAACTGAAGATCTAGTGTTGGTTATTAAATTGAATATCAAATTACGATTATTAAATTAAGATCTAGTTATGGTTATAAAATTGAAGATCTAGGTCCGGTTATTAAATTGAAGATCTAGGGTCGGTTATTAAATTGAAGATCTAGTTATGATTATTAAATTGAAGATCTAGGTACGGTTATTAAATTGAAGATCTAGGGTCTGTTATTTAATTGAAGATCTATGTACGGTTATTAAATTGAAAATCAGTGGTCGGTTATTAAATTGAAGATCTAGGGTCGGTTATTGAATTGAAGATCTAGGTTCGGTTATTGAATTGAAGATCTAGGGTCAGTTATTAAATTGAAGATCTAGGTACGTTTATTAAATTGAAGTTCTAGTTACGATTATTAAATAGAAGATCAAGGTATGGTTATTAAATTGAAGATCTAGTTATGGTTATTAAATTGAAGATCTAGGGTCGGTTATTAAATTGAAGATATAGGTACTGTTAATAAATTAAAGATCTAGGGTCGGTTATTAAATTTAAGATCTATGTACGGTTATTAAATTGAAGATCTAGGTACGGTTATTAAATTGAAGATCTAGGGTCAGTTATTAAATTGAAGATCAAGGGTCGGTTATTAAATTGAAGATCAAGGGTCAGTTATTAAATTGAAAATATAGTTATGGTTATTAAATTGAAGATTTAGGTACGGTAATAAAATTGAAGATCTAGTTACCGTTATTAAATTGAAGATCTAGGGTCGGTTATTAAATTAAAGATATAGGTACAGTTAATAAATTAAAGATCTAGGGTCAGTTATTAAATTGAAGGTCTATGTACAGTTATTAAATTAAAGATCAAGTGTCAGATATTAAATTGAAGATCTAGTTACGGTTATTGAATTGAAGATCTAGGTATGGTTATTAAATTGAAGATCCATTTATGGCTATTAAATTAAAGATCTAGGTACGGTTATTAAATTGAAGATCGAGGTACGGTTATTAAATTGAAGATCTAGAGTCAGTTATTAAATTGAAGATCAAGGGTCGGTTATTAAATTGAAGATCCAGTTACGGTTATTAAATTGAAGATCTAGGTACTATTATAAATTGAAGATCTAGTTACAGTTATTAAATTGAAGATCAAGGGTCGGTTATTAAATTGAAGATCAAGGGTCAGTTATTAAATTGAAGATCCAGTTACAGTTATTAAATTGAAAATCTAGTTATGGTTATTAAATTGAAGATCTAGGACGATAATAAAATTGAAGATCTTGTTACAGTTATTAAATTGAAGATCTAGGGTCGGTTATTAAATTAAAGACATAGGTACGGTTAATAAATTAAAGATCTAGGGTCGGTTATTAAATTGAAGATCTATGTACGGTTATTAAATTAAAGATCAAGTGTCAGATATTAAATTGAAGATCTAATTACGGTTATTGAATTGAAGATCTAGGTACGGTAATAAAATTGAAGATCTAGTTACGGTTATTAAATTGAAGATCTAGTGTCGGTTATTAAAATAAAGATATAGGTACGGTTAATAAATTAAAGATCTAGGGTCAGTTATTAAATTGAAGATCTATGTACAGTTATTAAATTAAAGATCAAGTGTCAGATATTAAATTGAAGATCTAGTTACGGTTATTAAATTGAAGATCTAGGTATGGTTATTAAATTGAAGATCTAGGTATGGTTATTAAATTGAAGATCTAGGGTCGGTTATTAAATTGAAGATATAGGTACTGTTAATAAATTAAAGATCTAGGGTCGGTTATTAAATTGAAGATCTATGTACGGTTATTAAATTAAAGATCTAGGGTCGATTATTAAATTGAAGATCCAGTTACGGTTATTAAATTGAAGATCTAGGTACTATTATAAATTGAAGATCTAGTTACAGTTATTAAATTGAAGATCAAGTGTCGGTTATTAAATTGAAGATCAAGGGTCAGTTATTAAATTGAAGATCCAGTTACAGTTATTAAATTGAAAATCTAGTTATGGTTATTAAATTGAAGATCTAGGACGGTAATAAAATTGAAGATCTAGTTACAGTTATTAAATTGAAGATCTAGGGTCGGTTATTAAATTAAAGACATAGGTACGGTTAATAAATTAAAGATCTAGGGTCGGTTATTAAATTGAAGATCTATGTACGGTTATTGAATTGAAGATCTAGGTACGGTTATTAAATTGAAGATCTAGGTACGGTTATTAAATTGAAGATCTAGGTATGGTTATTAAATTGAAGATCTAGGTACGGTTATTAAATTGAAGATCTAGGTATGGTTATTAAATTGAAGATCGAGGTACGGTTATTAAATTGAAGATCTAGGGTCGGTTATTAAATTGAAGATATAGGTACGGTTAATAAATTAAAGATCTAGGGTCGCTTATTAAATTGAAGATCTATGTACGGTTATTAAATTAAAGATCAAGTGACGGATATTAAATTGAAGATCTAGTTACGGTTATTAAATTGAAGATCTGAATACAGTTATTAAATTGAAGTTCTAGTTACGATTATTAAATTGAAGATCAAGGTACGGTTATTAAATTGAAGATCGAGTTATGGCTATTAAATTACAGATCTAGGTACGGTTATTAAATTGAAGATCTAGGTACGGTTATTAAATTGAAGATCTAGGGTCAGTTATTAAATTGAAGATCAAGGGTCGGTTATTAAATTGAAGATCAAGGGTCAGTTATTAAATTGAAAATATAGTTATGGTTATTAAATTGAAGATCTAGGTACGGTAATAAAATTGAAGATCTAGTTACGGTTATTAAATTGAAGATCTAGGGTCGGTTATTAAAATAAAGATATAGGTACGGTTAATAAATTAAAGATCTAGGGTCGGTTATTAAATTGAAGATCTATGTACAGTTATTAAATTAAAGATCAAGTGTCAGATATTAAATTGAAGATCTAGGTACGGTTATTAAATTGAAGATCTAGGTACGGTTATTAAATTGAAGATTTAGGTATGGTTATTAAATTGAAGATCTAGGTATGGTTATAAAATTGAAGATCTGGGGACGGTTATAAAATTGAAGATCCAGTTATGGCTATTAAATTGAAGATCTAGTTACGGTTATTAAATTGAAGATCTGAATACAGTTATTAAATTGAAGTTCTAGTTACGATTATTAAATTGAAGATCAAGGTACGGTTATTAAATTGAAGATCGAGTTATGGCTATTAAATTACAGATCTAGGTACGGTTATTAAATTGAAGATCTAGGTACGGTTATTAAATTGAAGATCTAGGGTCAGTTATTAAATTGAAGATCAAGGGTCGGTTATTAAATTGAAGATCAAGGGTCAGTTATTAAATTGAAAATATAGTTATGGTTATTAAATTGAAGATCTAGGTACGGTAATAAAATTGAAGATCTAGTTACGGTTATTAAATTGAAGATCTAGGTACGGTTATTAAATTGAAGATTTAGGTATGGTTATTAAATTGAAGATCTAGGTATGGTTATAAAATTGAAGATCTGGGGACGGTTATAAAATTGAAGATCCAGTTATGGCTATTAAATTAAAGATCTAGGTACGTTTATTAAATTGAAGATCTAGATACGGTTATTAAATTGAAGATCTAGGGTCAGTTATTAAATTGAAGATCAAGGGTCAGTTATTAAATTGAAGATCAAGGGTCAGTTATTAAATTGAATATATAGTTATGGTTATTAAATTGAAGATCTAGGTACGGTAATAAAATTGAAGATCTAGTTACGGTTATTAAATTGAAGATCTAGGGTTGGTTATTAAAATAAAGATATAGGTACGGTTAATAAATTAAAGATCTAGGGTCGGTTATTAAATTGAAGATCTATGTACAGTTATTAAATTAAAGATCAAGTGTCAGATATTAAATTGAAGATCTAGTTACGGTTATTAAATTGAAGATCTAGGTATGGTTATTAAATTGAAGATCTAGGTATGGTTATTAAATTGAAGATCTGGGGTCGGTTATTAAATTGAAGATATAGGTACTGTTAATAAATTAAAGATCTAGGGTCGGTTATTAAATTGAAGATCTATGTACGGTTATTAAATTGAAGATCTAGGTACGGTTATTAAATTGAAGATCTAGGGTTAGTTATTAAATTGAAGATCAAGGGTCGGTTATTAAATTGAAGATCAAGGGTCAGTTATTAAATTGAAAATATATTTATGGTTATTAAATTGAAGATTTAGGTACCCTAATAAAATTGAAGATCTAGTTACCGTTATTAAATTGAAGATCTAGGGTCGGTTATTAAATTAAAGATATAGGTACAGTTAATAAATTAAAGATCTAGGGTCAGTTATTAAATTGAAGGTCTATGTACAGTTATTAAATTAAAGATCAAGTGTCAGATATTAAATTGAAGATCTAGTTACGGTTATTGAATTGAAGATCTAGGCTCGGTTATTAAATTGAAGATCCAGTTATGGCTATTAAATTAAAGATCTAGGTACGGTTATTAAATTGAAGATCTAGGTACGGTTATTAAATTGAAGATCTAGAGTCAGTTATTAAATTGAAGGTCAAGGGTCGGTTATTAAATTGAAGATCAAGGGTCAGTTATTAAATTGAAAATATAGTTATGGTTATTAAATTGAACATCTAGGTACGGTAATAAAATTGAAGATCTAGTTACGGTTATTAAATTGAAGATCTAGGGTCGGTTATTAAAATAAAGATATAGGTACGGTTAATAAATTAAAGATCTAGGTTCGGTTATTAAATTGAAGATCTATGTACAGTTATTAAATTAAAGATCAAGTGTCAGATATTAAATTGAAGATCTAGTTACGGTTATTAAATTGAAGATCTAGGTATGGTTATTAAATTGAAGATCTAGGTATGGTTATTAAATTGAAGATCTAGGGTCGGTTATTAAATTGAAGATATAGGTACTGTTAATAAATTAAAGATCTAGGGTCGGTTATTAAATTGAAGATCTATGTACGGTTATTAAATTGAAGATCTAGGGTCGGTTATTAAATTGAAGATCCAGTTACTGTTATTAAATTGAAGATCTAGGTACTATTATAAATTGAAGATCTAGTTACAGTTATTAAATTGAAGATCAAGGGTCGGTTATTAAATTGAAGATCAAGGGTCAGTTATTAAATTGAAGATCCAGTTACAGTTATTAAATTGAAAATCACTGGTCGGTTATTAAATTGAAGATCTAGGGTCGGTTATTGAATTGAAGATCTAGGTTGGGTTATTGAATTGAAGATCTAGGGTCAGTTATTAAATTGAAGATATAGGTACGGATAATAAATTAAAGATCTATATACGGTTATTAAATTAAAGATCAAGTGTCGGATATTAAATTGAAGATCTAGTTACGGTTATTGAATTGAAGATCTGGATACAGTTATTAAATTGAAGATCTTGTTATGATTATTAAATAGAAGATTGAGGTACGTTTATTAAATTGAAGATATAGGGTCAGTTATTAATTTGAAGATCTAGTTACGATTATTAAATTGAAGATGTAGGTACAGTTATTGAATTGAAGATCTAGTTACAGTTATTAAATTGAAGATCAAGGGTCGGTTATTAAATTGAAGATCTAGGTACGGTTATTGAATTGAAGATCTAGGGTCAGTTATTAAATTGAAGATCTAGTTACGATTATTAAATTGAAGATGTAGGGTCGGTTATTAAATTAAAGACATAGGTACGGTTAATAAATTAAAGATCTAGGGTCGGTTATTAAATTGAAGATCTATGTACGGTTATTAAATTAAAGATCAAGTGTCAGATATTAAATTGAAGATCTAATTACGGTTATTGAATTGAAGATCTAGGTACGGTTATTAAATTGAAGATCTAGTTACGATTATTAAATAAAAGATCAAGGTACGGTTATTAAATTGAAGATCTAGGGTCGGTTATTAAATTGAAGATCTATCTACGGTTATTAAATTGAAGATCTGGGGTCTGTTATTAAATTGAAGATCTATGTACGGTTATTAAATTGAAGATCAGGGGTCGGTTTTTAAATTCAAGATCTAGTTTGGGTATTGAATTGAAGATCTAGGTACGGTTATTAAATTGAAGGACTACGTACGGTTATTAGATTGAAGATCTAGGGTCGGTTATTAAATTGAAGATCTAGGTATGTTTATTAAAATGAAGATCTAGTTACGATTATTAAATTGAAGATCTAGGCATAGATATTAAATTGAAGATCAAGGTACGATTATTAAATTGAAGATCCAGTTACGGTTATGAAATTGAAGATCTGGGGTCGGTTATTAATTGAAGATCAAGGTACGGTTTTTAAATTGAAGATCTAGTTACGATTATTAAACTGAAGATCTAGTGTTGGTTATTAAATTGAAGATGAAATTACGATTATTAAATTAAGATCTAGTTATGGTTATAAAATTGAAGATCTAGGTCCGGTTATTAAATTGAAGATCTAGGGTCGGTTATTAAATTGAAGATCTAGTTACGATTATTAAATTGAAGATATAGGTACGGTTATTAAATTGAAGATCTAGGGTCTGTTATTTAATTGAAGATCTATGTACGGTTATTAAATTGCAGATTAGGGGTCGGTTATTAAATTGAAGATCTAGGGTCGGTTATTGAATTGAAGATCTAGGTTCGGTTATTGAATTGAAGATCTAGGGTCTGTTATTTAATTGAAGATCTATGTACGGTTATTAAATTGCAGATCAGGGGTAGGTTATTAAATTGAAGATCTATGTACGTTTATTAAATTGAAGATCTATGTACGTTTATTAAATTGAAGATCTAGTTATGATTATTAAATAGAAGATCGTGGTATGTTTATTAAATTGAAGATCTAGGGTCGGTTATTATATTGAAGATCTAGTTAGGGTTATTATATTGAAGATCTAGTTAGGGTTATTAAATTGAAAATCTATGTACGGTTATTAAATTGAAGATCTTGTTATGATCATTAAATAGAAGATTGAGGTACGTTTATTAAATTGAAGATCTAGGGTCAGTTATTAATTTGAAGATCTAGTTACGATTATTAAATTGAAGATGTAGGTACAGTTATTGAATTGAAGATCCAGTTACAGTTCTTAAATTGAAGATCAAGGGTCGCTTATTAAATTGAAGATCTAGGTACGGTTATTGAATTGAAGATCTAGGGTCAGTTATTAAATTGAAGAGCTTGTTACGATTATTAAATAGAAGATCATGGTACGTTTATTAAATTGAATATCTAGTTACAATTATTGAATTGAAGATGTAGGTACAGTTATTAAATTGAAGATCTAGGTATGGTTATTAAATTGAAGATCTAGGTACGGTTATTGAATTGAAGATCTAGGTACCGTTATTGAATTGAAGATCTAGTTACGATTATTAAATTGAAGATCTAGGTACGGTTATTATATTGAAGGACTAGGTACGGTTATTAGATTGAAGATCTAGGGTCGGTTATTAAATTGAAGATCTGGATACTTTTATTAAATTGAAGTTCTAGTTACTATTATTAAATAGAACATCAAGGTACGGTTATTAAATTGAAGATCTAGGGTCAGTTATTAAATTGAAGATCTAGGGTCAGTTATTAAATTGAAGATCTGGGGTCGGGTATTAAATTGAAAATCTGGGTTCGGTTATTAAATTAAGATCTGGCGTCAGTTTTTAAATTGAAGATCTAGGTACGGTTATTAAATTAAAGATCTAGTTACGATTATTAAATTGAAGATCTAGGGTCGGTTATTAAATTGAAGATCAAATTATGATTATTAAATTGAAGATGTAGGTACAGTTATTAAATTGAAGATCTAGGTACGGTTATTAAATGGAAGATCTTGGTATGGTTATTGAATTGAAGATCGAGGTATGGTTATTGAATTGAAGATCTAGTTATGGTTATTAAATTGAAGATCTAGGGACAGTTAATAAATTGAAGATCTATCTACAGTTATTAAATTAAAGATCAAGTGTCAGATATTACATTGAAGATCTAGTTACGGTTATTGAATTGAAGATCTGGATACAGTTATTAAATTGAAGATCTTGTTATGATTATTAAATAGAAGATTGAGGTACATTTATTAAATTGAAGATATAGGGTCAGTTATTAATTTGAAGATCTAGTTACGATTATTAAATTGAAGATGTAGGTACAGTTATTGAATTGAAGATCTAGTTACAGTTATTAAATTGAAGATCAAGGGTCGGTTATTAAATTGAAGATCTAGGTACGGTTATTGAATTGAATATCTAGGGTCAGTTATTAAATTGAAGATCTAGTTACGATTATTAAATTGAAGATGTAGGTACAGTTATTAAATTGAAGATCTAGGGTCGGTTATTAAATTAATGACATAGGTACGGTTAATAAATTAGAGGTCTAGGGTCGGTTATTAAATTGAAGATCTATGTACAGTTATTAAATTAAAGATCAAGTGTCAGATATTAAATTGAAGATCTAGTTACGGTTATTGAATTGAAGATCTAGGTACGGTTATTAAATTGAAGATTTAGGTATGGTTATTAAATTGAAGATCTAGGTATGGTTATAAAATTGAAGATCTGGGGACGGTTATAAAATTGAAGATCTAGGGTCGGTTATTAAATTGAAGATCCAGTTATGGCTATTAAATTAAAGATCTAGGTACGGTTATTAAATTGAAGATTTAGATACGGTTATTAAATTGAAGATCTAGGGTCAGTTATTAAATTGAAGATCAAGGGTCAGTTATTAAATTGAAGATCAAGGGTCAGTTATTAAATTGAATATATAGTTATGGTTATTAAATTGAAGATCTAGGTACGGTAATAAAATTGAAGATCTAGTTACGGTTATTAAATTGAAGATCTAGGGTCGGTTATTAAAATAAAGATATAGGTACGGTTAATAAATTAAAGATCTAGGGTCGGTTATTAAATTGAAGATCTATGTACAGTTATTAAATTAAAGATCAAGTGTCAGATATTAAATTGAAGATCTAGTTACGGTTATTAAATTGAAGATCTAGGTATGGTTATTAAATTGAAGATCTAGGTATGGTTATTAAATTGAAGATCTGGGGTCGGTTATTAAATTGAAGATATAGGTACTGTTAATAAATTAAAGATCTAGGGTCGGTTATTAAATTGAAGATCTATGTACGGTTATTAAATTGAAGATCTAGGTACGGTTATTAAATTGAAGATCTAGGGTTAGTTATTAAATTGAAAATCAAGGGTCGGTTATTAAATTGAAGATCAAGGGTCAGTTATTAAATTGAAAATATATTTATGGTTATTAAATTGAAGATTTAGGTACGGTAATAAAATTGAAGATCTAGTTACCGTTATTAAATTGAAGATCTAGGGTCGGTTATTAAATTAAAGATATAGGTACAGTTAATAAATTAAAGATCTAGGGTCAGTTATTAAATTGAAGGTCTATGTACAGTTATTAAATTAAAGATCAAGTGTCAGATATTAAATTGAAGATCTAGTTACGGTTATTGAATTGAAGATCTAGGCTCGGTTATTAAATTGAAGATCCAGTTATGGCTATTAAATTAAAGATCTAGGTACGGTTATTAAATTGAAGATCTAGGTACGGTTATTAAATTGAAGATCTAGAGTCAGTTATTAAATTGAAGGTCAAGGGTCGGTTATTAAATTGAAGATCAAGGGTCAGTTATTAAATTGAAAATATAGTTATGGTTATTAAATTGAACATCTAGGTACGGTAATAAAATTGAAGATCTAGTTACGGTTATTAAATTGAAGATCTAGGGTCGGTTATTAAAATAAAGATAGAGGTACGGTTAATAAATTAAAGATCTAGGTTCGGTTATTAAATTGAAGATCTATGTACAGTTATTAAATTAAAGATCAAGTGTCAGATATTAAATTGAAGATCTAGTTACGGTTATTAAATTGAAGATCTAGGTATGGTTATTAAATTGAAGATCTAGGTATGGTTATTAAATTGAAGATCTAGGGTCGGTTATTAAATTGAAGATATAGGTACTGTTAATAAATTAAAGATCTAGGGTCGGTTATTAAATTGAAGATCTATGTACGGTTATTAAATTGAAGATCTAGGGTCGGTTATTAAATTGAAGATCCAGTTATGGTTATTAAATTGAAGATCTAGGTACTATTATAAATTGAAGATCTAGTTACAGTTATTAAATTGAACATCAAGGGTCGGTTATTAAATTGAAGATCAAGGGTCAGTTATTAAATTGAAGATCCAGTTACAGTTATTAAATTGAAAATCACTGGTCGGTTATTAAATTGAAGATCTAGGGTCGGTTATTGAATTGAAGATCTAGGTTGGGTTATTGAATTGAAGATCTAGGGTCAGTTATTAAATTGAAGATATAGGTACGGTTAATAAATTAAAGATCTATATACGGTTATTAAATTAAAGATCAAGTGTCGGATATTAAATTGAAGATCTAGTTAGGGTTATTGAATTGAAGATCTGGATACAGTTATTAAATTGAAGATCTTGTTATGATTATTAAATAGAAGATTGAGGTACGTTTATTAAATTGAAGATATAGGGTCAGTTATTAATTTGAAGATCTAGTTACGATTATTAAATTGAAGATGTAGGTACAGTTATTGAATTGAAGATCTAGTTACAGTTATTAAATTGAAGATCAAGGGTCGGTTATTAAATTGAAGATCAAGGGTCGGTTATTAAATTGAAGATCTAGGTACGGTTATTGAATTGAAGATCTAGGGTCAGTTATTAAATTGAAGATCTAGTTACGATTATTAAATTGAAGATGTAGGGTCGGTTATTAAATTAAAGACATAGGTACGGTTAATAAATTAAAGATCTAGGGTCGGTTATTAAATTGAAGATCTATGTACGGTTATTAAATTAAAGATCAAGTGTCAGATATTAAATTGAAGATCTAATTACGGTTATTGAATTGAAGATCTAGGTACGGTTATTAAATTGAAGATCTAGTTACGATTATTAAATAAAAGATCAAGGTACGGTTATTAAATTGAAGATCTAGGGTCGGTTATTAAATTGAAGATCTATCTACGGTTATTAAATTGAAGATCTGGGGTCTGTTATTAAATTGAAGATCTATGTACGGTTATTAAATTGAAGATCAGTGGTCGGTTTTTAAATTCAAGATCTAGTTAGGGTATTGAATTGAAGATCTAGGTACGGTTATTAAATTGAAGGACTACGTACGGTTATTAGATTGAAGATCTAGGGTCGGTTATTAAATTGAAGATCTAGGTATGTTTATTAAAATGAAGATCTAGTTACGATTATTAAATTGAAGATCTAGGCATAGATATTAAATTGAAGATCAAGGTACGATTATTAAATTGAAGATCCAGTTACGGTTATGAAATTGAAGATCTGGGGTCGGTTATTTATTGAAGATCAAGGTACGGTTTTTAAATTGAAGATCTAGTTACGATTATTAAACTGAAGATCTAGTGTTGGTTATTAAATTGAAGATGAAATTACGATTATTAAATTAAGATCTAGTTATGGTTATAAAATTGAAGATCTAGGTCCGGTTATTAAATTGAAGATCTAGGGTCGGTTATTAAATTGAAGATCTAGTTACGATTATTAAATTGAAGATATAGGTACGGTTATTAAATTGAAGATCTAGGGTCTGTTATTTAATTGAAGATCTATGTACGGTTATTAAATTGCAGATTAGGGGTCGGTTATTAAATTGAAGATCTAGGGTCGGTTATTGAATTGAAGATCTAGGTTCGGTTATTGAATTGAAGATCTAGGGTCTGTTATTTAATTGAAGATCTATGTACGGTTATTAAATTGCAGATCAGGGGTAGGTTATTGAATTGAAGATCTATGTACGTTTATTAAATTGAAGATCTATGTACGTTTATTAAATTGAAGATCTAGTTACGATTATTAAATAGAAGATCGTGGTATGTTTATTAAATTGAAGATCTAGGGTCGGTTATTATATTGAAGATCTAGTTAGGGTTATTAAATTGAAGATCTATGTACGGTTATTAAATTGAAGATCTAATTACGGTTATTAAATTGAAGATCTTGTTATGATTATTAAATAGAAGATTGAGGTACGTTTATTAAATTGAAGATCTAGGGTCAGTTATTAATTTGAAGATCTAGTTACGATTATTAAATTGAAGATGTAGGTACAGTTATTGAATTGAAGATCAAGGGTCGCTTATTAAATTGAAAATCTAGGTACGGTTATTGAATTGAAGATCTAGGGTCAGTTATTAAATTGAAGAGCTAGTTACGATTATTAAATAGAAGATCATGGTACGTTTATTAAATTGAATATCTAGTTACAATTATTGAATTGAAGATGTAGGTACAGTTATTAAATTGAAGATCTAGGTATGGTTATTAAATTGAAGATCTCGGTACGGTTATTGAATTGAAGATCTAGGTACCGTTATTGAATTGAAGATCTAGTTACGATTATTAAATTGAAGATCTAGGTACGGTTATTATATTGAAGGACTAGGTACGGTTATTAGATTGAAGATCTAGGGTCGGTTATTAAATTGAAGATCTGGATACTTTTATTAAATTGAAGTTCTAGTTACTATTATTAAATAGAACATCAAGGTACGGTTATTAAATTGAAGATCTAGGGTCAGTTATTAAATTGAAGATCTAGGGTCAGTTATTAAATTGAAGATCTGGGGTCGGGTATTAAATTGAAAATCTGGGTTCGGTTATTAAATTTAAGATCTGGTGTCAGTTTTTAAATTGAAGATCTAGGTACGGTTATTAAATTAAAGATCTAGTTACGATTATTAAATTGAAGATCTAGGGTCGGTTATTAAATTGAAGATCAAATTATGATTATTAAATTGAAGATCTAGGTACAGTTATTAAATTGAAGATCTAGGTACGGTTATTAAATTGAAGATCTTGGTATGGTTATTGAATTGAAGATCGAGGTATGGTTATTGAATTGAAGATCTAGTTATGGTTATTAAATTGAAGATCTAGGGACAGTTAATAAATTGAAGATCTATGTACAGTTATTAAATTAAAGATCAAGTGTCAGATATTACATTGAAGATCTAGTTACGGTTATTGAATTGAAGATCTGGATACAGTTATTAAATTGAAGATCTTGTTATGATTATTAAATAGAAGATTGAGGTACATTTATTAAATTGAAGATATAGGGTCAGTTATTAATTTGAAGATCTAGTTACGATTATTAAATTGAAGATGTAGGTACAGTTATTGAATTGAAGATCTAGTTACAGTTATTAAATTGAAGATCAAGGGTCGGTTATTAAATTGAAGATCTAGGTACGGTTATTGAATTGAATATCTAGGGTCAGTTATTAAATTGAAGATCTAGTTACGATTATTAAATTGAAGATGTAGGTACAGTTATTAAATTGAAAATCTAGGGTCGGTTATTAAATTAATGACATAGGTACGGTTAATAAATTAAAGATCTAGGGTCGGTTATTAAATTGAAGATCTATGTACGGTTATTAAATTAAAGATCAAGTGTCAGATTTTAAATTGAAGATCTAATTACGGTTATTGAATTGAAGATCTAGGTACGGTTATTAAATTGATGATCTAGTTACGATTATTAAATAAAAGATCAAGGTACGGTTATTAAATTGAAGATCTAGGGTCGGTTATTAAATTGAAGATCTATCTACGGTTATTAAATTGAAGATCTGGGGTCTGTTACTAAATTGAAGATCTATGGACGGTTATTAAATTGAAGATCAGGGGTCGGTTTTTAAATTCAAGATCTAGTTAGGGTATTGAATTGAAGATCTAGGTACGGTTATTAAATTGAAGGACTACGTACGGTTATTAGATTGAAGATCTAGGGTCGGTTATTAAATTGAAGATCTAGGTATGGTTATTAAAATGAAGATCTAGTTACGATTATTAAATTGAAGATCTAGGCATAGATATTAAATTGAAGATCAAGGTACAATTATTAAATTGAAGATCCAGTTACGGTTATGAAATTGAAGATCTGGGGTCGGTTATTAATTGAAGATCTAGTTACGATTATTAAACTGAAGATCTAGTGTTGGTTATTAAATTGAAGATGAAATTACGATTATTAAATTAAGATCTAGTTATGGTTATAAAATTGAAGATCTAGGTCCGGTTATTAAATTGAAGATCTAGGGTCGGTTATTAAATTGAAGATCTAGGGTCGGTTATTAAATTGAAGATCTAGTTACGATTATTAAATTGAAGATATAGGTACGGTTATTAAATTGAAGATCTAGGGTCTGTTATTTAATTGAAGATCTATGTACGGTTATTAAATTGCAGATTAGGGGTCGGTTATTAAATTGAAGATCTAGGGTCGGTTATTTAATTGAAGATCTAGGTTCGGTTATTGAATTGAAGATCTAGGGTCTGTTATTTAATTGAAGATCTATGTACGGTTATTAAATTGCAGATCAGGGGTAGGTTATTAAATTGAAGATCTATGTACGTTTATTAAATTGAAAATCTAGTTACGATTATTAAATAGAAGATCGTGGTATGTTTATTAAATTGAAGATCTAGGGTCGGTTATTATATTGAAGATCTAGTTAGGGTTATTAAATTGAAGATCTATGTACGGTTATTAAATTGAAGATCTAGTTACGGTTATTAAATTGAAGATCTTGTTATGATTATTAAATAGAAGATTGAGGTACGTTTATTAAATTGAAGATCTAGGGTCAGTTATTAATTTGAAGATCTAGTTACGATTATTAAATTGAAGATGTAGGTACAGTTATTGAATTGAAGATCCAGTTACAGTTCTTAAATTGAAGATCAAGGGTCGCTTATTAAATTGAAGATCTAGGTACGGTTATTGAATTGAAGATCTAGGGTCAGTTATTAAATTGAAGAGCTAGTTACGATTATTAAATAGAAGATCATGGTACGTTTATTAAATTGAATATCTAGTTACAATTATTGAATTGAAGATGTAGGTACAGTTATTAAATTGAAGATCTAGGTATGGTTATTAAATTGAAGATCTAGGTACGGTTATTGAATTGAAGATCTAGATACCGTTATTGAATTGAAGATCTAGGTATGGTTATTAAATTGAAGATCTAGGTACGGTTATTATATTGAAGGACTAGGTACGGTTATTAGATTGAAGATCTAGGGTCGGTTATTAAATTGAAGATCTGGATACTGTTATTAAATTGAAGTTCTAGTTACGATTATTAAATAGAACATCAAGGTACGGTTATTAAATTGAAGATCTAGGGTCAGTTATTAAATTGAAGATCTAGGGTCAGTTATTAAATTGAAGATCTGGCGTCAGTTTTTAAATTGAAGATCTAGGTACGGTTATTAAATTAAAGATCTAGTTACGATTATTAAATTGAAGATCTAGGGTCGGTTATTAAATTGAAGATCAAATTATGATTATTAAATTGAAGATCTAGGTACAGTTATTAAATTGAAGATCTAGGTACGGTTATTAAATTGAAGATCTAGGTATGGTTATTGAATTGAAGATCTAGGTATGGTTATTGAATTGAAGATCTTGTTATGATTATTAAATAGAAGTAGTATGTACGGTTATTAAATTGAAGATCTAGGGTCGGTTATTAAATTGAAGATCTATCTACGGTTATTAAATTGAAGATCTAGGGTCTGTTATTAAATTGAAGATCTATGTACGGTTATTAAATTGAAGATCAGGAGTCGGTTATTAAATTGAAGATCTAGGTACGTTTATTAAATTGAAGATATAGGTACGGTTAATAAATTAAAGATCTAGGGTCGGTTATTAAATTGAAGATCTATGTATTGTTATTAAATTAAAGATCAAGTGTCGGATATTAAATTGAAGATCTAGTTACGGTTATTAAATTGAAGATCTAGGATCAGTTATTAAATTGAAGATCTAGGGTCGTTTATTAAACTGAAGATCCATGTACGGTTATTAAATTAAAAATCAAGTGTCGGATATTAAATTGAAGATCTAGTTACGGTTATTGAATTGAAGATCTAGGTATGGTTATTAAATTGAAGATCTAGGGTCTGTTATTAAATTGAAGATCTATGTACAGTTATTAAATTTCAGATCAGGGGTCGGTTATTAAATTGAAGATCTAGTTACGGTTATTAAATTGAAGATCTACGTACGATTATTAAATTGAAGATCTAGGTACGGTTATTAAATTGAAGATCTAGTGTCGGTTATTGAATTGAAAATCTAGGTACGGTTATTGAATTGAAGATGTAGGTACAGTTATTGAATTGAAGATCTAGGGTCGGTTATTAAATTGAAGATCTAGTTACGATTATTAAATAGAAGATCGTGGTACGTTTATTAAATTGAAGATCTAGGGTTGGTTATTAAATTGAAGATCTAGTTACGGTTATTAAATTGAAGATCTTGTTATGATTATTAAATAGAAGATTGAGGTACGTTTATTAAATTAAAGATCTAGGGTCAGTTATTAATTTGAAGATCTAGTTACGATTATTAAATTGAAGATGTAGGTACAGTTATTGAATTGAAGATTAAGGGTCGGTTATTAAATTGAAGATCTAGTTACGGTTATTGAATTGAATATCTAGGTATGCTTATTGAATTGAAGATCTATGTATGGTTATTAAATTGAAGATCTAGGTACGGTAATAAAATTGAAGATCTAGTTACGGTTATTAAATTGAAGATCTAGGATCAGTTATTAAATTGAAGATCTAGGGTCGTTTATTAAAGTGAGATCCATGTACGGTTATTAAATTAGAGATCAAGTGTCGGATATTAAATTGAAGATCTAGTTACGGTTATTGAATTGAAGATCTAGGTACGGTTATTGAATTGAAGATAGGGGTAGGTTATTAAATTGAAGATCTATGGTCGGTTATTGAATTGAAGATCTAGGTTCGGTTATTGAATTGAAGATCTAGGGTCAGATATTAAATTGAAGATCTATGTACATTTATTAAATTGAAGATCTAGTTACGATTATTAAATAGAAGATCGTGGTATGTTTATTAAATTGAAGATCTAGGGTCGGTTATTATATTGAAGATCTATTTACGGTTATTAAATTGAAGATCTATGTACGGTTATTAAATTGAAGATCTAGTTACGGTTATTAAATTGAAGATCTTGTTATGATTATTAAATAGAAGATTGAGGTACGTTTATTAAATTGAAGATCTAGGGTCGTTTATTAAAGTGAGATCCATGTACGGTTATTAAATTAGAGATCAAGTGTCGGATATTAAATTGAAGATCTAGTTACAGTTATTGAATTGAAGATCTAGGTACGGTTATTGAATTGAAGATGTAGGTACAGTTATTGAATTGAAGATCTAGGGTCGGTTATTAAATTGAAGATCTAGATACGATTATTAAATTGAAGATCCAGTTACGGTTATGAAATTGAAGATCTGGGGTCGGTTATTAAATTGAAGATTAAGGTACGGTTTTTAAATTGAAGATCTAGTTACGATTATTAAATTGAAGATCTAGGTACGGTTATTAAATTGAAGATCTAGGGTCTGTTATTAAATTGAAGATCTAGTTACGGTTATTAAATTGATGATCTAGGTACGGTTATTAAATTGAAGATCTAGGTACGGTTATTAAATTGAAGATCTAGGGTCGGTTATTGAATTGAAAATCTAGGTACGGTTATTGAATTGAAGATCTATGTACGGTTATTAAATTGCAGATCAGGGGTAGGTTATTAAATTGAAGATCTAGGGTCGGTTATTGAATTGAAGATCTAGGTTCGGTTATTGAATTGAAGATCTAGGGTCAGATATTAAATTGAAGATCTATGTACGTTTATTAAATTGAAGATCTAGTTACGATTATTAAATAGAAGATCGTGGTATGTTTATTAAATTGAAGATCTAGGGTCGGTTATTATATTGAAGATCTATTTACGGTTATTAAATTGAAGATCTATGTACGGTTATTAAATTGAAGATCTAGTTACGGTTATTAAATTGAAGATCTTGTTATGATTATTAAATAGAAGATTGAGGTACGTTTATTAAATTGAAGATCTAGGGTCAGTTATTAATTTGAAGATCTAGTTACGATTATTAAATTGAAGATGTAGGTACAGTTATTGAATTGAAGATCCAGTTACAGTTATTAAATTGAAGATCAAGGGTCGGTTATTAAATTGAAGATTTAGGTACGGTTATTGAATTGAAGATCTAGGGTCAGTTATTAAATTGAAGAGCTAGTTACGATTATTAAATAGAAGATCATGGTACGTTTATTAAATTGAAGATCTAGTTACAATTATTAAATTGAAGATGTAGTTACAGTTATTAAATTGAAGATCTAAGTATGGTTATTAAATTGAAGATCTAGGTACGGTTATTGAATTGAAGATCTAGGTACGGTTATTGAATTGAAGATCTAGGTATGGTTATTAAATTGAAGATCTAGGTATGGTTATTATATTGAAGGACTAGGTACGGTTATTAGATTGAAGATCTAGGTACGTTTATTAAATTGAAGATATAGGTACGGTTAATAAATTAAAGATCTAGGGTCGGTTATTAAATTGAAGATCTATGTATTGTTATTAAATTAAAGATCAAGTGTCGGATATTAAATTGAAGATCTAGTTACGGTTATTAAATTGAAGATCTAGGATCAGTTATTAAATTGAAGATCTAGGGTCGTTTATTAAACTGAAGATCCATGTACGGTTATTAAATTAAAAATCAAGTGTCGGATATTAAATTGAAGATCTAGTTACGGTTATTGAATTGAAGATCTAGGTATGGTTATTAAATTGAAGATCTAGGGTCTTTATTAAATTGAAGATCTATGTACAGTTATTAAATTTCAGATCAGGGGTCGGTTATTAAATTGAAGATCTAGTTACGGTTATAAAATTGAAGATCTACGTACGATTATTAAATTGAAGATCTAGGTACGGTTATTAAATTGAAGATCTAGTGTCGGTTATTGAATTGAAAATCTAGGTACGGTTATTGAATTGAAGATGTAGGTACAGTTATTGAATTGAAGATCTAGGGTCGGTTATTAAATTGAAGATCTAGTTACGATTATTAAATAGAAGATCGTGGTACGTTTATTAAATTGAAGATCTAGGGTTGGTTATTAAATTGAAGATCTAGTTACGGTTATTAAATTGAAGATCTTGTTATGATTATTAAATAGAAGATTGAGGTACGTTTATTAAATTAAAGATCTAGGGTCAGTTATTAATTTGAAGATCTAGTTACGATTATTAAATTGAAGATGTAGGTACAGTTTTTGAATTGAAGATCTAGTTACAGTTATTAAATTGAAGATTAAGGGTCGGTTATTAAATTGAAGATCTAGTTACGGTTATTGAATTGAATATCTAGGTATGCTTATTGAATTGAAGATCTATGTATGGTTATTAAATTGAAGATCTAGGTACGGTAATAAAATTGAAGATCTAGTTACGGTTATTAAATTGAAGATCTAGGATCAGTTATTAAATTGAAGATCTAGGGTCGTTTATTAAAGTGAGATCCATGTACGGTTATTAAATTAGAGATCAAGTGTCGGATATTAAATTGAAGATCTAGTTACGGTTATTGAATTGAAGATCTAGGTACGGTTATTGAATTGAAGATCAGGGGTATGTTATTAAATTGAAGATCTAGGGTCGGTTATTGAATTGAAGATCTAGGGTCAGATATTAAATTGAAGATCTATGTACGTTTATTAAATTGAAGATCTAGTTACGATTATTAAATAGAAGATCGTGGTATGTTTATTAAATTGAAGATCTAGGGTCGGTTATTATATTGAAGATCTATTTACGGTTATTAAATTGAAGATCTATGTACGGTTATTAAATTGAAGATCTAGTTACGGTTATTAAATTGAAGATCTTGTTATGATTATTAAATAGAAGATTGAGGTACGTTTATTAAATTGAAGATCTAGGGTCGTTTATTAAAGTGAGATCCATGTACGGTTATTAAATTAGAGATCAAGTGTCGGATATTAAATTGAAGATCTAGTTACAGTTATTGAATTGAAGATCTAGGTACGGTTATTGAATTGAAGATGTAGGTACAGTTATTGAATTGAAGATCTAGGGTCGGTTATTAAATTGAAGATCTAGATACGATTATTAAATTGAAGATCCAGTTACGGTTATGAAATTGAAGATCTGGGGTCGGTTATTAAATTGAAGATTAAGGTACGGTTTTTAAATTGAAGATCTAGTTACGATTATTAAATTGAAGATCTAGGTACGGTTATTAAATTGAAGATCTAGGGTCTGTTATTAAATTGAAGATCTATGTACGGTTATTAAATTGCAGATCAGGGGTCGGTTATTAAATTGAAGATCTAGTTACGGTTATTAAATTGATGATCTAGGTACGGTTATTAAATTGAAGATCTAGGTACGGTTATTAAATTGAAGATCTAGGGTCGGTTATTGAATTGAAAATCTAGGTACGGTTATTGAATTGAAGATCTATGTACGGTTATTAAATTGCAGATCAGGGGTAGGTTATTAAATTGAAGATCTAGGGTCGGTTATTGAATTGAAGATCTAGGTTCGGTTATTGAATTGAAGATCTAGGGTCAGATATTAAATTGAAGATCTATGTACGTTTATTAAATTGAAGATCTAGTTACGATTATTAAATAGAAGATCGTGGTATGTTTATTAAATTGAAGATCTAGGGTCGGTTATTATATTGAAGATCTATTTACGGTTATTAAATTGAAGATCTATGTACGGTTATTAAATTGAAGATCTAGTTACGGTTATTAAATTGAAGATCTTGTTATGATTATTAAATAGAAGATTGAGGTACGTTTATTAAATTGAAGATCTAGGGTCAGTTATTAATTTGAAGATCTAGTTACGATTATTAAATTGAAGATGTAGGTACAGTTATTGAATTGAAGATCCAGTTACAGTTATTAAATTGAAGATCAAGGGTCGGTTATTAAATTGAAGATTTAGGTACGGTTATTGAATTGAAGATCTAGGGTCAGTTATTAAATTGAAGAGCTAGTTACGATTATTAAATAGAAGATCATGGTACGTTTATTAAATTGAAGATCTAGTTACAATTATTAAATTGAAGATGTAGTTACAGTTATTAAATTGAAGATCTAGGTATGGTTATTAAATTGAAGATCTAGGTACGGTTATTGAATTGAAGATCTAGGTACGGTTATTGAATTGAAGATCTAGGTATGGTTATTAAATTGAAGATCTAGGTATGGTTATTATATTGAAGGACTAGGTACGGTTATTAGATTGAAGATCTAGGGTCGGTTATTAAATTGAATATCTGGATACAGTTATTAAATTGAAGTTCTCGTTACGATTATTAAATAGAAGATCAAGGTACGGTTATTAAATTGAAGATCTAGGGTCAGCTATTAAATTGAAGGTCTAGGGTCAGTTATTAAATTGAAGATCTGGGGTCGGGTATTAAATTGAAAATCTGGGATCGGTTATTAAATTTAAGATCTGGGGTCAGTTTTTAAATTGAAGATCTAGGTACGGTTATTAAATTAAAGATCTAGTTACGATTATTAAATTGAAGATCTAGGGTCGGTTATTAAATTGAAGATCAAATTATGATTATTAAATTGAAGATCTAGGTACTGTTATTAAATAGAAGTAGTATGTACGGTTATTAAATTGAAGATCTAGGGTCGGTTATTAAATTGAAGATCTATCTACGGTTATTAAATTGAAGATCTAGGGTCTGTTATTAAATTGAAGATCTATGTACGGTTATTAAATTGAAGATCAGGAGTCGGTTATTAAATTGAAGATCTAGGTACGTTTATTAAATTGAAGATCTAGTTAGGATTATTAAATAGATGATCGTGGTACGTTTATTAAATTGAAGATCTAGGGTTGGTTATTAAATTGAAGATCTAGTTACGGTTATTAAATTGAAGATCTTGTTATGATTATTAAATAGAAGATTGAGGTACGTTTATTAAATTAAAGATCTAGGGTCAGTTATTAATTTGAAGATCTAGTTACGATTATTAAATTGAAGATGTAGGTCCAGTTTTTGAATTGAAGATCTAGTTACAGTTATTAAATTGAAGAAAAGGGTCGGTTATTAAATTGAAGATCTAGTTATGGTTATTGAATTGAAGATCTAGGTATGGTTATTGAATTGAAGATCTAGGTATGGTTATTAAATTGAAGATCTAGGTACGGTAATAAAATTGAAGATCTAGTTACGGTTATTAAATTGAAGATCTTGTTATGATTATTATATAGAAGATTGAGGTACATTTATTAAATTGAAGATCTAGGGTCAGTTATTAATTTGAAGATCTAGTTACGATTATTAAATTGATGATGTAGGTACAGTTATTGAATTGAAGATCCAGTTACAGTTATTAAATTGAAGATCAAGGGTCGGTTATTATATTGAAGATATAGGTACGGTTATTGAATTGAAGATCTAGGGTCAGTTATTAAATTGAAGAGCTAGTTACGATTATTAAATAGAAGATCATGGTACGTTTCTTAAATTGAAGATCTAGTTACAATTATTAAATTGAAGATGTAGTTACAGTTATTAAATTGAAGATCTAGGTATGGTTATTAAATTGAAGATCTAGGTACGGTTATTGAATTGAAGATCTAGGTACGGTTATTGAATTGAAGATCTAGGTACGGTTATTGAATTGAAGATCTAGGTACGGTTATTGAATTTAAGATCTAGGTATGGTTATTAAATTGAAGATCTAGGTACGGTTATTATATTGAGGGACTAGGTACGGTTATTAGATTGAAGATCTAGGGTCGGTTATTAAATTGAATATCTGGATACAGTTATTAAATTGAAGTTCTAGTTACGATTATTAAATAGAAGTACAAGGTACGGTTATTAAATTGAAGATCTAGGGTCAGTTATTAAATTGAAGATCTAGGGTCAGTTATTAAATTGAAGATCTGGGGTCGGGTATTAAATTGAAAATCTGGAATCGGTTATTAAATTTAAGATCTGGGGTCAGTTTTTAAATTGAAGATCTAGGTACGGTTATTAAATTAAAGATCTAGTTACGATTATTAAATTGAAGATCTAGGGTCGGTTATTAAATTGAAGATCAAATTATGATTATTAAATTGAAGATCTAGGTACAGTTATTAAATAGAAGTAGTATGTACGGTTATTAAATTGAAGATCTAGGGTCGGTTATTAAATTGAAGATCTATCTACGGTTATTAAATTGAAGATCTAGGGTTTGTTATTAAATTGAAGATCTATGTACGGTTATTAAATTGAAGATCAGGAGTCGGTTATTAAATTGAAGATCTAGGTACGTTTATTAAATTGAAGATCTAGTTCGGATTATTAAATAGATGATCGTGGTACATTTATTAAATTGAAGATCTAGGGTCGGTTATTGAATTGAAAATCTAGGTACGGTTATTAAATTGAAGATCTTGTTATGACTATTAAATAGAAGATTGAGGTACGTTTATTAAATTAAAGATCTAGGGTCAGTTATTAATTTGAAGATCTAGTTACGATTATTAAATTGAAGATGTAGGTACAGTTTTTGAATTGAAGATCTAGTTACAGTTATTAAATTGAAGATCAAGGGTCGGTTATTAAATTGAAGATCTAGTTATGGTTATTGAATTGAAGATCTAGGTATGGTTATTGAATTGAAGATCTAGGTATGGTTATTAAATTTAAGATCTAGGTACGGTAATAAAATTGAAGATCTAGTTACGGTTATTAAATTGAAGATCTAGGATCAGTTATTAAATTGAAGATCTAGGGTCGTTTATTAAAGTGAGATCCATGTACGGTTATTAAATTAGAGATCAAGTGTCGGATATTAAATTGAAGATCTAGTTACGGTTATTGAATTGAAGATCTGGGTACGGTTATTGAATTGAAGATGTAGGTACAGTTATTGAATTGAAGATCTAGGGTTGGTTATAAAATTGAAGATCTAGATACGGTTATTAAATTGAAGATCTAGGCATGGATATTAAATTGAACATCAAGGTACGATTATTAAATTGAAGATCCAGTTACGGGTATGAAATTGAAGATCTGGGGTCGGTTATTAAATTGAAGATCAAGGTACGGTTTTTAAATTGAAGATCTAGTTACGATTATTAAATTGAAGATCTAGGTACGGTTATTAAATTGAAGATCTAGGGTCTGTTATTAAATTGAAGATCTAGGTACGGTTATTAAATTGCAAATCAGGGGTCGGTTATTAAATTGAAGATCTAGTTACGGTTATTAAATTGAAGATCTAGGTACGGTTATTAAATTGAAGATCTAGTTACGGTAATTAAATTGAAGATCTAGGGTCGGTTATTGAATTGAAAATCTAGGTACGGTTATTGAATTGAAGATCTAGGGTCAGTTATTAAATTGAAGATCTAGTTATGATTATTAAATAGAAGATCATGGTACGTTTATTACATTGAAGATCTAGGGTCGGTTATTAAATTGAAGATCCAGTTACGGTTATTAAATTGAAGATCTAGGTACGGTTATTAAATTGAAGATCTAGGTACAGTTATTAAATTGAAGATCTCGGGTAGGTTATTAAATTGAAGATCTAGGGTCGGTTATTGAATTGAAGATCTAGGGTCGGTTATTAAATTGAAGATCTAGTTACGGTTATTAAATTGAAGATCTTGTTATGATTATTTAATAGAATATTGAGGTACGTTTATTAAATTGAAGATCTAGGGTCAGTTATTAATTTGAAGATCTAGGGTCAGTTATTAATTTGAAGATCTAGTTACGATTATTCAATTGAAGATGTAGGTACAGTTATTAAATTGAAGATCTAGGGTCAGTTATTAAATTGAAGATCCAGTTACGGTTATTAAATTGAAGATCTAGGTACTATTTTAAATTGAAGATCGAGTTACAGTTATTAAATTGAAGATCAAGGGTCGGTTATTAAATTGAAGATCTAGGGTCAGTTATTAAATTGTAGATCCAGTTACAGTTGTTAATTTGAAGATCCAGTTATGGTTATTAAATTGAAGATCTAGGTACGGTAATAAAATTGAAGATCTAGTTACGGTTATTATATTGAAGATCTAGGGTCGGTTATTAAATTGAAGATATAGGTACGGTTAATAAAATAAAGATCTAGGGTCGGTTATTAAATTGAAGATCTATGTACGGTTATTAAATTAAAGATCAAGTGTCGGATATTAAATTGAAGATCTAGTTACGGTTATTTAATTGAAGATCTAGGTACGGTTATTGAATTGAAGATCTAGGTATGGTTATTAAATTGAAGATCTAGGTACGGTAATAAAATTGAAGATCTAGTTACGGTTATTAAATTGAAGATCTATGATCAGTTATTAAATTGAAGATCTAGGGTCGTTTATTAAACTGAAGATCCATGTACGGTTATTGAATTGAAGATGTAGGTACAGTTATTGAATTGAAGATCTAGGGTCGGTTATTAAATTGAAGATCTAGATACGGTTATTAAATTGAAGATCTAGGCATGGATATTAAATTGAAGATCAAGGTACGATTATTAAATTGAAGATCCATTTACGGTTATGAAATTGAAGATCTGGGGTCGGTTATTAAATTGAAAATCAAGGTACGGTTTTTAAATTGAAGATCTAGTTACGGTTATTAAATTGAAGATCTAGGTACGGTTATTAAATTGAAGATCTAGGGTTGGTTATTGAATTGAAAATCTAGGTACGGTTATTGAATTGAAGATCTAGGGTCAGTTATTAAATTGAAGATCTAGTTACGATGATAAAATAGAAGATCATGGTACGTTTATTAAATTGAAGATCTAGAGTCGGTTATTAAATTGAAGATCCAGTTACGGTTATTAAATTGAAGATCTAGGTATGGTTATTAAATTGAAGATCTAGGTACTATTATTAAATTGATGATCTAGTTACAGTTATTAAATTGAAGATCTAGGGTAGGTTATTAAATTGAAGATCTAGGGTTGGTTATTAAATTGAAGATCTAGGGTCGGTTATTGAATTGAAGATCTAGAGTCGGTTATTAAATTGAAGATCTAGTTACGGTTATTAAATTGAAGATCTTGTTATGATTATTTAATAGAATATTGAGGTACGTTTATTAATTTGAAGATCTAGGGTCAGTTATTAATTTGAAGATCTAGTTACGATTATTCAATTGAAGATGTAGGTACAGTTATTAAATTGAAGATCTAGGGTCAGTTATTAAATTGAAGATCCAGTTACGGTTATTAAATTGAAGATCTAGGTACCATTATAAATTGAAGATCGAGTTACAGTTATTAAATTGAAGATCAAGGGTCGGTTATTAAATTGAAGATCTAGGGTCAGTTATTAAATTGTAGATCCAGTTACAGTTGTTAAATTGAAGATCCAGTTATGGTTATTAAATTGAAGATCTAGGTACGGTAATAAAATTGAAGATCTAGTTACGGTTATTATATTGAAGATCTAGGGTCGGTTATTAAATTGAAGATATAGGTACGGTTAATAAATTAAAGATCTAGGGTCGGTTACTAAATTGAAGATCTATGTACGGTTATTAAATTAAAGATCAAGTGTCGGATATTAAATTGAAGATCTAGTTACGGTTATTAAATTGAAGATCTAGGATCAGTTATTAAATTGAAGATCTAGGGTCGTTTATTAAACTGAAGATCCATGTATGGTTATTAAATTAAAAATCAAGTGTCGGATATTAAATTGAAGATCTAGTTACGGTTATTGAATTGAAGATCTAGGTATGGTTATTAAATTGAAGATCTAGGGTCTGTTATTAAATTGAAGATCTATGTACGGTTATTAAATTTCAGATCAGGGGTCGGTTATTAAATTGAAGATCTAGTTACGGTTATTAAATTGAAGATCTACGTACGGTTATTAAATTGAAGATCTAGGTACGGTGATTAAATTGAAGATCTAGGGTCGGTTATTGAATTGAAAATCTAGGTACGGTTATTGAATTGAAGATCTAGGGTCAGTTATTAAATTGAAGATCTAGTTACGATTATTAAATAGAAGATCATGGTACGTTTATTAAATTGAAGATCTAGGGTCGGTTATTAAATTGAAGATCCAGTTACGGTTATTAAATTGAAGATCTAGGGTCGGTTATTAAATTGAAGATCCAGTTACGGTTATTAAATTGAAGATCTAGGTACGGTTATTAAATTGAAGATCTAGGTACTATTATTAAATTGAAGATCTAGTTACAGTTATTAAATTGAAGATCTAGGGTAGGTTATTGAATTGAAGATCTAGGGTCGGTTATTAAATTGAAGATCTAGTTACGGTTATTAAATTGAAGATCTTGTTATGATTATTTAATAGAATATTGAGGTACGTTTATTAAATTGAAGATCTAGGGTCAGTTATTAATTTGAAGATCTAGGGTCAGTTATTAATTTGAAGATCTAGTTACGATTATTCAATTGAAGATGTAGGTACAGTTATTAAATTGAAGATCTAGGGTCAGTTATTAAATTGAAGATCCAGTTACGGTTATTAAATTGAAGATCTAGGTACTATTATAAATTGAAGATCGAGTTACAGTTATTAAATTGAAGATCAAGGGTCGGTTATTAAATTGAAGATCTAGGGTCAGTTATTAAATTGTAGATCCAGTTACAGTTGTTAAATTGAAGATCCAGTTATGGTTATTAAATTGAAGATCTAGGTACGGTAATAAAATTGAAGATCTAGTTACGGTTATTATATTGAAGATCTAGGGTCGGTTATTAAATTGAAGATATAGGTACGGTTAATAAATTAAAGATCTAGGGTCGGTTATTGAATTGAAGATCTATGTACGGTTATTAAATTAAAGATCAAGTGTCGGATATTAAATTGAAAATCTAGTTACGGTTATTAAATTGAAGATCTAGGATCAGTTATTAAATTGAAGATCTAGTGTCGTTTATTAAACTGAAGATCCATGTACGGTTATTAAATTAAAAATCAAGTGTCGGATATTAAATTGAAGATCTAGTTACGGTTATTGAATTGAAGATCTAGGTATGGTTATTAAATTGAAGATCTAGGGTCTGTTATTAAATTGAAGATCAGGGGTCGGTTATTAAATTGAAGATCTAGTTACGGTTATTAAATTGAAGATCTAGGTACGGTTATTAAATTGAAGATCTAGGTACAGTTATTAAATTGAAGATCTCGGGTAGGTTATTAAATTGAAGATCTAGGGTCGGTTATTGAATTGAAGATCTAGGGTCGGTTATTAAATTGAAGATCTAGTTACGGTTATTAAATTGAAGATCTTGTTATGATTATTTAATAGAATATTGAGGTACGTTTATTAAATTGAAGATCTAGGGTCAGTTATTAATTTGAAGATCTAGGGTCAGTTATTAATTTGAAGATCTAGTTACGATTATTCAATTGAAGATGTAGGTACAGTTATTAAATTGAAGATCTAGGGTCAGTTATTAAATTGAAGATCCAGTTACGGTTATTAAATTGAAGATCTAGGTACTATTTTAAATTGAAGATCGAGTTACAGTTATTAAATTGAAGATCTAGGGTCGGTTATTAAATTGAAGATCTAGGGTCAGTTATTAAATTGTAGATCCAGTTACAGTTGTTAATTTGAAGATCCAGTTATGGTTATTAAATTGAAGATCTAGGTACGGTAATAAAATTGAAGATCTAGTTACGGTTATTATATTGAAGATCTAGGGTCGGTTATTAAATTGAAGATATAGGTACGGTTAATAAAATAAAGATCTAGGGTCGGTTATTAAATTGAAGATTTATGTACGGTTATTAAATTAAAGATCAAGTGTCGGATATTAAATTGAAGATCTAGTTACGGTTATTTAATTGAAGATCTAGGTACGGTTATTGAATTGAAGATCTAGGTATGGTTATTAAATTGAAGATCTAGGTACGGTAATAAAATTGAAGATCTAGTTACGGTTATTAAATTGAAGATCTATGATCAGTTATTAAATTGAAGATCTAGGGTCGTTTATTAAACTGAAGATCCATGTACGGTTATTGAATTGAAGATGTAGGTACAGTTATTGAATTGAAGATCTAGGGTCGGTTATTAAATTGAAGATCTAGATACGGTTATTAAATTGAAGATCTAGGCATGGATATTAAATTGAAGATCAAGGTACGATTATTAAATTGAAGATCCATTTACGGTTATGAAATTGAAGATCTGGGGTCGGTTATTAAATTGAAAATCAAGGTACGGTTTTTAAATTGAAGATCTAGTTACGGTTATTAAATTGAAGATCTAGGTACGGTTATTAAATTGAAGATCTAGGGTTGGTTATTGAATTGAAAATCTAGGTACGGTTATTGAATTGAAGATCTAGGGTCAGTTATTAAATTGAAGATCTAGTTACGATGATAAAATAGAAGATCATGGTACGTTTATTAAATTGAAGATCTAGAGTCGGTTATTAAATTGAAGATCCAGTTACGGTTATTAAATTGAAGATCTAGGTATGGTTATTAAATTGAAGATCTAGGTACTATTATTAAATTGATGATCTAGTTACAGTTATTAAATTGAAGATCTAGGGTAGGTTATTAAATTGAAGATCTAGGGTTGGTTATTAAATTGAAGATCTAGGGTCGGTTATTGAATTGAAGATCTAGAGTCGGTTATTAAATTGAAGATCTAGTTACGGTTATTAAATTGAAGATCTTGTTATGATTATTTAATAGAATATTGAGGTACGTTTATTAATTTGAAGATCTAGGGTCAGTTATTAATTTGAAGATCTAGTTACGATTATTCAATTGAAGATGTAGGTACAGTTATTAAATTGAAGATCTAGGGTCAGTTATTAAATTGAAGATCCAGTTACGGTTATTAAATTGAAGATCTAGGTACCATTATAAATTGAAGATCGAGTTACAGTTATTAAATTGAAGATCAAGGGTCGGTTATTAAATTGAAGATCTAGGGTCAGTTATTAAATTGTAGATCCAGTTACAGTTGTTAAATTGAAGATCCAGTTATGGTTATTAAATTGAAGATCTAGGTACGGTAATAAAATTGAAGATCTAGTTACGGTTATTATATTGAAGATCTAGGGTCGGTTATTAAATTGAAGATATAGGTACGGTTAATAAATTAAAGATCTAGGGTCGGTTACTAAATTGAAGATCTATGTACGGTTATTAAATTAAAGATCAAGTGTCGGATATTAAATTGAAGATCTAGTTACGGTTATTAAATTGAAGATCTAGGATCAGTTATTAAATTGAAGATCTAGGGTCGTTTATTAAACTGAAGATCCATGTATGGTTATTAAATTAAAAATCAAGTGTCGGATATTAAATTGAAGATCTAGTTACGGTTATTGAATTGAAGATCTAGGTATGGTTATTAAATTGAAGATCTAGGGTCTGTTATTAAATTGAAGATCTATGTACGGTTATTAAATTTCAGATCAGGGGTCGGTTATTAAATTGAAGATCTAGTTACGGTTATTAAATTGAAGATCTACGTACGGTTATTAAATTGAAGATCTAGGTACGGTGATTAAATTGAAGATCTAGGGTCGGTTATTGAATTGAAAATCTAGGTACGGTTATTGAATTGAAGATCTAGGGTCAGTTATTAAATTGAAGATCTAGTTACGATTATTAAATAGAAGATCATGGTACGTTTATTAAATTGAAGATCTAGGGTCGGTTATTAAATTGAAGATCCAGTTACGGTTATTAAATTGAAGATCTAGGTACGGTTATTAAATTGAAGATCTAGGTACTATTATTAAATTGAAGATCTAGTTACAGTTATTAAATTGAAGATCTAGGGTAGGTTATTAAATTGAAGATCTAGGGTCGGTTATTAAATTGAAGATCTAGGGTCGGTTATTGAATTGAAGATCTAGGGTCGGTTATTAAATTGAAGATCTAGTTACGGTTATTAAATTGAAGATCTTGTTATGATTATTTAATAGAATATTGAGGTACGTTTATTAAATTGAAGATCTAGGGTCAGTTATTAATTTGAAGATCTAGGGTCAGTTATTAATTTGAAGATCTAGTTACGATTATTCAATTGAAGATGTAGGTACAGTTATTAAATTGAAGATCTAGGGTCAGTTATTAAATTGAAGATCCAGTTACGGTTATTAAATTGAAGATCTAGGTACTATTATAAATTGAAGATCGAGTTACAGTTATTAAATTGAAGATCAAAGGTCGGTTATTAAATTGAAGATCTAGGGTCAGTTATTAAATTGTAGATCCAGTTACAGTTGTTAAATTGAAGATCCAGTTATGGTTATTAAATTGAAGATCTAGGTACGGTAATAAAATTGAAGATCTAGTTACGGTTATTATATTGAAGATCTAGGGTCGGTTATTAAATTGAAGATATAGGTACGGTTAATAAATTAAAGATCTAGGGTCGGTTATTGAATTGAAGATCTATGTACGGTTATTAAATTAAAGATCAAGTGTCGGATATTAAATTGAAAATCTAGTTACGGTTATTAAATTGAAGATCTAGGATCAGTTATTAAATTGAAGATCTAGTGTCGTTTATTAAACTGAAGATCCATGTACGGTTATTAAATTAAAAATCAAGTGTCGGATATTAAATTGAAGATCTAGTTACGGTTATTGAATTGAAGATCTAGGTATGGTTATTAAATTGAAGATCTAGGGTCTGTTATTAAATTGAAGATCAGGGGTCGGTTATTAAATTGAAGATCTAGTTACAGTTATTAAATTGAAGATCTACGTACGGTTATTAAATTGAAGATCTAGGTACGGTTATTAAATTGAAGATCTAGGGTTGGTTATTGAATTGAAAATCTAGGTACGGTTATTGAATTGAAGATCTAGGGTCAGTTATTAAATTGAAGATCTAGTTACGATTATTAAATAGAAGATCATGGTACGTTTATTAAATTGAAGATCTAGGGTCGGTTATTAAATTGAAGATCCAGTTACAGTTGTTAAATTGAAGATCTAGGTACGGTTATTAAATTGAAGATCTAGGTACTATTATTAAATTGAAGATCTAGTTACAGTTATTAAATTGAAGATATAGGGTAGGTTATTAAATTGAAGATCTAGGGTCGGTTATTAAATTGAAGATCTAGGGTCGGTTATTAAATTGAAGATCTAGGGTCGGTTATTGAATTGAAGATCTAGGGTCGGTTATTAAATTGAAGATCTAGTTACGGTTATTAAATTGAAGATCTTGTTATGATTATTTAATAGAATATTGAGGTACGTTTATTAAATTGAAGATCTTGGGTCAGTTATTAATTTGAAGATCTTGGGTCAGTTATTAATTTGAAGATCTAGTTACGATCATTCAATTGAAGATGTAGGTACAGTTATTAAATTGAAGATCTAGGGTCAGTTATTAAATTGAAGATCCAGTTACGGTTATTAAATTGAAGATCTAGGTACTATTATAAATTGAAGATCGAGTTACAGTTATTAAATTGAAGATCAAGGGTCGGTTATTAAATTGAAGATCTAGGGTCAGTTATTAAATTGAAGATCCAGTTACAGTTGTTAAATTGAAGATCCAGTTATGGTTATTAAATTGAAGATCTAGGTACGGTAATAAAATTGAAGATCTAGTTACGGTTATTATATTGAAGATCTAGGGTCGGTTATTAAATTGAAGATATAGGTACGGTTAATAAAGTAAAGATCTAGGGTCGGTTATTAAATTGTAGATCTATGTACGGTTATTAAATTAAAGATCAAGTGTCGGATATTAAATTGAAGATCTAGGTACGGTTATTGAATTGAAGATCTAGGTATGGTTATTAAATTGAAGATCTAGGTACGGTAATAAAATTGAAGATCTAGGTACGGTTATTAAATTGAAGATCTAGGGTCGGTTATTAAATTGAAGATCTAGATACCGTTATTAAATTAAAGATCTAGTTACGATTATTAAATTGAAGATCTATGGTCGGTTATTAAATTGAAGATCTAGGTACGGTTATTAATTTGAAGATCTAGTTATGGTTATTTAATTGAAGATCTAGGGTCGGTTATTAAATTGAATATCTAGGTACGGTTATTAAATTGAAGGTCTTGGTATGGTTATTAAATTGGTCAGTAAAAATCGTACAAGTGCTAACTTATCAAATGTGGCCATCCCAATGTGGACATTTTAACAACTACAACGTATCTAAATTATCAAATTATTATGTTCTGCAAGCATTTACTGTAACAAATAAATACTATAAGAATATCTATTTGTCATAACTAAAATATATTTTCTCAAATATTTATCATGAAGCTGATCAATGTCCCAATTATCAGTTACCAATACTGAACTCTTTCTCCAAAAAGATCTGGAGTGACTTCGGAAAGGAAATAGGCCATTCAGCTGATTGAGTGTATTCCATCATTCAAATCATGGCTAATGCAATTTTCCTTTCTTCCCCATTCTCTTTCCTGTTCCCCAAAACCTTTTTCACCCTGACTAATGAAGAACCTATCAACCTTGGCCTTTATATACCCAATGATTTGGCCTTCACAACCATTTGTGGCAATGAATTCCACAATTTCACTACTCCCTGGATCAAGAAACTTGGTCCTCAACTTTCTTACTACTGTAAAGATTGTCTCCACGTCCACTCTCTCTAGCTCTTTCAATATTCAGTATGTTTTGATAAAATTCCCTCTTCATCCTTCTAAACATCTGCGAGTACATGCCCAGATCCATGAAAAGCTCCTGAAACATTAACCCTCTCATCCCTGGGATCATTGTTGTAAACCTTCTCTGGACCCTCTCCAATGCCAGCACATCCTTCCTTTGATATGGGATCCAGTTCTGCTGGCAATACTCCAAATATAACCAACGCTTGTAAAGTCTCAGCATTACAACTCTGCCTTTATATTCTAATCCTTTTGAAATTAATGCCTTCCTTTCTCCCAACTCAACCTACAAGGAATCCTGCACTAGAGTTCCAAGTTCCTTTGGACCTCCACTTTCTGAATTCTCTCCACATTTACAAAATAGTCTATTTCTTTATTCCTTCTAAAAAATTGCATGACCATACACTTCCCTACACTATTCCATCCCCCACTTCTTTGCCAATTTTCTCAATCCATTGAAATCCTCAACCCTACCCGTCCCTCCGCCTACCTTTGTATCATTCGGAAACTTTGCCACAAAATCAACATTTCCATCATCTACATCATTTACATACAACATAAAAATAAGCAGACCCAATGCCAACTGCTGCGGAACCCCACTAATCCCCAGCAGCCAGCCCACTTGTCGCCTTCAGCCAGTCAGCCAATCTTCTATCCATGCCAGAACCTTTCCCATAATACTCTGGCTGCTATCTCACTTAGCAGCCTCATGTGCAGCATCAAAGGCCTTTTGAAAATCCAAGTAAACAACATTCAACAACTCTTCTTTGTCAGTCCTGCTCATTACTTGCTCAAAGAACTCCAATAGATTTGTCAAGCAAGATCTCCCCTAAAGGTAATCATGTTGACTTCAGCCTATTTTTTCTTGCACTTTTAAATACTCTAAAATATCATCCTTAATAATGGACTCTAGAACTTTGCCAACCACTAGAATTAGGCTAAACTAGTCTATAATTTCCTGTCTTTTGCTTCTGCCTCTTCTTAAACAATGGAGTGGCATTTGTAAGTTTCCAGTCCTCTGGAACCATTCCTAATTCCAGTGATTCCATGTATGCACCTTGCATATACTATGCACTAATTACTCTGCCTGCCGCAATAACCTGGATCTCCCAGTGACCACCCATTTCAATTCCTGTCCCATTCCCTTGCTGACATGTCCGTCCATGGTCTCATGCACTGCCAGACTGAGACCACCCGCAAATCTGAGGAACAACACTTCACCTTCCATCAGGGCACCCTCCAACCGGGTGGCATTAACATTGACTTCTCTGGTTTCCGTTAACACCATTCCTCTTCTTCCCCCTACTGCCTTTCCCCCAGCTCTGTCTCTCTTTCCACTTTTTCCTCTGTCTCCTTTCACAGAGCCAAAATTAATTCTCACCTCTCATCTTATCAGATCCAATTAACACCTTTTGTTGGTCTGGACTCCTTCCCTGGCCAATTTTTATTCTGACACCTTCCTATTCTTTGTTTATTCCTTGAAGAAGGAAGTGCTCAGGCCTAAAGCATGAGTAATATATCTCTACCTACTTATGGACACTGTGAGATCAGCTGAGTTCCTCCAACATTTCTGTTTGTTTTTACTAATTACTAGATTGTCTTATCACTGACACTTTACCACATTGTAATGTGCATTAATGAGACTTGTTTAGGTTTACCTTATTTACACAAATACCAAGAACTATGATCAACCCATCTCATTTTCAATTATCAAATTTTACATCTATGATTATATCTATAATTTAGTCAATAACAATCTGTTTCCATTTTTTCTTCTTCACAGAAGTGTACCATTTCAGCCAGAACCAGCTGGCACTGGTGTGTCAAAAAGGGATCAGATGCTCAGCAGTTTATTTTTCTGGACTACAGGTTACGGTAGAATTAGCCATAGGTGGCTTTCTTCGAGCAACTGTCTACTTACCACATTCTTTCTACAACAGAACACTTGGTCTACTTGGCTTGTGGAGCAGTATAACAGCAGACGAGTTTTTGTTCCCAAATGGAGACTATCTTAAATTTCGTACTGGTAGTTTTCCAACTGAAGAGGAAATATATAAGTTTCAACAGTCCTGTAAGTCCTTGATCTATTTAAAACATGGGTTACAAACTCTGAGCCTTTTCACCTCCTTTCCAGACAAAACGCATCGTGCTTCAGTTTCATGGATATCACTAACACGTCGATATCCCAGAGTAGCTTTTGTTTACACGTCACGCTGACCATTTAGCATAGACAACTAATTGACAACAGATGCTATTTTGGGCTAAATTAATTTATATTCTCATATGGTAGCCACACCTATTCTCTCCATAAAAGGTCATGATAAATAATCAGATAAAAGAATGCAAGCATTTTTAATTCCTCAACATTAAGATAAGGCTCAGAGAATGGAGCCCATCAGTTTTCATTATCGCAGGCTTCTGTGTAAATTCATAGTCACGGTTATGAGGCTTTAGGTCTGCCATGTCATTCTAACCTTTGGTCCATCAATATTAATCCCATTTGCCTGCATTGGGACCATATCCTTCTATGTCTTGTCTTTATAAGTGTCTGTCTAAATGCCTCTTAAACATGGTAATTGAATCACTACTTGTGGAGCAATTAGCCAGCTTGCCTTGGATTCCAAATGCCTTAACCTTTGAGACTAGCCAACCATGTGAGACCACATCAAGTGTCTTATGAAGGTTCATACAGACAACATCAACTGCGCAGCATTCATCAATCTCCTTTGCAGCCTCCTCAGAGAACACAATCAGTGTGTCAGAATTTCCCTGCATAACACCATGCTGATTATTCTTAAACAACCCCTGCCTTTCCTCATGGAAATAAATCCTGTCTCTTAGAATTTCTTCAATAATTTCCCCACCACTGATATAAAGCTCATTAGCCTGTAGATTTAGTTGTTCCATTATTGACCGTTCTCATTTAAATCAAGTTTACAACTTGAGAAATACACTATTTGAATGTGGTTCTAATTCTGGCGAATTGTTGCTTTACACAGAATTATCCATAATACAGGATGGCTGTTAGTTATTTTCAACAAATCCTAAGAACATATCTACAATATGAAAGTAGCACAATGTAATGACAGGGCTAAATATTCTCCACAAATATGTAAGAAGCTTTGTAAATAGCTGGGCTTAGAGGTGAAATACCTCGACATCCACAGGAAATGTATTCCTGCTTGGTGGTACTAAATACACTTCACAATAATGGCAGTACGTGGTACTCCAGAAGCAAAATCAAACTCCTTTACTTCAGTGCAACTGAGTTTTAGAAATGTAATGCAATGTTTTGTCAGTACTGTGTAATGCATTCAGTCCTATTTATGGTGGAGGAATTTTAATTCAAATATGACCGTTACATGGTAAATGTTGTAAAGATAGTGACAGTGAGTCCCTGATGGATGTGTAAAAATTACATATAAATGTAACTTTTCTATTTCAAAGTAAAATTAAACATTTTTATGCAATTTATCAGATTTTAAATATTAACAGAATGATATTGGAATGGAATAACAGGACTACAAATCTAAGCAATAAATTATTCAGAATGTATTTTGCAAGGATAATAAATTGAGGGATTGGGGTTTGATGTCAGGACATTAGTTGGTGCTGTAAGTGTTGAAGCAATCTCACAACTCCAGAGATTTAGGCTTGATTCTGATTTCTGGTACTGTTTCTGTGATGTTTGCATGCTCTGCCTGTGACATGCGTGATTCCCTTGGATGCTCTGGTTTACTCTCTCGTCTCCAAAAGGTACCAGTTGTTTGGTTAGCTGACTTCTCTAAATTGCACCTGTTTGGGTGATTGGTAGACAGATCAGGGGTGTGTTCATGGGCATGTGTGAGAGGATAGGTTAAAGGGAAATAGGTAGGGAAAGGATCATCTGAGATGTGACATGGACTTGATGGGTTGAATCACCTTCATCTATCTCATCTGAAAACATCAAGTATAATCTATGGAAAATATTGGACTTTCCAGCTAATTGTTTTTGGTTCATAATACAAATTTATTGTTTATTTCATAAAATCAAGAAAGTGATTAATTAGAACATTCTGCAGGAATATCCTGTAGAACATAAATTGCTTTCTTTGTTAAAGATCATTTGGATTAGTGTCATTTGTAAAGCATAAAATTTGATAGTAGGAGGACCACAAATACAGCATGCGACAAACTTTTCTCCCCAACACGTTCCTGCTGATCAAATTGGCAAACTGAGGTAGTCCCATTTGCCTGCATTTAGACCATATCTTTCTTATCCTAATTTTATTTGGGTATATTTAAAGCAGAGGTTGATAGGTTCTTATTAGTCAGGGTGTCAAGAGTAATGGGGAGAAGGGGTTGAAAGAAAAAGTGCATTAGCCATGATTTAAATGGTGGAGCAGACAAAATAGGCTGAATGGCCTAATTCTGCTCCCCGCTCTTCTGGTTTTTGATCATTATAATTGTACCCATTTTTGTAGCTTCCTCTGGCAGCTCATTCAAATACTGATCTCTGAATGAAAAAGTTGTCCCTCTTAAACCTTTTCACTCCCAAATTCATGTTCAAGTTTATTATTGTCTGACTGTACATATACAAACTGATGAAACAGTTTCTCTGGCCTACACTGCACAAACATACACACACCATACATATTAAAATCACATATATGCAGAAAATAATAATTAGAATAAATATATAAATATTTTAGGATGATTTACGCAATTACAGGATACTGTTCAGCTCTCTCACAGCCCACAGGAAAAGCCATTTCCCAACCTGGCAGTTCTGATTTTGATGCTCCTGTACCACCTCCTTGATGGTAGCAGATCAAACATACCGTGTGCTGGATGGAAAGGGTCTTCTTTAACTCTTTGCGCCCTCACCTTAAACCTATGTCCTGTAGTTTAGAATTGTCTACCCTGGGAAGAATCCACGCCCTTTATGATTTTATAAACCTCTAGAAGGGCACCCTTTAGCTTCCAATGTTCTACAAATAAAAAGACCAAGACGGTCTAACCTCTCTGAATAACTCAAACTTTCCAGTCTTGGCTACACCTGGTGAACCTTCTCTGAACCTTGTCTAGCTTATTGGCATCATTCTTGTGTCTGGGTGACTTAAACTGCACACAAATACTGTGGTTTCACCAATGCCTGATATAAATGACATACAAGGTCCTAATTTTGGTACTCAATACCTCGTCTAACAAAGGTAAGCATTCTTCATCAGCCTGTCCACCCGAGTCGCTATTTTCATGAACTATACACCTGTAGCCCCGGATCTCTCTGTTCTGCAACACCCTCCAAGGACCTGCCATTTATGTGTCAGTCCTACCCAGGTTTGACATTCCAAAATGCAAGACCTCACATTTTTTCAGAGTTAAATTCCATTGGCCCACCTCCCTAACTGATTTAGATCCTGTTCTAAACTTAAATACCCTTCCTAGCTGTCCTCTACCTAATCAAATTTAGTTTGATCCATAAATGTCCTCTTTATGGACATACAAATCGTCAATATCGCAAACAAACATCTGTAGACCCAGCACTCATTTCATCAAGACAGGTGAATTTACCTTATTTTAGTTACTGTATATTTGATGCTCTAGAAAGGAGAGCATGGCTGGCAGAGCAGTTAGCACAATGCCTTTACAGTGCCAGCGAATAAGTCTGGACTGGGGTTCAAATCCTACGCTGTCTGTAAGGAGTTTGTACGTTCTCCCAGTGTCTGCATGGGTTTCCTCCAGGGGCACCTGTTCCCCCCCAAACATTCAAAACGTGTCAGGGTGCAGGTTATGGGGTGTAAATTGGACAGCATGGACTTGTAGGCTGAAATTAAGAAAGAATTTAAATTTAAAGCTTGGTCTTTCAGCAACATAACAAGTTACGCACGATTTCATGGATAAGTTAACTTAATTATACTTGTCAAACATTTTTGACACACAACCCGAAAAATCCTCTTTGAAGTCCTCAATAGATGTTTGGCAGCACTGACATAGAAAGAAGTCAAAATGATTTTTTTTGCTGGCAATTTCCAGTAAATCACAACCTCTTGCTTTACCCCTTTCACCTTTCATGTCCAGATTGATTGGGTTACATGTTTTGATTCTGTTGTATCCACAAACCATTATCTCAGGTCAAAAAAAAAGCATAGCTAAGCCCCAATCTAAGAGCTAGACACAGGACCTCACCTCTGGGTCTTTTTTTTTGCCAAGTAAAACAGCATTGTTAGTCAATGAAAATAAAAAAAAAAGCACACAGATGCTGGAAATTTGAATCAAAACAGAAAATGCTAGTTAAACAGTATCATACAACATCCATAGAAAGAGAAACAGTCTACATTTTGGGACTGCAACTCTTTGGCTGAAAATGGATGGGAAAGAGAGAGATGTGTTAGTTTTTAATAGGAGAGAAGGTAGGGAAGGCTTGTATAATCCTGCCTCCTCATGCCTCCACCTGCTTCTTCTTTCCTAACACGTCTCTCTCTTTCGGTTCTGATAAAATATTCCAGACCTCAAATGTTGAGTGCTTCTCCTTCCATAAATGTTGCCTGACTTGTTGAGTTTTTACATTCCATATTTTTGTATCAAAATGTTGCCAACAGGAAGTGAGCATTTGTGCTTACATTTCCTAGAACTCAGGATGATGAATACTGCAGAAAAAAATCCTATCTTTTTGTTTCTACAATGGGTCCTAAATTTAGTCTTAAATGCTCACAAATAATGTTCCAAGCTACATTTTGAGCAATGACACTTAAATCTACCTCACCTGAACTTGAAAACATCTGAATTTGAACATGAGTAGACCATATCATGTACACAGAAGTTTCACTGAAAATTACTTTCAGTAGGTAATCGTAGGGCAGTTCAGGAATACAAAAATGGGTTCTTCTTGTGAGCCTTGAAGAAAATGTAGAAAGGAGTAAGAAACTATTGTGTTTGTAAAATCCTGCAAGCATTATTCATTTCAAAATGCCAATAATGAGGCATTGTGGGTTATATGATTACATGGTGGGAACAATAAAGTAGGAATAGAGATAGGTGAGATAGAAGGCTCAAATATTAGAGATATGGATAGCCATTTACAATCCTAAATATATCCTTCTTCCCTGGTACCAGAATGAGGAGTGGGCAAAACCTAGAAAGAGTTCAGCTAAACATAGGATAGGAACTAATGACCATTAAAGTCAATGGAATGGAAGGGAAAGTAGAGCAAATCAGTTGCCGATTTCCCCTTGCTTGATTTATACAATTATCCCCTCCCCCAAAAAATTGCATCCTGCAGATGTCGTCCAATTGCATTTTATGAAAGTACAGTATTTGATTTATCATAGAAAAAGACTCTCAATTTCAATATGATAAGGGGATAAATAGGATCATTATTTATAAAAATAAAAGCTTCATGGAAATAACAAAATTCCAAATGCTAGTGGGAGGAAGATTTGATTAACTTCTACTTTCTGGTTCTGTATTTCATAGGGCTTGTCCCACCACCGGAGAGTCTTTTTCCTTCACGGCAGCCATTGAAAAAGTGGGAAGCATTTAAGCCAATCTTCTCATCAGTACTCCTGGCAACTACAGATGATAAAAGATTGAATGATGTCAACAGAACTTGTTCAAGCAATGCTGAATGTGTTTATGATATCCTTGTTACTAATAATACAAAAGTGGGATTGCAAACAAGGAATTGTTACCTAAATTATGAAAAACACACAGTGATTTTTGGTCAGTACTATACTTTGGTTAGGTGTTGCATATTGGATAAGTAATAGTTGCAAAGAATGTCAATATTATTAAAATTATTACGGTTTGGCTGATTCAATTTTTAGGGTCATTGTAGATGACAATGTACAACACAAATTGAAACCATGAAGTAAACCATCAAATACATATTGATCATAATTAAGTTAAGTGTATTTTTATTGATTCGAATCCTGGTAATAGCCAGGGATGGACAGGGTCTTTACCGTCTTAACCAACTGATTTCCTATTGCATTCTATAGTCTTCAGTGAGCTATCTAATTGTGTGCTACTTAAAATACTGCCATGTAAAAAAGATTTCTTAAGGTTACTCTGTATTCTGCCTTAATTTTTTTGACGACATCACTTCTTCAAATGAAGAATGTGATATTTATGGGCATAAATAAGTCCAGCCTTTAACAGGTTTCCAAGGTGATTTCGTTAGTTATCAACAGGCAGTTGACTTTGGGGAAACATCGGGCATCCTATGAAACAAGAGCTATTTTCTTCTTTATCCATTGCCTGTGTTACCTAAACTTTCAAGTGACGAGATCTTAATAATGAGTAGATTGAACCTGGGAAGCCTTTCCTTCTTCATAATTAGGAGATATGGAGGCTGGGAGCAGGTAGCACAGATAAGCCTGGAGTTTCTCAGGAACTTTTTAACCCTGGACCTCTGCTAAAATATTATTTTCTGATTTTCTAACCAAAATAACAATTCTCATGATCCTTTTTCAGTTCCAATATTTTGAGGGATGGTGGAATTGAAAAGATTAAGGGAACAGCGAAAGGATGGTCTCTAAATGCTCCAAGCATCACTCTCCTGTGCCTTTCCCTCCCTTGGAGTTATAAGTAGCATGTTGCTGCGGTCCTGTGGCTATTGATGTTCCTCTTGGTCCCCTTCTCAATCCTGCAGTGTAATCAATACCTAATGTTACTATAATAGACCTACATAGTGTTCAGAATCTAATTTCCAGAGTTTAGACATTAACTTCCAAAGTTTATAAAGTCAGGTATTAGTGTAAATTATCTGGATAAGCTTTTCAGAGAAAGACAAAAGAAAGTAGCTGTGAAGTTACATGACCCATTGACGGATTGTCTTATTGATTCTTTAGTTCCTTCCAGTGATTATGTATTTTAACAGGAAATATAGGAAGCCAGAACTCAGTTATTACAATAAAAAAACACATTATCCCAGTGCCCTGATTAAGAGATTAACATAATGAAATATCAACCTGCTCACATGCATTTAGACACATTGTGGAAGGCTGGAAGTGACTTCCTAAAGCCCATTTTTAAACTCATGCAATTTAGTTAATGTCATGGTGTTGCATTACATGCTTTTTATTGGTTTATTCCATTTTTACAGTTTTGTAGGACTGTAATTAGTACTGCACCTTTAAATTAACCAACAAGCTTTTTTTTTTAACTAGGATTGCTGTGAATATTTAATATCTGTCTTATGCATTTATTCTCTTTTACTTCTATTTTATTAGTTTACTACTAGGGGTTTTCTTTATAAGTACCTCTTCGACTACAGCAAGAAAGAATTTCTGACTATTGAACATGGTACAATGTGTATGGAAATAAACTCATTATCAAGCATTGCATTAGTAACGTTGCATTTCCAGAATTGTACCAACATTGATGCTGAAAACAATTTATACTCCTTCTCTCTCTTGATTTCAGGAAACATGCCTCCAACTTTTATTGGCCCCTTATTCATCCGAGTTAAGGTCAACAGAACGACAAGGATTCAAATGAAAGCAGAAGACCCCAACAATGATAAAGTCAGCTTTGCATTAGTACCACCTATTCCTGATGGAGCCACAATAAGCTCAGGTTTGAAACTTATTTTAAAAACTCTTTGTAACTTGGAATTCTTGTGTGTTTCCTATATTCTCTAGTTCTTTCCAACACTACAGCACTCAATATTGCACCCTTTCAGTTATTCACTATGGGTTATTTAAGACCCTTTCTTATTTCTTGCCCCATCTTATTACTACTCTTCTAACTGTTTGCTCTACAGCATTCGACCCTAACAATCCCATTTGTTAAACGTTAGGGTGCACCCTAACGTTTCAGGAGAACTTATTGAGGAGGTACGGAGTACCTGTAGGTGCATGACAAGATTGGCCAAAGTCAGCATGGTTTCTTTAAGGGAAAATTTTGCCTGACTACAATTTTTTTTTGACGAAACCACAAGCATGCTAGACAAAGGAGATCCAATGGATGTTGTATATTTGGATTGTCAAAAGGCCTTGGACAAGGTACAGCAGATGAGGCCACTTAACAAGATGAGAGCCGGTGGAATTACAGGAAAGATACTAGCATGGGTAGAATATGACTGATTGGCTGGAAAGAGAGTGGGAATAAAGGAATCCTTTTCTGGTTGGCTACCAGTTACTGTGGTGTTCCACAAGGTTCAGTGTTGGGGCTGCTTCTTTGTACATTGCATCTTAATGGCTTTGATTGTGGAATAAATGGCTAAGTTTGTAGATGATGTAAAGATAGTAGGAGAGTTAGTAAGTGGTGAGGAAATAGATTAGAGGAATTGGCAAAGAAATAGCAAATAAAATATAATGTTGTAAAGTGTGCAGTTGTGCACTTTGGTAGAAGGAGTGAAAGGGCAGACTTATTGGGATGGAGGGAAAATGCAAAATTCGGAGGTGTCCAGGTTGGTAGCAAAATGTCAAGCACCATTACGCTGAGCACAGGCACACCATAGCACACAGCCCACTCGGGTATATACCACTGACGCACGACTGCATCGCCAGATCCAGCTCCAACAGAGTCATCAAGTTTGCAGATGGCACAACAGTCGTTGGCCTCATCAGCAACAACAATTAGTCACAGTATAGAGAAGAGGTGGAAAATTCTGTGAAATGGTGCGAGATTAACAACTTGAGTCTCAACATGGACAAAGCAAAGGAGATGATCATGGACTTCAGGAGGATCAGGAACAACCACCCTCCACTACACATCAGGAACTCTGCGGTAGAGAGAGTGGAGAATACTAAGTTCCTTGGAGTTCATCTAAAAGTGTCCTATTATGGATAGTCAACATCTCCTCACTTGTCTGGACAGCGCAACAGCGACTGCACTTCCTGAGAAGTGAGCAACGCTACTGGCCACCATTATGTCAACCTTCAATAGGAGCTCTATTGAGAGCGTCCTGGCCGGCTGCATCATAGTGTGGTACAGTGGCTGCAGAGAAATGGATCGGAGGTCAATCCAAAGGACTATAGGAGTGTAGAGAGGATTACTGGAGTCTCCCTCCCCCACCATCCCACCCTGACCCCCCCCCCCCCATCCATCAACTTGACCTACGGAGATTGTTGGCTGAAGAGGGCACACAAAATTATTGAGGATCCCTTCCACCCTGCACATTGCATCTTGGCATCTTTCAGCTGCTTTCATCAGGGAAAAGATACAGGAGTATCAGAGCTACCACAACCAGGCTGAGGAACAGCCTCTTCTCACAAGGCAAGGGAATGCTGACCATCCAAAGGAACTGCTCACACTAACCATCTGAAACTCTCACATGTACAAAACAATATTGATTGATTTATTTGTATAGATAAAATATTTATCCTGCATTGTTTGCCTGTATGTGTGTTATGTCTGGTTGTGTGTCTGCACGTTTGCACCGAGGACCAGAGAACACTGTTTGATTAGGTTGTACTTGTACAATCAGATGACGATATACTTAACTTGACAAAGGGACTTTGAGTCCCCCTGCAGGACACCCCAAAGGATAATGTCCAGATTGAATTCCAGGTGGTGAAGAAGACAAATGCAATGTTGGTATTCGTATCTTGAAGAATAGGATATAGAGCAGAGATGTGAATTTGAGGCTTTATAAGGCAGTGGTGAAGCATCACTTCGAATATGGAGTAGAGTTTTGGGCTCCTTATTTAAGAAAGGATATGCTGGTATTGGAGTTTCACAAGAATAATTCCTAGAAGGAAGGGATTAGCATATGAGGAACATTTGATATCTCTTGGACTGTGCTCCTTGCAGTTCAGAAGAATGAGAGGGACCTCACAGAAGCATTTTGAATATTGAAAGGACAATGCAAATGTGGCAAAGTTGTTTCCCATGGTAGAGGACACATCTTCAGGATTGTAAAGGTTAAAGCCTTGTGTTTTTGAATTGTAGTTAATTTTGTGCCTATGCCTTTAAGAAAGTATTGTTTGTAGTGTCATATGTCATAAGATCTGAGCAGACTGAGAGCTTGCATCTCATTCTTCAATGAATTCTTGACAGAGATGTGAGCTTGAGATACTTTTCTTTGAATTAATCTTGATTCATCTTAATTTGTCTTATTTTGTCTTAAATGTGTCTATTTCTTCTTCTATCTATTTAAAGTTGAATATTGTTTTATTATTATACCGTCTATGCTTTCTTTACTCATCATTATGAAAATCTCAATGAAAAGTTGTGCAAAACGTTTATCTGTTTTATCAATGATTTAAAGCTACTTAAAGCTGCAACTACAAAGTTTGGTTCATTGGATTAATAAGATAGTAATTCTGAATATCGTCCTCACGTCTCTTTGAAGATGGCATATTTTGAAATTGGGAAATATTAGAACTTGGAAAGTGTCATCTACAGGATTGAAGGGCATCCATTTGAAACAGAGATCTAAAGGAATCTCTTTAGCTAGAGAGTGGTGAACTCCTGCAATTTGCAACCATGGGTGGCTATGGAGGCTGTCATTTGGCAGAGATTGATAGCTAACTGAATAGTCAGGGTATCAAAGGTTATGGGGAGAAGGCAGGGAAGTGAGGCTAAGTGGGAGAATTGATTAGCTCATGATGGAATGGTGGAGTGGACTCAATGGGCTGAATGGCCTAATTCTGCTCCTGTATCATAATCTTATAGACTTATTGGTAGCTTCAGAGTAGCGACCCCATTTTCATACTCTTTCTCTGAGTATTGAAGCCAACATAAGCTCCACAAACTGAACCCACCAAACTTCTTCTCATCCCATTTAAACTGTCAATGTATCCATATTTCTCTCAGGACCTTTTATCTTCCATAAACATTGGAGGTCAGTGGCATCATTAAGGTTGGTGTCACCCACTGCAGTAACTCATAGTGTCACCCTCCCCCACCCCCGTGGTCCTCCTTCCATACCAGACCATACAGAATCCTTAATGTTTTTTGTACTAATGTTACTTGTAAATCATAATTCCCATATAACACTAAATATTAATGGAAATAGCAGTGATTAAAAAAAACACCATAAAATTTGACAAAGTAGTGACTATAAAAACACCATTAGCAACGAAAACAACAGACCGCACTTGTAGCACATGCAGACGAAACCACATGATTCAAAGGGTCATTATATTTGAGTAATAATGACAGCTCTGACTGGAGCTCATTAGAAGGTTCAAAAAGTAAATTAGCTTCCAGGATATTTTCTCCCAATTTGTCTAATTCTATCTTAGTCCAGTTTCTCCTCTCTGATAAAAATCTGATAAGTATCTTATCTGTGCTGCCCTGTAGTAATTTTTGAAGTTTGGTAGCTGTAGCTCCCCCCCTCCCCTTGTTCGTAACTCCACATTAATTTTTCTAGTGCTATTGTTAATTTCTTACCTTTCCATAAACATTTCCTTACTATTTTCTTCAGTTTTGGAAAAAAAAATTTCTGTCAGGGGGATTGGTAACATTTGGAATAGATATTGCACCCGTGGAAACACATTCATCTTAATACAGTTTACTCTTCCTATTAAAGTTAACAGTAGTTCTTTCCAATTCTCTAAGTCTTCCTGTATTTTTTTAATTAATGGTTCATAGTTTAATTTGTATAAATGTTTTAGGTTATTATCTATTCTGATACCAAGGTAACGTATCACCTGTGATTGCCATTTAAAAGGGGTTTCTTTTTAAAATTCTGAATAATCAACTTTGTCCATTGGCATCACCACTTTTATTGGTGTTAATCTTGTACCCTGATATCTCTCCTTATTCTTTCAGTTTCATATGTAGTTTTTTTATTGACCTATCTGGTTCTGTTAAATATACTATGCTGTCATCTGCAAATAGGCTGATTTTATATTGTTTCCCTTTTATTTTTATTCCTTTTAATCATAGTTTCCTTTCTTATCAACTCCGCTAGTGGTTCAATAACCAAAGCGAACAGTGAAGGGGGTAATCCTGGAACACATACTTTACAAATGGGATGAAAAATTGGTGCAATACAACAATTCACCAGCACTACATCACACACTTAAATTATGGAAAAGAATACACCTGGAAGAACAAAATATAAATTATCAAATACCAAAAATGTTATTGACACAAAACCCACTAATCCCCCTATACAATAGATAATTTACTTTTCAAGGAATGGGATAGAAAAGGAATCAAGAAAATAGAAGATTGCTTTTTGGCAAATAATTTATTAACATTTGAGCAATTAAAAGATAAATATGGAAAAACACAAAGTACCAGTTGAAAACTTATTTAAAAGATAAACTGGGAAATAGCTTGAGACTACCTGAAAGTAGCAGCTATGAATATTTAATCAGAGACATAATGATAATTAAAAAGTTTATTACCCACATGTACATCAAATTGAAATATAAGGAAGAGGATGAAACAAAGTATAAACCGAAACAAAGTTGGGAAAAAGATTTAAACATAGAGATATAGAACGAAACATGGGAGGAGTTAGGTATAGGAACAATGAGGAACATGGTAAATACTAAATTATGTATGATACAATATAACTGGCTCCATAGATTATATATAACTCCTCAGAAATTAGAAGAGTGGGACCCAACAGCATCAGATAGATGTTTTTGCTGTAAACAAGAGACTGGAACAGCATTACATGCAATTTGGACATGTTCAAAAGTGAAAACTTTCTGGGAAGATCTTAGCCTAATATTAAACAAAATCACAAAAAATAATAAACCTAAAGATCCAAAAAAATTTTTGTTAAATAATATAAGAGACAAAAAAATTAGGACTAAAATTAGACAGAGCCCAAATAAAATTTATTATGATAGCACTAGCAGTAGCCAAAAAATGTATTATGACAACCTGGAAAATGGAAACAAACCTTAAAATACAACAGTGATACAGAAATAAAGAAGTGTATTCCATTAGAAAAAATTACATACAATCTGAAAGACAAGTGTACATTATTCAAACAAATATGTCGGAGAATGCCGACCACAAACCTCCATCTCTTAAAACGACATGATTATGAGCATAATAAGATTTAAATCTGTGTAAGTGGATGATACGACTTCTTTGCTTTTTTGTTATTTCTTTGTTTTATGTGTTTTATTATTTATTGGTTTTTGAAGGGGGGTGGGGAGGTGGAGAGGGATGAAAGGGGGGAAAGGGGGGAGAAAGAGGAAATGCCATTGTGAATATATTAGTGATGATCATTTGTGAATGTTGTTATTGATATGACTCATGGTGAAAGAAAGAAATTTAAAAAAAAGTAAATTAGCATAGGTAAGCTGGGCTTACAAAAAATGTTTTAACTAACTACAGGGATATTTTTATTTAAAAATAATAAATTTCTGCTGAAACTCTTTATAGACAGTCATTTTGGAGTCATCCCCTCTGATGGTGTCACCCGGACATGATGGTAGCAAGTTGATCCGGTGCAGTCCGCACCCCGCGTACCCCCGTACCCCCATAGCGATGCCAGTGTTGGAGATAATAGCTTTGACAAAAATTCTTTTTTGAGACCTCTTTGCCTATACCTTCCATTCTTTCCCTAGTACAAAACTGCCATAGTATCAGTGTGGTCCACATGACTAAACTGCACATTCAGCTCCTCTTTTGGTTTTCGGAAACCTTTTCATAGTCTGTTCCTTCCCAGACACCATTGTTTTAAAGTTTCATGTTTTCTTCCTCAAATGGCTTGCATCTTCCAAATACAAACTTGCTGTCCGTTACACCCCCAACTCCCCCAAGCCCTTTCCACCTTTCCCCACCACTTAGTCTTCAACAGCCCCATCCAGACCTTTGTGGTGAGATATTCTTCTCAAATTAACTGTCCACCTCAATTAATGTTGGACATTTGCAAGCAAAATTAAGAAGTTCCAGAAGGTAGGTCAACTTTCAAGACAATGAGAGATCGAGAATAAATGTTAAATCCCATAAAACCAAGATCGAAGGGCTTCAGGCTGACTGCAAGATAGGAACAGGAAGGACACTGATGTAGAGGCCATTGCGGGCCAATGAATGCTGTCTTCTTGTGCTTCACTGAGCCATTGTCATTTTCTTAGGCTATATCCCTACACTCTGGTAATGTTGAGGGGCAGATTGCTGCAAAGGCAGTTCACTCTGCATATCACTTTGCATGCTGAAATCCACAATCAGGATGGTAAGCAGGTTGACTCTTTGGTAAAACAAAACCAACACAAATCAGTTTGGCTAGGGATAAGAGAGAGCAAGAGGCATAGAGCATTGATGGGAGTTGCACACAGGCTTCAGAAAATAAATGGTAATGCTGGATATAGTATAAATTAGTCATGGAATAGGTAATGCAAGGATACTTTAGATATAGATAAGAAAAAACAGTAATAATGTAGGGAATGAATTCATGGAGAGTATAAATCAGTGGTTTTCAAACTGCCCCCTTAAACTCTCATTCCACTTTAAGCAATCCCTATGCTATCGGTGCTCTGTGATTAGTAAGGGATTGCTTAAGGTGGTATGTGGGTGGAAAGAAAAAACTTGAAAAGCACTGTTTTAATTGTACCTAATTGACTCGTTATGTGCTCGGTTTGATAACTCCAAAGGAAATGGGCCAATGACAATCTTTATCAAGTGAAATATTTCAGTAACAATTGGGTCTAGAGCAGTGGTTCTCAACCTTCCCTTCCCATTCGCATGCCACCTTAAGCAATCCCTTACTAATCACAGAGCAATGATGCATAGGGATTACTTAAAGTGGAATGTGAGTTTAGGGGGGCAATTTGAAAACCACTGATATAAATGAACATTTTCTAAATATGTAAGTTGAGGAACTAACAAGTTAAATGGCGGTTTTAGCGCTAATATTGAGCAATGAGAAAGGGTAAATAGACCTCAAAGTTAAAGAACTTTGGGGAAAAGTGACCACATGTTAGAAGTTTATATACACAATAGAAACAAACTAAGCCAACGTGGAAACATAAGTTAATAACAGGATTGGACAGAGTCAACAGAGATTAATGAAAGGGAAAGCATGTTTGATAAATATTAGGCGAGAATTGTTGAGGTTTCAACTGGCAAAATAGATAAGTGCAAACCCATGGGCGTATAGGGACTCTTTTGTTAAGGGGAGCAGAGGGGTTGATTTTCCTGATATTTTACAAAAGCAACTGTAAGTAGTACTATTACTATATATTCCATATGTGGTAAAAACTCCTAGTATCCAGCACTTGCGGGGATTGATCGATGTTCGATAAGCGAGTTTTCCATAACTTCAGACTCACTCTTACAATGCCTAACTAATACACCTTCATTAAGCATAAAAAGTTTAAAATACAAAGGTACGATACTATACTTACACTGAAACAAACTTCGCTTGTGTGAACCTTAAAGCATTTTACTTTATTTTCAGACACATTTAAAAAAAAACATTTAACTGTCACTGCATCTGCAGCTTCCACGAAGCTGCCTGAAAGACAAACAATAACATTTTAATTAACCTCCCCTCTCCCACATTTACAGATAAAGCCTTACTAATATACGTAATAATTTACTAATAAAGATAAAGACTCTTACTAAGCAGGGATAAGGAGAAACTTTAAGAGAGTCACCCCAACAGCGAGCAGCATCAACCAGCTCTTCATCCTGGGCGATGCCATTTTATTCAAACTTTATTCAAACAACTGCTACAAGCAAAACACAACCAAGGCACTCCACAGACTGAATATTTGCTCCCATCTTCAGATCTTCAAGTTTATGTGTTACTTCAGAGAACATTTACTTTTATAAGTGTAATTTCACTCGTCTGAGTGCTACTGGTACCATGTAACCCAGTACTACCTATTGCATGGTCAGATGGTTGGCGACTAAACCAGCTCCCCGACCAGACTTGCCTGGTACAGAGGGTGGCTAGACACCCTGCAGGATGAAAAACAAGACCTGTCAAAGGGTGGATGAATCCTCTTGTAGGGTCAGCTGCCATCTAGCAAACACGTGCCGTGAAGCATCGAAACTTCGTCTGGCCACTCACTGCAACAGAACTTCCCCTAGCCGTCTTGGACCTCACCATGCCACTGGATCCAGGAGGGGATGTCAAGAGGGTGGGTCTGGCTCTGTTCAACCACTACTCACCTAAATCCATTCACACACATGCTGCTCCTTTCTGAGGAGTGGGGTATCCTCATATCAAACCGCACAAACTGATTGAAAGGAGCTATCATCACCCTATGGGATGGATAACCAGAATAAGTAGACTTTTAATTTTTATGTATTCTTAATTATTTCTATTTATTTGTTTTCCTCTTTTTTGCTGGCTGCTTGAATTCTAGGTAACAGGGATTTTACTGGAATTTTGAGTTCAGAGATAGAACAAAACTTGTTGACATAATTAAATAATGCATTAGATACCATCAAGTGGGAACAAGTTTCCAGCTGGATAAGTTGACAGAAAAGAGAATAGGGGTACATGTATATATCATGGACCCCCATTTAGATGAAAAGATCATTAAAAGAAATGTTACTGTATTAATGTAGTAGGGGAATAGAGAGCAACTTTTCATTTGTAGTTCCTCTGGTGAAAATCTTTACATCTCAAAAAATGAAAAGAGAATTTACATTAATTATGGTTTAGGTTGTAACACAGCAAGAGCAATTTATTTCCTAAAGTTCCTTTACTTGGTGCACATATTTCTTCTCACAATACAGCTACAGGTCTATTGACCTGGACCCCACGAAACGTAACGCCAGTCCAGTTAACCATTCAAGTGAACGATGACTTCAGCGGATCAATTATGAATCTCTCTGTCCTCATATGCAACTGTATGAATAATGGTGAATGCGATTACAGAACCATCACACAGAGCTACTTGCTGGGGAAATTCCAGGTTAGTAGACCTGCAGCACCAACTACATGGCAAGTACAGTAACACTTCCTGGATTGGGGATTTATTGATGGAAGAGGAAATTATTATTGAAATGTATTTGCAATTTTGGTTAGCACAGTGCTATTACAGTACCAGTGGCCTGGGTTCGAATCGGGTGGTGCCTGTAAGAGGTTCTCCCTATGTCTGCTTGGGTTTCCTCCCACCCTTCAAAACATATGGGGGTTGTAGCTTAATTGGGGTATTTGGGCACGTGTGCCGGAGGGGCCTGTTACCGTGCAGTATGTAAAAAAAAATTAAAATTAAAGATTTTTTAAATTCTCACTTTTGTCTTCTAATTTTATTTAACAACAGAACTCATTAAAATAAATGCCACCATTAATTATGCTATATTGTATCAAACATTTCTGTGCAATTAATGTAATAATTTACTAGATTAAAATCCTATACACCAGCCATTCTCAACTTTTTTTCAGCTATGGCCCCTCTAGGACATTCAAAATTCAAAGTTTATGGACTGTCTTCCCTGTGAATCAGTCAAGATTTGGTTTCTTCTGTACTTCTCTCCCTCTGACTATGCAAAAAAAAAATTGTTTTAATTTGTTATGTGAGGTGAAAAGAAAACAAGGCTTTTACTTAAATTTGCTGTGCCCCTCAGGGTGCATTAAGCAAATTACGTTTATGTATGTAACTAAGTACAAATTTATTGCAGTAGCAGAATCAACTGAAAATAATAAAACACAAATTAATTGCCAATAGATAGATGACTCCTGTCTGTATCTGATGATGGGTCCCTGCTGACTTCCAGGAGAGTGAATCCAAAGAAAGCATCTGGCTCAGATGGAGCACCTGGTCACGTATTAAAACTCTGTGCTGACCAACTCACCAATGTATTCATGGATATCTTCAATATCTCAGTCCAGCAGAGCATGGTACTCACTTGTTTCAAACAGCCATCAATCATACCAGTGCCCAAGAACCTGCCTTAATGACTATCGACCAGTAGCACTTACATCAACAGTGATGAAGTGTTTTGAAAGGCTGCTGATCAAGCAGATCAGCTCCTGTCTGAGCAGTGACATGGATATGTTCCAGTTTGCCTATCGTAAGGATCTATGGCAAATGTCATCTCACTGGCTCTACACAAAGCCCTGGAACACTTGGGCAGTAAAGATGCATTCATCGGGATGCTCTTTATCGCCTACAGTTCGGCATTTAACACCATCGTCCTCTCAAAACGGATCCACAAACTCAAAGACCTGGAGGTTAACACCCCACTGTGTAATTGAATCCTGGATTTCCTCACCTCCAGACCACAATCAGTGAGGATGGGTAAGAACATCTCCTCCACAATCTCTATCAGTACCGGAGCATCACAGGACTGTGTTTTTAGCCCCCTGCTCTACTCACTTTATACCTATGACTGTGTGGCTCAGTACGGCAATAACACCATCTGCAAATTTGCCAATGATACCACTGTAGTGGGTTGTATAAAGAAAGGTGATGAGTCCCCATACAGGAGGGAGACTGAAAACTTGGCTGAAGGATGCACCAACAATAACTTTGCACTCAACGTCACCAAAACTAAGGAGCTGATTGTTGACTTCAGGAAGGGAAAGCCAGAGGTTTGCAATGTAAAAGTACAGAAATGCTGGAGGAACCCAGTCAGTCTCAAAGTGTCCATAGCAGGTAAAGATATATTACTGACATTTCAGGCCTCAGCCCATTTTCAAGGTATGAGTAAAGAGAAATCCTGTCTTTTTTTTTTACACACATCTTTGGGCTGAGGCCCAAAACTGGTATCTATTCATCTCCTGCAGACACTGCGAGACAGATTGAGTTCCTCCAGCGTTTCTCACATGTATAGGTGAGCAATTATAAGGTGTCATCTGAGTTCTCGTATCAGATTGTTGATGCATTATGTTTCCCGTCATGAATGGAGTGTGGAAAGCTACTCCTAGTCTGCTCTGGGGTGGGGGGGGGGGAGGGGTGGGGGAGGGGGGTGATCATTTTTCAGAGTACATAGCAGAATTATTTCTCCATTGCCCACAATAATTTCAGCCATTTCCCATGCCATCACTCTTCTGTCGATTACCATTTCCAACAGTAGTCTTCTTACAACTTTTCAGTTTGTCAAGGACAGTTTTTTTTTAATGGTATTTCACTAAGAACCCTAAAAATGTCTATTTAAGCTTCTTACTTCATATGCAACATTTTGGTTTGGATGGATTTGTACGCAGACGCCAGAAAGGAGGATTCAATTTTTTTAAATCAAATAGTGTTGCTTGGGTTTTCTTATTGTGTGAAAATACTTCTTTCAAATGGTTAGAATGAATTGGTGGATCCATTATAAAAATAAAACCCATAGGTGTCAAAATTGGATGACTTTTCACAGCAAATATGGCCCACTAGCATGCTTCTCTCTCATTGCAGGTGGTTGGTTGTTTCTGCCCAGAAATGTTTTCAGGACACTTCTGCTCAGATTTTAAAGATCACTGTAAAGGTCAACCTTGTTTCCCGGGCTTGAAATGCACAAACCAAGCAAGTCTACAGCTGTTTCAATGTGATCAATGTCCTTCTGCAACAATTCCAAATGGGAAAGAGGGCTACAAATGCTTCCTAAATGGTGAGGATTAATGAAGACGTTATTTTGCACTGAATTCATTAAGTAAACATGAAAAAGCCTTTCTTGAGCAAAATTTAAGTGTGTGTGTGTGTGTGTGTGTGTGTGTGTGTGTGTGTGTGTGTGTGTGTGTGTGTGTGTGTGTGTGTGTGTGTGTGTGTGTGTGGTTTTAATGGGGCCGAATGATTAAACTTGTCTAAAAACGCAGCCCTGGTTGTTATATGATAGCTGTGCATTGCACTCTACCCTTGAAGCTGAACTCATGGAACTGAATTTTGAAGGCAGAGGTTTATTGCTACCCAACAATTAATTTCCATGTGAACATATTCTGTGCTCTTTTTGATTATTTCTCTCCAAACCTCTTTGCTAAATGACATCTCTCTTTTGTTATTTCCTTTTTCCTCAGGGTACATTTTATTTCTCACTATCCCATTTTCACATTTTCTGAAAATGTTTTGCATAGAAACTCTGAAATATTTATCTGCTACCAACCATAATATTTTGAGATTTTCTTTAAAATCTTTCATTTTTAAATGAAACTCTAAAGGTCATGAATTATAAGAATACTATGGAAAGGGGGAAGTATGGTGGTGAAGCTAAAATTTAGGACCAATATTGGAATCAAATGCACAGGTAAACGTCAGGAAAAAGAGTTTAAAAATATGTGATGCAGTAATTAAAATTCAATGTTTGTATCCACACTTCAAAATCCACCATCAAGCTGGAGAACTTAAATTTAAATATTTAAATAAATTTGCATTTTAAAATGCCCATATAAGTCATGGTGACTGAAATATCAGCATATTTTTATTAATACCCTAATATTTTCTGTGACGTATAGCTGGTCTTCCCATCTAGTCTGCTCTATTTTTTCTATTGACTCTTAGCTATTTCTCCTAGTCAAGTCACCTTTATTTGTCCTTCATACCATGCATTGCACAGTAAAGACAAGATACTGTTTCTTCAGGACCATGCAGCAGATTTACATAAATAAGAGTTAAAATAGAATTCATGGAATTCACAGAGCCTGATGGCTTGGGGGAGAGAACTGTTGCCCAATCTGGATGTAAGGACCAGAGTGCTACAGTTCCTCCTACCAGATGGCAGAAGGGAGAAAAAATTATCTGAGGGGTGTGTGGAGTCCTTCACAATGTTTATGGCTTTCCACCTGCATCGTGTGTTGTAGATGTCCTTCACGGTAGGAAGAGAGTGATCTTTTTTGCTGACTTCACTATCCTCTGATCCAGTAAGTAGATCCCTACAAGTCACTCAGTTCAGAGGCCATCAAAAATAGATTATAAGTGAGCACACAAATCCTGTGAATGATAGAAAAACTAAAAACAAAGATTGAAAAGTAAACTAAAAGGATAATAGCCCCTGAATTGATGAAATCACACAGTAGACAAATTAGTGAAGTGAAGCAATGTGATTGCATGGAGTGAGCAGTCCACATTCTTAGCAAATTCTCGAGCAAGGGATGGTTATACAAAATAAATTGTTTTCACAGGATTTGAAATGACACTGGCAAAATCCTACTCCACTCTCATTTACAGTAGTGTGTTTATCGTTTCCATGAAGGTAGATGGCTTTGATCCAGTAAAAGATTAAAACGCTGATGTAGATTGGCAATGTGTGAGCGCTGCCGTGCGAATAATTCTGATGCAAATTCCACAGACTGCACAACAAGCTTTAATTAGCTTAAACTTGTACACACCAGTCTCAGTATATTGCTGGCTCCAAGTGTCTGACTGTCAGGGGCCGGCTCGAGTCTTTATACAAGCTAGTGATTGACAGCCAGCAGGTGGGGCCAGCCTCCCAGGTTGCCAAACTGCAGGTACAGCGGTTGCCCCCTGCAGTAGGCTGGTCGGAGTGTGGCCAGTGTAGTGGTTGTATCACCGCACAATGTTTTTAAAAATGTAGATTAAAAAATAGAAAAAAAGTGTTAGCGCTCTAAAGAAATTAGAATCAGAATTAAGTTACACGAATGTTTGTTATTTATATGAAACATTTTAAAAAAGAGATCTTATTTTGTTAATTATTCATATATTACATTTTGATTTTATTCCATTCTGTACATGTTTCTGAAGTTAACATTCGGATAAAAAAACATTTCTGGGTAGGGATAATGTGGAGGATAGAAAAATGAAATATTAATCTTATGATTCTAAAAGCAAGAGAAGCAACAACCATTGGATTAAGAACTAGGAGGTGAATCTTTTCTATTCTCAGATTGAAGTAAAGGCCAGGAGAAGAAAGAGATGACACCTTGGTAGAGAATTGACGACCATGGTGGTGTACAAGAATGGGACTACAATACTGTGATTGTAACCGATGCAAATAAGACTGAAATAAACATAATGCATTTGGTCAAAATGAAAGTATATATTTTGAAACAGATCTAATATGCTTCTACCCTACAAGGAAAGAGAAACAAAAAAAATCATCGTATCAAGCAACACCTGTAGAAAAAGAATTTTTTAAATTGTAGTCAAAACAGCTCAAAACAACCACGAAAATGTTTACTCTTATATATCAAATGATAATTTTGTAATTTAAGTATTTTAATTCCTTGAATAATGCTATTTCATTCTGTTTTCTTGGATTAATTAATTCTTTAATCCCTTTCAGATAAATGCCTTCCACCATTTCCTTTTCCCTGCCATGAATTAGCTGACTGTATCACCACTACTGACAGCTATGTTTGCCAGTGCAAGCCAGGATATATGGGTGATGGAAGAAATTGCACAGGTAAATGCAAAGAGCTCAGCGTCATTTCCACCTTCATTCTGTATGACTCACCCTCCTCCATCTGACTCAACCTTTTCTTCTCTTGGCTCTCTCTCTCCCTTAGTATTTACAGCTCAACTGCCTCTTGTCTCCCAATTCCACCCCTCACTCTCCAACTGTCCATTATCCTTCACCCCTCCTGGTTCACCGATTGTTCTCTGGCCAGCCCAGTCCTCATTATACCAGTTGTCTCCCCTCTGCACTCTCAGACTTGATGAAAGGCTCTGAGCCTAAACATCCCACTGGTTTCCTCCAGCAGATTGTTTTTTGTGCCAGGTTCCAGCATCTGCACCTCTTACATCTCCACTGATGCTTCAGCGTTGAGTGAGTGCTAAGGTTGAAGCTGCCATTATTTCAGATGCTAAGCCAATCAGTTTCCTCAGATGGATATAAATGATCCCACAGCACCGTTCTGAACAGAGCAGTGATATTCTCATTGTGCATTATTATTGTTTTAAGATATCCAAAAGATAAATTATTTGATCATTATCTTTTTGCTGCTTGTGGAGACTAAGGTTAGAATATAACTCTTTATTATGGCATATCTGAAGTACTCATGTCCTGCAGTGATAAGCAGGGATTTGTACTTGAAAGCTTTTCATATAAATGAATATCAGAAAATCTCTGCAGAGTCTAAAGAACTGTTAATCTTTCACACAATTTACCATTGCATGATACAGTATTTATTCTCCAGTCATTTATTCTCCAATGATTCACTAAATAAATGCCTTAAAGGAGATTTTATTTTCAAATGTGAATGGCCAGCACACTGCCTGGTGTGAGATGGTGTCATGAAGATCAAATTAATTCAAGTTAAAAGGCTGAAAGGTGATAAGTGCTACATTTTACTCCTACACTCTGACTGCTGCTATAAATGTTGAGCTTCAGCAGGAGACATTGATGAAATAAATGCTTTCCCTGAATCATAGAAGCACACCTGCCCAGAAGCAGGCCTTGCAGCCCATCAAGTCATTGATAGGAGTCTAGTCAGTCTCATTGCCTTGCTCTTTCATCATGGTCCAATCCATGGGAACTACCAATGCCTTAAGAACAGCAGCTCCAATCTCATTGCAGTAGTATTACTCAGTCTTTTCTTTTGAATTATCTTTGCTATGGCATTTGGTTTAGAGATTAATTCAACAGATAACAGAATGCATAATGTGAATTGAGCATGTAGATTATCGTCAAGTTTATTGTCATTTGATTGTAGATGTACAACCTGATGAAACAGTGTTCTCCAGTCCTCAGTGTAAAACGCACAGAAATACAACCAGACGTAACTCACATGCAGGCAATCAATACATATGCAGGACAAATATTTAATCCAGACCAGTGGTTCTCCACCTTTTTCTTTCCACTCACCTACCACTTTAAGTAATCCCTATGCCATTGGTGCTCTGTGATTAGTAAGGGATTGCTTAAGGTGGTAGGTGAGTGGGAAGGGAAGGTGGAGAATCCCTGTTCTAGACCCAATTGTTACTGAAATATTTTGCTTGAGAAAAATTGTCATTGGCCCATTTCCTTTGGAATTAGGAAACCGTGCACATAACGAGTCAATTAGGTACAATTAAAACAGTGGTTCTCAAAACTTTTTCTTTCCACCCACATACCACCTTAAGCAATCCCTTACTAATCATAGAGCACCTATGGCATAGGGATTGCTTAAGGTGGTATGTGAGTGGAAAGAAAAAGGTTGAGAACCTTTACAAATCTATACAAATGAGAGTCTCGGATGGTTAGTGGGAGTAGTTCCTTTGGACGTTCAGCATTCTCACTGCCCGTGGGAAGAAGCTGTTCCCCAGCCTGGTGGTGCTGGCTCTGATTCTCCTGCATCTCTTCCCTGACATGAGCAGCTGAAAGATTCTGTGTGCAGGGTGGAAGGGACCTTCAATTATTTTGCGCACCCTCTTCCGACAATGATCCCAGTAGATCACATCGATTGGACCTCAGGGAGGGAGACTCCACTCTTATGGTCCTATGGATTGACCTCTGGTCTATTTCTCTGCATTTCTCTCCTTTTTATTGACAGTTGAATCCTCATCTGTGTTCCAAAACTTCAGCAACTTCATTAAAAGCACTGCTGGTGCACAAAGAAACGACGTGCTCATTGGGACAACGCCTCCAAATACTGTTAATCCATCTCTTTGAAGAGTGCCACTCTGTGGTGATATGACACCACTAGGTCACCAGGGGTCACCCCGGTGACCTTGTCTATAAAGCAGTCCAAAGCTACAGTCTAGCCTTCCAGGTTTGTCTTGCAGAGAGACAAGACCTCTTAGTGTACATTTTAGTTTATTAAAGCTGTCTTATACTTGCACTGCTGGTGTGGTTATTGTCAGTATACACTCAAAACACAAATAATTTTGGTTTAAAATAAGCTTTACCAAGGCAGTTTATTACGAGTGTTACTGATATTTTGACATTGTTAGTTGGGCACTCTCTCTTTCCCTGTTGAGAAAGTAAAAGCTCTAGAAATACATTTTCTAAGCTTTGAAATATTCCAAATTCCTCCGGTCATATCATTAAGTGGTTATATTAGATTAGTTAAAAGTGAGATTGAAGCGGTATGGGAATGCCAGAGATGGTTCTTGAGTAGGCAGAACTCAAATTCCACCTCCACCAGCCCCAGAAAATAAACCTGAATGTCATTTTGTAATGTCTTTTTGACTCTGTTGCCTGTAGAGTGGTAAAGTCTGGGCTTCTGTTAGGGTACAAAAAGACACAGCAGAAGCAAAAAGAAGCAAGACACAGTTTTATTCTCGTACCACCGGTGGGCATTCAGTGTTGGGTAGACAGAATCACCTCACTGATACCAGAGAACCTCATTCGAAGATTCAAGGCAAAGAGTACAGTTTATGTCATTCTTTTGCATAATTATCAAACACAGATTTCCACTGACTCTTTGTTACAGGTAAAGATTAGCATTATACATTTGTTCATTTCAAAGGGCAGGAAAAGGGGGGTTGTGTCAGTCGGAGGTAACAATTCATAAGTTGTTCAGTGTTGATGGCTGTCTGGAAATGTTCATATTAAATATACAATGATATCTGTTGTAGCCACTGGAATTAATGAGCTATGGGCCATACAATGGTGACTGAAACTACACGCACAGGAAGGGGCTCTGTACCAGCTTATCTATCGGCGCTGGTTTCTGGCAGCCTCCTTTGATAGTAGAGGCTGTGTCTATCATGTAATAGTAATGGCACAGCTGAGATTCAGGCAGGAAGCATTCATGAATGGACTTACTTCATTAGCTCCTTTTGAAATTGCAGCACCTGGGTAGCTCTCCTGGGACCCAGGTGCAATTACTGGAGTAAAGGTGCTGGAAGCACCTTTCAAATTGCAGGGGGATTGACCCATTAAATCGCCAACCTGGCGATTTAAAGGGGATCCTGCCCCCGCAAAGATGCTTCTCGCACTGACCGGAAGTACTGCTGGATGTTCAGATGCTGGCTGCCCGGTCACGCACGCACGCACGCAAACACTGACGTCACCGGAATAAGCTGGTCGGCCATTTTCCTTTTCAAATCGTCTGTGGGATACAACCTAGGTAAGTTTAACTGGGTTCCCTGACTGTCTCTGAGGTAGGTTATGGACCCGTTTGGATTCTGACAGGGTTGACTGGGTCGGACCCTTTCTAACCACCACATAACTGGAGCACTAACTGCACAAATTACCCAGTTAACCTCATTTTACATGGTATGTGAATGTAGATTCTGCCTGCTTTTTTTATACTGTTTGGACCCCCCCTAAAACATCCAAATTCCACAAGTTTGTTACATGGTACAACCTGTTCCAATCTTAAATGGGAATTGATTTGTATATTAAAATGGGTTTATTGTACTTTTGAAATTGGATTGACAGCATCACTGAGGAAAATTGACCACTGATTCTATTTTGGGATATCTACCACCTTTTTAATGTTAGCTATAATATTTATTCGTAAAGTTAAGTGAGATTTTCCCATCACTAGCTTAGTTTAAATTATATTTTGTTGCTGTAACATCTTAGAATTGTCATGTCTCGTCTGTTCAGGTTATGTTTTTATTTTTCATTCCCTTTGTTCATCATGTCCTGTTTTATTTTTTTAATCCTTGTCTCGTTCCAGGTTCCCACATCCTGTCGAGTTTCTCTCCTATGTGATTACCTACCCTGCCCTAACGTGTGTTCACCTGTGCCTGATTACCCACCTGTGTCTTGTTAGCCTTCCCTCCCCTTGTGTATATCCGCGGTGTGCTCTCTTCCCTCCTTGTTAGTTTGTCTTAGCCCTTTGTTGCAATTGTTCCAGCAGTCTTCCCTCGTGTTAGCTTGTTAGTGTTTTTTTTAACCCCGCCTCTGCTTTGCCCTGCTGAATTGTTTGCCTTTGTCAATTGACCACGGGTGATTCTAATAAAGATTCTGATAATCGCCTAACTGAACTGTCTCTGAGTTGTGCATTTGGGTCTATTCTCTGTGAGCCTAATTCCTTGATAAGAATTCTTTTCTGTTTACAGATATCGATGAGTGTAAGAATGTGACCTTCTGTTCTAGTGCTAAATATGAATGCATTAATACTTTTGGTTCTGTTCAATGTTCCTGCCGGTATCGCAGTGAAGGTGGCTCTTCAACTTGTGGTTTGTATGAAGGAAAAATACCAAATTGTACTTAATGGCAGAGACAGAAATCAAACAGTCCACATTACATTTAATGACTTTTTTTTCTTGATAAATTACAAACATTGATGTTTTTGTTCCTGGAAACATCAAAGAGATTCTTTCATTCTAATGCATATACTTTAAGAATAAAGGATAAAATAAGCATGAGACAGAGGGTATGCTACAAGAAAACCTAGAATAAGGGAAAGGAGAAGACTATTCCAGTCCTCCAAGTGTCTATGTGGTCTACTCCATGAAGAATTCATTTATTTAGTCTTCTGAGGGAAAGTACTTTCTGAAATACAAAAGTAGCAGCAGAAAACCTTCTACTGTATAATTCATTTCCACTACCATCAGAACATTTAACTTGGGAACAAAACTTGATCATTTAAATTCTTGATCTTATCCCAACATTTAGTTACATTAATTGGATCCTATGAATTGAGGAATAAGCTGCAAAAACCTGCTCTCCCAGTAATATCTTTATGGGTTGATTTTTTTTCCCCCTCTCTCTCCTCATCCACCCGAGTTATGTTTCACTTCTTTGCTTATCATGAATATATCCACCTGCAGCTTTAAAATATTTTCAGGATTCTTACTTTACCACCTTTTTAGGAAGGTGAGTTCCAAAGATTCGCCACACTGATTAAAAGAAAATCACATCAATATCTTGAGTGGGAGACAAATTATTTTTAAACTATAACCCTCGAGTTCTACATTCTTTGATAGGAACTGAACATCCACCTTATCAAGAACATTCAAATCTTTTAATCAAGCTTCTTCTCACTATTCTGCAATACGGTCTTGCCTAGGAAATCTTTCCAAATAAGACGAGTTGTCTAATCAAGGTGTCACTCTCCTAAACTTTCTTTAAATAAATTCCAATGAATTAATATCCTTTCTTAAATAAGAATGCCAATGTTGTAAAAGTAGATTCATAGTAATCTTTAAAAAAAGCTTCCCTTTCAGTAAACAATGACATTCTTTCATTACTTCTTGCCTTTTTTCTAATGATGCACTGGGATTATACAAATCCTACACATGCTCCCTTTTCTTATTTAAAAGAGACAATTTCACATTTACCCACATTAAATTCCATTTGGCATTGCTCAGCCTTCCTCTGTCCATTTGCAGCTCCTTCGTACACTTTACAAGTTAAGTTTCTACCTGTCTTTGTGCTATTAACATATATAACAACCATAGATTTGAATGTCATTTATATAAATTGTAAAAAATTGATGCTCCAGTAGCAATCCCTATGGCACAACAATTTTTGCATCATTCCACTCCGTTTTTTTTAAAACTCCATGTCTACTCTGTGATCCCTGTTAGCCAGAAAATCTTCTATCCATCTCAATATGTTGTCTCCTTGCACCATGAACTTTTATTTACTGCAAAAAATCATCAAGTGGCCTCTGAGAATCCAAAAATAACATGTCCACAGTTCCCCTGATTAACAGAATATATTTCTTTATGGGTGTTCATTTGGTGCTTTTTTTCAGCTACCCTTGGTTGCATTAATTGTAATTGTCTTCCCTGAAAAAATATCTGATGATAATGACTTTGAATTGCTATGAAAATTAATTTGGGATTATTTATTGTAAGTAGCAATGATTAATTGACTAATTAACTGTGTGGTATGTTGAAAGTGGTAAGATGCCAGTTCTCAGCCCCTGATTACTGATTTTCTTAAATGATTTTTGTTTCATATCAAAAAGGAAAAGTTATGTAAATCAGACAATTAAGAAGGGGAATTAATGTCTTAATTAGTGTAAGATATCTAGACATAATATAACTGGTGGAAACTTGGAGCTCATCTGCACAGGGATGAGTGTGTAGTATGGGCATGCCTATGAGACTCACCAGGCTATGCCGATCTAAGATCAATCAGACTGCACAGGCCATTGGCTGTATATATAGACCTTATGGTGGGTGCACAAATGGATAGAAAATACAACAATGCAGTGCAGGAACAACCATGTTGTGGGTAGCCCTCCTGGGACCTGGGTGCGATTACTGGGGTAAAGGAGCTGGAAGCCCCTGCAGTGACATTTCATGATTCACTAGAAGTACCACTAGATGTTCGGATGTTGGCTGCCCAGTGAAGCATGAAAGTGCTGAAGTCACTGGAGTAAGTGGGTTAGCATTTTCATTTTCAAATTGCCTCTGGATGCAGCCTAGATAAGTTTAACTGGGTTCCCTGACTCCCTCTGAGGTAGGTCAGACCTGGTTGGACCATTTCTCACTGCTGTGTAACTGGGGTGCTAACTGGGCAAATTGCCCAGTTAACCCCATTTTACATGGCAGTTTGAAAGGGCCTACTGCCTCACACATCTCCTTTAAATTTTCTTCCTCTCACCTTAAAGTTATGCCCTGCAGTATTTGATACTTCCACCCTGAGTAAAAGACTCTATCTGCTCTATCCATGTCTCTCATTATTTTAAACTTCTATCAGTTGACCCCTCAGACTTCATCCTTCCAGAGAAAACAATCCAAGTTTGTCTAATCTCTCCTTGTAGCTAATATTCCCTAATCAGATGAACCTCTTCTGCACACTCTCCAACACCTCCACATCTTTCCTGTAATGCAGTGGACAGAACTGCACACAATACTCCAAATGTGGCCTAACTTAAGTTCAAACATATATGCCTCATACCTTCTTTACCACTTGTTCACTGCCCTCTTTACCTGTTTTTCCTCCTTTAGGGAGCTATGGACTTGCAACCCAAGGTCAATACTCTTCAGAATTTCTATTTACTTTTTAACGTTCTCCTAAGATGTATGCAGGTTAAATATTGGATATGTGCGCACTTAAATTGAAACTGTTGCCCATAAAGACCAAAGTAGGGAGCATGTGAAGCTCTGGGATAGGTCTTTCAGCTTGTGGTGGCTCAAAGATTGTGCCCAAACCACTCATATATTTGATTTATTTCCATTTTTCTTATGCCATAGACTATTACAGCCCATTGAGTCCATGCTGACAACTGTCACAATGCCATTCCTCAACTAATTTTACCTGTAACCTAGTCCCCCATATTCTCAACATCATCCCACTGCCGCCCCAAGATTGTAACACCAATTTATGGAGTGGCCATTTATCTACTTACACCTTTAAGATGTGGGTGGTCACTTTGGGAAAAGTAATGCAGTTTACAGTGTGAACATGCAAGCTCTGCACCATGCCAGAGGTCAGGATTGAATCCAAGGTCGCTGGAGATTGCTGTGCCATTGTGCTGCTCCATTGGTCTAGGACTAGGCCAAATGCAAATAATTTCCTGTTGAAAACAATAAGTGATAAAAGATTAGTTTTACCCTAATTTCCATGATGTCCTTCTCTGAACTAAGCTGTAAATTATTCATTTTCAAGTCCCTGTATCAGTCTTTTTCAATGCAGTTTCAATGCAGATATTTAATCAATCACAATGAAAATGTTGCCTAACTTCATTTTTGGTTGTATTTTCTTCACTTCTACAATTTCCTTTTTGAACCATCTTTTCTCATTTGAAAACAATTGTTACCTTCAATGGAAAATCATAAATCCTTTGGTTGAATAATCTGTGACAATGAAGAATTTACAAAAAAAAAATTTTGATTATTTCAGCAAAATCAGATTTTACCTTTTTTACACCCTGCTTCTGCAACTGTCTCCTTGTTATTCAAATCCATAATTCACATTATCAATCTGGTTGAACTTTGAGGCACCCCTCCATTGCATGAATTTTTACAGATACGACTGTTCTTTGCTACATGCAGTACCTGCACACCACTTCTATCAAACGGAAGAGGTTGATTTCACAATACACATTGCAAATGACAATAGCTCAGCTCTGATCATTCATGAACTTCAATCATCCAGCGTCAAGTTCAATGCCCACAGGCAAACTTTCAGTTTCAATCAATTTTCAATCTATTTCAAAAACGGCCACATGTTCCATTTGCCAACTCTATGAACCGTCTATTAAATTCTAAATTTGACTTAAAACCTGACAAAGATCCATTAGTCAGGTGGAGAGAAAGGAAAACTACCTAACTGTGAAAATAGTACCTTTCTTCTCAAATGCCTCAGGAAGATTCTCATGATGAGTTGGTTAACTTAGAAACATTTGTAGACTCAAATCTTCTCCTCCAAAATTAAGATTAGATAGGAAGCTAAAGGACGTAGATCAATTTTTGTATAAATTGCAAGTTGTTCTCACTTTCATTTTCTACTTATTACACAGGCTGAATTGAGAAACAAAAAATAACACAATAGCTTGTTCTATTACCTGTTAGTCTAATTGTTCTTTCTGTTATGACAAGTCACTCCGATTGGTACTGAGTCAAACAAATATACAGAGAAAATTGTTTGTTGATGAAATGGATAGTATCAAGTAGCTTTTTTTAAAAAAATGCATGGTATAATTTACTTGCCAACTACTGATACTGCTAAATATGAAATTACAAGGGCTAACAATAAACTCATTTTCAAACCTTATTTACTGTAATACTTTAAGGACAAGTATTTGACAGACTGCAAGGTGGAGGATGTGGCAATGTGGCGTCCTAGAAACAGACCTGTAGCTCATAATATGCTGCCTGTTGATTGTGACTCCGTCCGCATGATAACTTTGTGAGAAATGCTTATTTTAATGCTCCCATTATGTAACTAGTTCTAATTTGGAGTGAACATACTGGTAGGGGATACAAAGTTGTAACTTGCTAAAATTAGTCAAAGCCAGCTTTATGGTTGGAAAAGGCACTGACAGTCCATTTGGAAGTAAACATGATCTGGAAAAAAAGTAAGGAATGGAACAACATTAAACATGCTTCAAGGATTCTACTTGGGGTTTTGATATAGATGATAGAACACAGGAAAGGTGATTTACATTCACTGTAGACTAGGACTTCTGGAAACATGCTCAAAAAGCAATGAGAGCAAATAGCTGTGGAAATCAATGTCAAGGTGCCTTAAGCCATACTGAATATTTAAATAACCCTATTAATGGCCAAGGTCACTGAATACATCTACAAATGTTATATCTTCTAACAGCATTGCTAGCATCAGAGACTATGCTCAATTCACATCATCCTCCTCATTCATCCATCAACAATCTCTTCCAGCCATGACTCATATCCGATGGGCAGCATTTCTGTGACAGATGCACCTACAAAATCTCACAGAAAGAACTGTTTCCCACAATAGAGTAGGTGCTCATTGATGAGATGGGCTGGAGTGGAACTGAAAGCAAGGAGATATTTGCATTCTCAGATGTATACATCTCGCATCTGACTTCCTCCTTATGCTGTACCCTCTTCTAGTTTACAAGCTAAAGATCGACTTTCCACCCAACCTCCTCCCAGAACAAAATATTACAGCTATGCTATTTTTATTTCAAATTTGGCCTGCTTGCATTTACTCTATTTATAGGTCTCATAATTTTGTAAACCTCTATCAAATATCCCCTCATTCTTCTACCCTCCAGGGAATAAAGTCCTAGCAACATCCTTGTAGATCTTCTTTTTCTGCATTGTTTCAATCTTATTGATATCTTGCCTGCAGTTAGGTGAACAAAATTGCACACAATGCTTCAAAATTGGACTCACCGATGTCTTATACAGCTTCGTCATTACATCCCAACTCCTATACAAATGATTTATGAAAGTCAATATGCCAAAAGCTCTCTTTACAAACTTATGTACCTGAAATGCCACTTCCAGGGAATTATGTATCAATATTCCCAGATTTCTCTGTTATAATGCATTCCTCAATGCCCTACCATTCAACATGTATGTCCTACCTTGTTTAGTTCTCCCAAAGTGCAACACTTCACACTTGTCTCCATTAAATTGCATCTGCCATTTTGCAGCCCATTTTTCCAGCTGGTCCAGATCTCGCTGCAAGCTTTGAAAGCCTTCCTCACAATCCACTTCACCTCCAATCTTTGTGTCATTTGAAAACTTGTTGATCCAATTTACTATGTTATCACATGTCCATTGATATAGATGACAACAATAGACCCAACACTGATTCCTGAGGCACACTACTAATCACAAGCCTCCAGTTAAATAAGCAATCATCTACTACTACTCTCTGACTTCTCTCGCAAAGTCATTATCTAATCCAATTTGCTACCTCATCCTGAATACCAAGTGATCAAATCTTCTTGATCAACCACCCATGTGGGACCTTGTCAAGGTCCATATAGACAACTTCCATGGCCTTTCCGGTGGAGGGTGAAATCAGACTTGGTTAATATCACAGATGATTAAGATGGAGATTTTGCAGGGGAAACTTATGGGAGGATGTTGATGGCTACAATTTACATGATGAATACAGAGGTTCACCAGAAACCTTAGATTTAGGCCAGGGAGCATGGCGAAATCCTGCACAATCTCGGCAGAGGATGATACAGGATCTAAAAGTCATTTTCCCAGGATGAACTAGTGAAGAGTATTTACACACTAATACTAAAATAAAATTATGTGGATGCTGGAAAACATATATCAACTACAAAAGGGGGGAATGTTCAGCATTGCAGTCATATCTGTAAAATTAATTCAGCATATTGTCATTACTTTGAGCCTCCACCTGATTCCCACTCTGACCTCTTTGATTCCAGACCCCATAGTGTTCTAATATAGTTCAATGGAAACTCAAGCAACACTACTCCATCTTTTGATACAGCATTTTACAGCTTAAAGGCCTAATAATGGGGAGAATTACATCTAAAAGCACCAGAAAATCATTTGACACATACTCATCTCCTGGAATTTGCTTTGATGATCTTTAACAAATCATTTGGACTATCGCAAAGATGAAAATCAAGAATATTACTTTAAAGGAATATCACAATGAAAACTAATGATTTTTAGATAATTTGGAATCCAAACTCTAGCTTTGCTTTCAGACAAATCTGGTCAGAGTTCTAGAACTGAAAATAACATTTCATATCATGATGCAAGTATATTTGTATTTTTTTTCCAAGGCAATTTTATAATATACTTATTTTAATTCTTTTTACAGCTGAAACATTAAATCCACCAGGTACAGTCAATATTAAATTTGTCTTGAGATCTGTGTTGATTATTCATTGCAACATTTTTAGTTTGTAGGAACTTTCTATTGGTTAGCGTTAATGAATCCAGCACAATATTGGGGTCACCAGTATTCATCCAGGGGCTTTGTAAGGGAACTGATAGCTAGAACATCCCAGTCATCTCAATACAAGGATGCTTCTCTAGGTTTAATGTATTGAAAAGTGAATCCTTTGGTTTATTTTTGAATATTTTATTTATAATTTTTCATACAGGCTTGTAGTCATATACTGCGACCTGCCATATATGTACAAGTATAGGAGATTGTGAATCCTTTGTTCATGAAGAACAGTTAAAGAACAGATACATAAAACAGATTGTGTAAACCAATAGTTATTATTTCTCATTTGAAACTTGTGTCTACTTAAAAGACTGCATGGTAATATCATGATTTTTTAAAAATTATCCAATTTCAATTATGTACTTGTGTCTTAATCTGCAATTGTCTATATATATTTATATTTTAGGTTGGAATATATTTAACTGTACCCTTAATTGGAAAGATTTAAGGAAGTCTGAAGAGCTTTTGAATATTAACAGTGCTTCATTTAAAATACATGCCAAGAAATATACTGAAAAGGTGAGATGTGTATTTTGTTCATAGAAATTTGTTTAAACATTCCCTATTTGCATATAAAATATAACTTGTGATATAATCTACGACTAGATCTAATACAATGTTGTGGCAGAATTACTTATTGATTGGCCAAATATGCAGCCACTTTCCTTTAGATAATCTGAGCAAAATTAAACTGTTAATTAATTCTGTCTTCTTGATAGTTCTTAAATCAAGTTTTGACCTGATTCATCTTTTCCGTAGCCTCAATACAAACAGCACACAGTGTCTGAGTTTGGCACTGGATCACAAAGGTCAATGCCAAATGATCCTGAGAGGAAGATTATCATTAGTCAAAACACATTTGGGCTGGGGCATCAAAATCAGTCAGGTTTTCCAGTTCTGTTCACAATCTAGTGGCATCTGTTGAATAGCTTGTAACTGTAGCTATTTGATATGGATGAGAAGGGGAGGTGATAATGGTAGAGATGGGGTTGGATATTAGGGCACCACTTATTATCAAGGATTCCACATCACAATACAGTCCTCTCTCTTAACTCATTCAATTCAATGTGCACATAACGCAGGTCATTTGGTTACTGTGAGTTTATGTGTGCTGAGATTCCTCAAAACCTCTGCACTTACAGCAGTAACTGAAATCATCTTGCTCTATGATTTTGTGGCAAACATTTGACTTGTAGCATATCATTGAATTTTGGTAATGGTCCCATTATCATCCTGAAAAGTCAATGAACCAGCTTTCTTATTCTGCCCAAGCAAATGGAGTATTCTTCCTCTGAATGGTTTGCTTTTGATTATTGAGATTACAGTTCTAAGTGATCCTGCTTTATGATTATCCTTCACTGTCTTATTGATACTCTGGACACAGACTGTTCATAATGAACTGTCCTTTACTCTTGCATGTCTCAACTAGGTCTACTTCACAGACCTGGTGGTTTGCAGGCATGTTATGATTGCAGGTTTACTTTGCAACATTGTTGTTGCTTCTGCAGATAAGTTGCAGGTGGACAGTACTTTTCCAGTTATCTGAAAAACTTGTGACCGCACGTTTTTCGGTTAACTGGATTTTTCGGATAACTGAATAATAGCTTTAAACAGCCCAGTAGCATCAGCAGAATACTTGTATCAGCTATCGCCAATTCCAGACACTTCTCCTCCAACGTCGCCAATCCCAGACACTTCGCCTCCAACGTCACCAATCCCAGACACTTCGCCTCCAACGTCGCCAATTCCAGACACTTCTCCTCCAACGTCACCAATCCCAGACACTTCGCCTCCAACGTCGCCAATCCCAGACTCTTCTCCCTCAATGTCACCAATCCCAGACACTTCTCCCCCAACGTCGCCAATCCCAGACACTTCACCTCCAACGTCGCCAATCCCAGACACTTCACCCCCAATGTCGCCAATCCCAGACACTTCTCCCCCAACGTTGCCAATCCCAGACACTTCTCCCCCAACGTCACCAATCCCAGACATTTCTCCCCCAACGTCACCAATCCCAGACACTTCTCCTCCAACGTTGCCAAACCCAGACTCTTCTCCCCAAACATCGCCAATCCCAGACACTTCTCCTGCAACGTCGCCAATCCCAGGCACTTCTCCCCCAATGTCGCCAATCCCAGACACTTCTCCCCCAATGTCACCAATCCCAGACACTTCTCCCCCAACGTCGCTAATCCCAGACACTTCTCCCCCAACGTCGCCAATCCCAGACACTTCTCCCCCAACGTCGCCAATCCCAGACATTTCTCCCCCAACGTCGCCAATCCCAGACACTCCTCCCCCAACGTCGCCAATCCCAGACACTTCTCCCCCAACGTCGCCAATCCCAGGCACTTCTCCCCCAACGTCACCAATCCCAGACACTTCTCCCCCAACGTCGCCAATCCCAGATACTTCTCCCCCAACGTTGCCAATCCCGGACACTTCTCTCCCAACGTCGCCAATCCTCCCTGGGTGTCAAAGGTCCACACTCCTACCCGGGAGGCTGCTCTCCTTGATGACACCAAGTCAGTGGAGAACCAAATATAGTGGAGGGTAAAGAGGAAATGGAAAGAGAGAAGGGAGGGAGTTACTGAAATGAGGACAATCTCCCCATGTGCTGCCTGACCTGTCGACTTCCTCCAGTTGCTCACTGATGGCTCAAAATCCCAGCCTGCTCCTCTGAGCTGGCATTCAGCCATTCAGCATCTGTCTTCCTGGCTGGTTCTGAGCTCTGTTGATAGCAAACTGATGCTAACAGTGCATCAGAGCCCCACATGACCACAATTGGTGAAATTCTTTTACAAGTTGTGATGTCATGTTGCCACTGGAAAAAATGTTTGGTAACTGATTTTTGGATAATCAGAAATGTACTGTATTATCTTTAATCATGGGTGTGATACCAGAAAACTACAGATTGACCTATGACATGCTTTTGTTTAAGAAAAGCTGCAGGATAAGCCAAGGGCTACAGGCAGGTGATCCCAACTTCATGGTTGGAAAGTAAATGGAGGAGATTCTGAGGAATGGAATCTGTAGTGATAGAATGCTTGTGACACTTCTGACCACTAGGGGGAAGTTGGAGGTTAGTTTGTTGCAGCTTCAGTTGGATTCAAGATGGATGCCTCCATACAGTCATGAATTCTATAGCTCTATAGTGCTATGGCTAATAAAGTATAGTACCAGGAGTGGAAGAAACACCAGGAGTGTGCAGTCATTATCAGCAGAGATATGAAGAGTGTAAAGATTCCTGCCACTGTAAATTGGCCTGAAAATATCGACCATGAGTGGAGGTTGTTCAAACAAAGATACATGCTGTATCTGCAAGCCACTGGAACCATAGCAAATCTGATGCATGGAAGATTGCATTGTCACTTACTGTGGCAGGGCCTCAAGCACTAGGGGTTTTCAATTCATCTGTTTTTGCTGAGGCAGAAGATCAGGGCAAGTTCAACAAGGTTATCGAGATGGTTAATGAACACTGTTCACCAAAGAAAAATGAAATGTTTGAGAGGTACGTGTTTCACTCACACACTCATCTGCAGGGACTTGAAATTAAAAGCAAGAACATGCAATTTTGGGTCATTGCAAGATTCAATGATTCTTGATGAAATTGAGTTCAGAAAGTGAGAGAGAGATTACCTTAGCTACAGCTGTGAAGATATGCCATGCCAGTGAATTAGCTCTGCAGCATGTGAATAAGTTCAGTGAGAGTGCAAAAGCCAATGAAAACTAGGGCATAACCATAGCCACAGAAGGCATACCCATAGCCACACACATGAACCAAAAATGAGATATAGGAAACAACAAAAAGGAGAGGCATTCATTTGCTAACGATGTGGCACTCAACATGCACCAAAACGATACCCAGCTAAGGGCAGAATCATTATGCAAAGCAATATTTTTCCCAAAGGGAAATAAACAGAGGTAAAAGTGTACACACTATAGAAGAAACTGCTCTCAGTGATACATTTTCCATTGGTAAGGAAGTGCAGGAAGGTTATAAACCAACAGACATTCTACAATTAAGCTTGAACAGAGTCAAGCAGGATAAGTGGACTGTGTCAATGCATACAAATGGAACAAATATTCCTTTCATGCTGGACACGGGCAAAGGTCAATTAGATCTATAAACATAACATCAACAGCACAAACTTTTTTAGTGTGCAGTTCTTTTTCTTTTAGAGATTCAGCCTGTCAGGTGCTTTGATAACATGTGTGGATCTTCTTAACATATGTACTTGTGTCTGCTCTGCTGGTCCGCTACTGTCTAGCATTGGTGGTGTTTCTTCTGTTGCTGAGTAGGCTGGATCCTTTGCATTTGTCTGTTCCTGCAGTTTCTCTTGCATTTTCAGCAGGCTCTTTTGATTCCTTCTCAGTATTTGATTATCCTTTGTTCTGACAGTGTAGGATCTAGCCTTTTTTATCACAGAATCTACCGGAATTTTGATAAGCAGGATCTGATTAGGGATAGTCAGCACGGCTTTGCATGTGGGAAAATGTATCTCACAAATTTGCTTGAGTTTTATGAAGAGGTACCTAAGAGATTAATGAGGTCAGGGCTGTGGACATTGTCTACATAGACATTGGCAAGGATTTTGACAAGGTTCTGCTCATCCAGAAGTTTAGATCCCATGGAATCCATTGGCTAAGTGGAAGGGTTCAGAGGGTGGAGGTGGTGGAGGGTTGTTTTCCAGTCTGGAGCCTGTAAACAATGGTGTGCTGCAGGGTTTGTTGTTGGGTCCACTGTTTGTTGACTATAATAATGATTTGGATGGTAATGTAGTTGGCCCATCAAGCCTGTCATGTCCATCCCACCCATCATGTAATAATCCTATTTACCTGAACCTGATCTGTAGACTTCTATGCTTTGCTGAATGTTGTGAGAGGATCTATCTCTGACATATTCTCAGGCAATATGTTCAAATTTGTAATTCCCCTTTGGATGAAAAAAATCTTACTCAGATTTCCCTCTGAATTTTTTAATCCTCAGTTTAAATGTGTGCCTCTCTGAAAAAGTTTCTTACTATCCTTGCCAACTACACTTCTCATAATTTTGAACATTTCCATCATGTTCTCCCTCAACCCTATTTGCTTCAAGGAAAACAAACTCAGAACTGCACAAATTATTCCAGCTGTGGATTTACCAATGTTTTATTAATTTGAGTCAAGGTGTTAGGTCTGCTTTGTTCATGAATGAGTGAGTCAGACACCAGACTGAGTCGAAATCAAGGTTCTTTGTTCTTTATTGCCGGATTGTAACACTTGCAACTAACAGTGTTAGTTGGAGAAGGCGCATTCTGCCGTTAACAACAAGTGGTGTTTTTTTTTATACCTCAGGATACGTACTTAGTAAATGATCATACCATGACATTGTCCAATGAATAAACTGTTGCTATCCTTCTCTGTTAGTCTGCTGCACATCATTCTTGTTAGTGCAAAGCTTATCTTGAGTGTACAAGGTCACATCTGCATTCTGTTACTCCTTAGTACTGGGTGACTCCTTCTCCGGTCCCATCTCATGATGTTTTTACCTTACAAAGGCATTCCTGTTATTGTACTCTAGGCCCTGACTAATGAAGGCAAGCATCCCTTATCCCTTTTTCACCTCTATCTATCGGTACTGCTACAATCAGTGATGTACACAAAGATTCCTTTGTTCCTCAATATTTGTCAGGACTCTTAACAGTTATCGTATTTATCCTATACCATGATTAAATTTCACATGTCTTCGCCCTGCCCAACTTTCCAGCTGACCAATATTATTCTGCAGCCTCATTATCAAAACCCACCAATTTTTGTGTCATCTGCAAACTTTAAAATGATATCTCGAAGTATTTTCTTCCAGTGTTTTCTTATTCATTTGGTTTCTGACAAACCTCTACTTGCCTCATATACTTCTGCAAATGAGAAGTCCTTGTAAAGATCAACAAAAAGGAGGAACTATGTACTACAGTCATAAACTCAGGGAAAAAGACTGGTAATTTTGATTAGGGTAGAAATGGAACATAAACATGTCAGAATTCAATCCTTATTACATTTACTACTGGAAGTGCCCAATTATTTATGTAATAGATTAAAAATATAAGATTGTTAGTTATACAAAAACTGTCATTGTTTAAATTTCATTGTCTTTTTTTTGCTTTTACAGCTTAATAATATTCTGAGCCGAGGATTTGAAAATAAATTCTACAATCTTAGTTTGAAGTCATTCCCAGATGGAGGCCCTTTAGCCCACTATCATGTGAATGTTTCTAGTGACACACCTCATTGGTTTCTTCGGGACTTTTTGGTTCAAGTTGCGGAGCACTATGGAGTTCAGCCATCACCTATTTCAGTGGAAGGTAAATTATCAGAATCAGGATTTATTGTCATGAAATTTGGTGTTTTGTGGTAGCGTCATAGTGCCAACATTCATATAACCATCTTACGACATTCTTTGGTTCATTAATTATTCAGGAATCTGATGGCAGCGGGGAAGAAGCTGTCCTTGAACCGTTGTATCTTTAGGCTCCTGTACCTTTTCCCCAATGGTAGCAGAGTGAAGAGGGCATGGCTTGGGTGGTGGGGGTCTTTGAGGATAGAGACTGCTTTTTTAAGACACTGCCTCATATAGATGTCCTCAGTGGAGTGAAGTCTGGTGCCTGTGATGTCACAGGCTGAGTTAACAACCCTCTGAAGTTTATTCTTGTCCTGAGAATTGACGTCTCCATACCAGCAGTGATGCAACCAGCCAGAAAGCTCTCCTTGGCACATCTCTAGAGGTTTACGAGAGTCTTCAGTGACGTACCAAATCTCTTCATACACTTCACAAAGTATAGCCACTAGCAAGCCATCTTTGATATTGCATCAATGTGGAGTCTCCAGGACAGATCCTCGGAGGTGTTGACATCCAGGAATTTAAAGTTCTTGACCCTCTCCATGACTGAGCCCTTGATGAGGACTGGGTTGTGTTCCCCTCACTTCCTCCTGAAGTCCACAATCATCTCCTTGGTTTTAATAAATATTATATCAAAGCAAGACATCTTTAATTTGATGTAAATACATGTAATATGGGGTGCTTCTATTTGATAAAGGATCTTCAAGTAATCCATCTTTCTCCCTATTTAATCAATAAATCAAGTTAAATTGTACAAGTGTGAGCATATCAAACATTTTCTGTATTTCGTTGAAATGAAGTAATGGATGAATATTGAATCTATTTATTCTTTCTGTCATTGCATTCTAGTGTAGGCCAATATATTTTATAATATATTTAATCGAACTCAACCTCAGGACTTCTCAAACCCAAACAGAGAATGTACATGCCCAATCATTTCCACCCCTCAAAAACAAAAGGTTTCCAGCATAATCGACAATGTTTCCCTGCACAGTCACATCATGAAAATTAAATGTTCTTCCACTGACTCCAAACTGCATTGTGCACATTTTAATTTTAGCTTCTTTGCTTATCATCTTATACCTCCATCCTGTTTGCAAATCTATTAATCATTGGAAAACAATCAATTTGAACACAAAATGTTAATTCTCATCTGAACATTCTCTGCCCTCAGGGAAATGATAAGAATTAGAGTTTCAATTTTCTTTTTATCTGAACAACCTGCCCTCTCTCCACATTACTTTTCCAGAAAATCGTTACTCCATCTTTTGTCAGAAAGGATATTCAAAATACTGAATATTGAATATTGTTTTATGAAGTTCTAGTGGAACTGCCTAAGATTTGTAAAACTATACCTTTAATGAAAATAAAGATTTGACATGTTTCTCAACAGTTTTCTCAATGTACTTCACTAAATTAATAAATTTGTGTATATGGCACCTCCAGGTCTCTCTGTGATCCCATGCTCTTATAGAGTTATAATATTTAGCTTCATGTTATTGGCTATTCCATGCCTCCAGCCAAAACTATCACATTTAATCTACGAGATGTTTCATCCTGAATGTTTTTATTACATTTCTGAGCGTCATTTCATTTGCAAAGTTTGAAATTATATTTTGTACATCCAATTTATTAAAATCGCACATGGACAAGAAGTTAGTGCAGAAGGAAGTTTCAGTGATTTGCAGTCTGTTTGAGCATACATAGGCCTGTTTAATCAACCACATTAGCAAAACTCTCACCCTTCAACAAATACTCTGCTTTTCTGTTTTAGGTACAAAAATGAATAACTGAAAATTTCCACACATTCCACCTACCAAGTTCTTACCCATAACCTCAGTCTGCTCAAATCCCCAGGAAGCATCATTACATCCTTCTCCATATCCACTTATTTTAATATCATTAGTAAATCTGGAAATTTGATCTTCATTCTCTCCATCAAATCATTTACAGTATGTATATTGTGAAAAGCTGGACAACCAAGCCCCAATCTCAACAATACCTGACTAGTCACTGCCGACCAAGCTGAGAAAATCCCATAACTCCTACCATTTGCTTTCTGTCTGAGATGACCAGTTCTCAATTACTGACATTTCCATCAACTCCATCTAGTCCAACCTGTATAGGATACTATCAAACCAAGATGTCTTTATTTTGATTTAAATAACCTGGTGCCAACAATAACAATGTTCCTTCTTATTTATTCTATCAGTCACATCTTTGAAGAATTGGAATAGGTTAGCCAAATATGATTTACCTTTCAATCCCTTTATTTATTTCCAAGATGTTCTTTTATTCCTCCCTTCATTATAGATCCTAGCATTTTGGATATTGGGTTAACAGGGTGACATTAACCTCTTGTCTTTCTCTTGCTTTTTAAAAACAGTGGGGTCAGTTTTTCTACTTTCCAATCCATAGCAATTGAATCTTCAGAACTTTTGTTGATGATAGCTACTACATCAAAAACAAACTTATTCTGGAATGTAAATCATCTGATCCTTGAAATTTATCAGGGTTCAAGCTCATAAACTTCTCTGGTGTTACACTGACGAATCCTTCATTTTCTTGTTCTCAGTTGACCTTTTATTTGCAAATATATCTGACGTTTTTGCATTTTTTTTCTTTATGAATGTTAATTTCCTTTGCCATTCCATACTCGTTATTGCCTAAAATCTTTTGTCTCTTGTAAAACTCCTTTGCACATTTTCAAAGGATTTTATATCATCCTTTGAATGATGATCCTTTAAGTGATGAATAAAATTCAAGGTTCTTTTATTGGCATGTAATAAAAGAGAAAATGTAATACTACACGAAATTTCCTTTAGTCTGCCGTAAGGCAGACAGAATCGCCACCAGTATTGCCTGGCACCCCTTACAGTAAAAGTAAGAGAAATAAAAGAGAGTCGCTTCAAAGTCACTGAGTGTCCATGGATTTGCCTCCAGTGCTCCTACAACATCTGCAGCTGCACAGGCCACTGTTCTATCCATTGGCAACCCGAGCTCCAAATCTAAACCTCCAATATGATAAGGAAGCCTTCAGTGACATAGGCCCTCCTGGAACCCTTCTTGCCCTCAGCACCCTCTCAAATCCCAGTTCTAATATCTGGTTCCTATGAGCCAGTCTCCAACAGCCCACAGCCTATGTGAGTCCTTTGACTATAAGTCACCTGCAGCCTGTGTAGGTCCTTCAGCTGCTAAGCCCCTCGCATGTCCACTGCTGTGGTCCGCATACAGTAGGGTCATTTCCTCTGCTTCTCCTTTTCAATGGGGGGGGGGGTGTTTCTCCCAGTTTCTGATGGCCTGAACCAGTCTGCTGCTCCTCCAGAGGCTGCAATCTCTCAAGGCCACTGCCAGCACAGGCCCTGCCATCTTGGGCACAGACCCCGCCGTTGCAGGATTTTAAATTAAAAAAAGTCATCAACTCCTTTAACAGTTTGAAGCCTGTTAGCCATCGGCATTAGCAGTTGGGCCCCGTAGTTAGACCCTGCGTAGGAGTGCTGTGCCTCCACTCCCCACTCTCCCGCAGTGCTTCCATTACAACAGCTCCAGAAGAGTCAGCATTTATTTTGTCCTTAACACTCCATCTGAGGCCTAACCAATGCCCCTTTAGACCCATAGACATGTAAGTTTTCTGACTTCAAGTCAACAATGTTCTTTTAAAATAGGCTGACTTATCTAAAGAGAGCAGAGTACTAACTAATCTCTGCTACAGGCAATTGACTTTGATCTAATATCCTTTTTCAGTGTATCATGGGTCCAACTCAGCTTTCCTGTTGTCCGTGGAGAATTTACACTTGGAAAAAAAATTTTAAAAGATCCTTATCTCTTATAACAAGACCCATGATCTTTAGAATATGATGAACACAGCAAAAGATTAGTGCATAGATCTAAAAAAACAGTTATTTTGCCATTTAATCCATGCTGCAGAGAGCGTTGCTTGAGAAGGGAATGTCAGTCAAAACATTGGGATAACTCTAATATTTCTCCAATAATTTCATTCTTCTTGAAATAGTACCAAATGATCCTTAATGTTCACCAGAGCTATTGTCTTAGTATTGCTGGACTTAATCAAATTATGTTGTTTTCATGTATTTTACAGACTTAAATGAATGTGTCAGCGGAGATGCAAATTGTCATAGAACTGCACTGTGTGAAAACACTTACGGCAGCTTCAAGTGCATTTGTAATGGAACTGTTGAATTGGAATCCCAAACATGCTACAGTAGGACTTCAATTTATTCAGATATGCAATATATATTAATGGAAGGGAGAGTTGAAAATCATCTTATTAACTGGAGATTAATTACTTTGCTCTTTGTTTAAACTGACCATCGCGTAAAATCTTGCAAATAATGCAAGGACTTTATATTTTCCAGTTCAGATACTTTTTTTTATTAACGTCCAATTCTGATGCATCAACTGCTCCAGCAGTTCCTTACCTTACAAATGATAAACTCTTCAGTCTTGATATTGGCAAAGTCTGAGAAGGTACAGAGCACACCAAAGACAGCCGAAGAAAGCTAAACCTATTGACTTTGAGAGAAGGACCTGAATGACATTCATAGGTCCATCTCCCTCTTTACTCCTGTCAAAATAGAAGTCATCCAGCAGAGAGTAGGAATCAGTAATAACAAGATATTAAATTGTAGTCTTTAGCACTCTTGCAATTTGGTCCTTGTCAAATTTCATGAGGTATTGTCCTGGAAAATGACCATGGTCCTTGGAATAGGAATCAGTTGTCTCGATGTCAAGCATGGGGTCAGGACTGCTGTCAATCAACTAATACCATTGCTGTTGTCAGCAAGCTGGACAATTGATTCAGAGAAATTTGTTTACAGAATAATGAAAGCAATCTAAATATTTAAACATTGTATTTTCCTAATTACACCATCAAATTTTCCTGCGTCATTTATACAGCACAGGTCTCTTTGCCATTATGCCCTGAAATTTTTCACCATTAGATGCAGCCTATTGAAATTGAACAAAGATGGGCAAAGGCATATGGAAGAAATGGACAAAGGATAACAGTACAAAAGTGACCTGGATTGATGATTGAGTAATGTATTAATCATTTGTGATCAATTATGCTAATTACAAAGAGTTGATCGATAAGAAAGGGAGCCAAAGAATGCAATTGCAGTAGAATGAGGAACATTAGCATTGTTTCCTTCATGGGATGTTGCTGGCAATTCAGTATTTTATGATCAAGTTGTAGGGTGATTTATATCAATGCCAATATTAGCAGTGTGTGTGATTAATACTAAGTAAGTACAAGAAATTATTACATCCTAAACTAATAAAACTGGCATCAAATTAATGTTTCATAAGGACGGGTGTCAACAAAAAGATCCTCTGTTTATTTGGAGCATGAAAGCACAATACCCACACTGGTGAACTATTCTGCCAAGGGACATAAAGCATGTTAAGAATGTCCACAATACTAGAAACTAATCAGTGTCCTTGTATTAGGAAAACAGTATTATATTCTCTAGTCCATGGTCATCATCTGTTATTGTCATCAAAAAGTTTATAATGGTTCATATTGTATATTGCTTGAAAGTTCCTGCAAAGTTCCACACAGTTAATCACTGATCATTTCTCTTCTTGGAGACCCTCCAGTGAAGTGACAACTTTCTGTGGTCTCCCAGAGGTTTCAATGGGAAATTAGTCTCAAAGATCTGCATTTGGTTAGACATAGGTTAAACAGATTTCAACGCTCTATTTATTTCAGTTGGGAGAAAGAGTTCTGAGGGAAAGATATGTATCTTTTGAAATAACGTCATGTACTTTTGAAGTGAACTGGGATTCCCTGGTAGTGTGTTGTACTGATGGCTGGCTTTGCCCCCATCTGCTCACATATAACTTTGGCTTCCCGCCTAAACCCAGAACCCTTCTGAAGACTACTGTAAAACTCTACCCATAGTTGTAAGCTAATAAAAGCGTTTTTTCTCCCTCCAGTTGTGAGACCTTTTATTCGCACTATAATTTTATTAACTTATTCCCTAAACGATGGAAGTGCTACTCAAGCCAGGTACGCTGCTGATCGACCCTCTGTCCCCCGACACGGCTGAGGAGTTCACGTACTAGCTAGACTGCTTCCAGGCCTACCTGGACGAGACCAGAGACATCTTCCACTGATGAACTCAGGAGGTCCGCACTCGTTTCGAGGGTAGGAACGAAAGGGTATGCAGTCACCAGGGACTGCACTACTTATGATGCTACCATCGAGACGTTGAAGGCTCAGTACCTGAAGTCGCAAAACAAGGTTCTAGCGAGGCACCAATTCGCTCTACATTGCCAACAGGCAGGAGAGACCATCAATGACGACCTGCTGTATCTATGGATGCTTGCCAAGAAGTGAAGGTATGAAACGGCTACAGGCCATGTTCATGAAGAAGAACAGACCTGGCCAGCCACATTGAACTGGCCAAATCATTGGAACGGGCCAAGCTCGAGAATGACAATCTCAAAGCCAGAGAGCTCGCTGACCCAGGTGACCCCTTCCAAGGACCGGCTGTTCCTGCTAACCCAACCCTAACGGCTGCCACTTCCCGTGCTAGGGAGCCTTCCCATGCTAGGGAGTGCTTTTTCTAAGGCAAGAGCCGGCATCCCCGACCTTGTTGCCTGGTTAAAGACTCAGTGTGTTCCAGCTGTGGCAAGAAAGGGCACTGGGCAAGGGGAAACCCGGGGAAGTCCACGGCCTGCACAGTTCCCGGATCCGAATCCCACCCCAAGCCGTCTGCCCCGAATTCACTCGAGCCCACTTGCTGCACTACACGCTGACGGAGGGTGACAGTGAGGAAACAGCGTGAAAAGGTTCAGTGGCCATCTTGACGCAACTCAAATTCAAACTCAGCCTATTCATCGTCAGAGGAGGAAGGAAGGTGGCCATCTTGCTGTGCTATGAAGTCGACTCCAGCTTACCCACGGGCAACCCAGGACAGTGGGGGCCACTCAAGTGAAGAGTATGGAGTCTCCGGAGTCCTAACCTCGATGGTTCTAGATCAGGACAGACCTCACCAGCTTAACAACTCCATAGTGACTGTTAAGGTAAATGGACATTTCACTAAATGCCTAATCGACACAGGCTCTACTGAAAGCTTCATAGACTTACAGACTGTACAAGAATACAACCTAAAGATGAATCCTTCCAATTATCGTATATTCCTTGCATCTCATTTGTACTCTACCCATATTCAAGAATATTGTATAGTACATTTGTCATTTGAAGGGGGGGATTTCTGTAAGATTCATCTGTACGTACTGGATGAATTATGTATTCTGGTATTGTTGGGTCTGGATTTCCTGAGTCACCTTAAAAGCATGACCTTGGAGTATTCTGGTCCCCTCCCCACTAATGAAGGGCCTCTAAAATCAGAACCCACATGCAGCCTCTCCACACAGAATATTGACCCCCAATCTCTCTTCCCGAATCTGTCCCAGACTGCAAACCTATCGCTACCAAGAGCAGGAGGTACAGCACAGCAGAATGAGATTTCATAAAGTCTGAGACACAATGTCTACTCAATGAAGATATCATCGAACCTAGCACAAGTGGTGGTGGTAAAGGAGGAAAACAAGTCCAGGCTAGTAATTGACTATAGCCAAACAATTAATTGGTACACACTCCTGGACACATACCCCCTTCCCTCGATTTGCGGACTCGGTGAATGAGATTGCACAGTACCGGGTATATTTGACCATTTACCTGAAAGCTGCTTATCATCAGCTGCCAATCTGTTCTGAGGACCGTCCATATATGGCATTTGAGGCTAACGGTCATCTCTATCAATTCTGGAGGTCCCCTTTCGGTATTACTAATGGTGTTTCTATCTTCCAGAGGCAGATGGACAGAATAGGTTGAAGGCTACCTTCCCCTACCTCGATAATGTCACCTTCTGTGGCCATACCCTAGAGGACTGAGACGCCAACCTTCAGAGATTTCTTCACTCAGCAAAAGTCCTAAACTTCACTAATAGTTCTGACAAGTGCGTGTTCAGGACTAAACGTCTGGCTATCTTGGGCTACGTGGTGGAGAATGACATCATTGGCCCAGATCCCGATAGGATGTGCTCCCTGTTCCCAGGACCATGAGGCTTTGAGGAGATGCCTGGGGTTTTTCTCATGTTACGCCCAGTGGATCCCTCAATACACTGATAAGGTTCGACCTCTCTTAAAAGCCACTTTTTTCCCCTCTTGGCTGAAGCCCATATGGCTTTTAACTACCTCCGAAACTACATTGCAAAAGCCGCCATGCAGGTGGTGGATGAGAATGTACCTTTCCAAGTGGAAAGCAATGCTTTGGACATGGCCCTGGCTACTACCCTCAACCAGGCTGGCAGGCTGGTTGCACTTTTTTCTCGGACATTACAAGGCCATGAACTCCACAACCCTTCTGTGGAAAAGGAGGCTCAAGCCATTGTAGAAGCCGTGAGGCACTGGAGACACTACCTGGCTGGTAGGAAATTTACGCTCCTCACTGGCCAGCGTTCTGTCGCATTTATATTTAATAACGTCAAGAGGTGCGAAATCAAAAATGACAAAATTTCTAGGTGGAGGATCGAGCTCTCCACCTAGAATTATGACATTGCCTATCGGCCAGGAGCCCTTAATGACCCCTCAGATGCCTTATCCAGAGGAAGCTGTGCCTCTGCACACACCGGCCAACTGCGCTCTCTGCATGAGCTCTGCCATCCAGGGGTTACCTGCATGGCTCATTTTGTCAAGGCGTGCAATCTTCCCTACTCCATGGAAGATGTCAGAGAAATGACCAGGTTTGCGCAGAGTGCAAGCTGCACTTCTACTGTCCCATAAAGGCGCACCTGATTAAATAATCTAGGCTCTTCAAACAACTCAGGGTCAATTTTAAGGGACCTCTCCCCTCCACGATGGGAACATTTTCTTCCTCTCTATCAGTGACAAGAACTCCTGCTTCCCGTTCGCCATCCTATGTCCAGACACATGCACTTGGTCAGTCATAAAGGCCCTCGATTCCATTTTCACCCTGTTCGGGTATCCTGGCTATATACATAGTGACTAGACTTATCTTTTATGAGCTAAGAGCTATATCAGTACCTGCTGGTGAGGGGGTTGCATCCATCAAGACTACTAGCTACAACCCCCAGGGCAACGGGAAGGTTGAAAAGGAAAACATCATGGTCTGGAAGGCTGTCAAACTGGCTCTCAAGTCAAGAGGCCTTCCAGACTCATGCTGGCAGGAAGTTCTCCCTATGGTGCTCTATTCCATCCGGTCCCTACTATGCACAGCGACCAACACTACTCCTCACGAACTCCTATTCAATTTCGAGAGAAAGACTGTATTGGGAATTACACTCCCAACCTGGCTCACCACTCCTGGTCCAGTCCTTCTCAGGAAGCACATGAGAAGAAGCAAGACTGGCCCCCTGGTGGAAAGGGTGGAACTGCTCCATGCCAATCCCTTGTACACCTATGTGGAGTACCCAGATGGCAGAGAGGACAGCGTCTCTATCAGGGACCTTGCACCCACCGGAACAGAGGGTCCGTTGCCTCATGCCCTACGAGCCGCTGAGCTCATTCTCGCCACCCCCAGTCAGGGCCTCGGGGAATCCGGTTCAGGAGGAAAATGCATCCCACTCCACCATAGAGCTGGAGACCCCACCTGCCACTCCTCCCTCACAAGGGGACCAGAAGACCCAAGGAACCCAAGGTCCTTCCATGCTTAGGTGCTTCACTAAGATCTCCAGACCTCCATATTGCTTAAATTTGTAAATAACTGTATATTTTTCAAGTTTTTTTCTTCAAATCAATGTTCTCCGTCTTCATCCACAGACCCTAAATTCTGCAGGAAGCGGTGAATACAGTGAACTGGGATTCACTGGTAGTGTGTTATACTGATGGCTGGCTCCACCCCCTTCTACCCATATATAACTCTGGTTTCCCGCCTAAACCCTGAGCCCTTCTGAAGACCACTGTAAGACCCTACCCTCCATTATAAGTTAATAAAAGCATATGTTCTCCTTCCAGTTGTGAGACCTTTTATTTATGCTACACCAGTATTAAGAGGTTTAAAGCCAGTATATTATATTTTAAACTCTTGCTTTGTAGATTACTAGGCCATTAACATAGCCATAATGTTGTGATATTATAAAATAGATTTTAATCTACCTTGAAAAGCAAAGTCGGTCAGCTGAAGTGAGAAGTGAATGATGTACAATCACTGTGGAAATTGTTAACATTTTACCAGCAAGAAACCAATTAATATAATTTTCCATTATAATTCACAAAATGCACATTGATAAAATATAATTTTCATTTCTCTTTTATGCAGAATCAGACAATGGAACAGCTGGTTTGAAGTACGTCAGCTATAACAGAATGTTGATAGGCCTGGTATTGGGATTAGGAATCCCACTACTTGTGCTTCTGCTTGCTTTAGTTGTTTTCTGTTGTTGCATAAGCAGGAGAGTAAAAGCAGAGTAAGTATAATTAAAACAAGCAGAGTTGGCTAGAAAATGCAGAGAAAAATTACAGTGCAATTGAAAATTGACTCAATCTGGAATACTGCAATTTTTCATATTGTGGTGGTATGTTTCCTCCATTGTATATATGGAGCTGGCCTGCCCACTGAGGACTGATACACTATGACTCCTCCCCCGTGGTCCTGGGCCATAAAGGTTGAGCCATCTCTCCCTTCCCCCCCATTCCTATACCTGGATCCGGGCCAGCAAGGTTCTTCTGTACATTAAAGCCAATTGTTCCCTCCGTCTAGTCTTTGTGGTTACTGGTAGTGCCCTACACATATGTTTTGAGGTATCTTAGCAACCACGGTTAAATACAACCTCTGAGGTTTCAGCAAGATTCTCATTTGTCCTAGCCTTTTCATTCAGTGTAACCTTCCACCAAAGATGGCGATGCAAATTCATTGATCTAAAAATTCTTACTTCTAACTAGATTTTACTTAAATATTTTTTTCTGAATATTACTACTTACAGTGCCAATATGCCACTGCATTTTTTTTAATTGTCTTTTGACCTCAAATACATCTTTGTATCTTTGCTTGTGGAGGTCAATGTCACAGTCAAGCTCAGTTTCCAAGCCTCAAGATCACTGCAGGTTATCACTGCAGAACTTTGGTATATTGTTTCATTTAGAACATCACGCCAGTTCACACTCAAAAAGAGAAGATTAAATCTACCCCTTCTTTAGGCTAAAGGAGCAGAGAGAATGGGAATGGGAATTTTCCTGCTTGGCATCCTCACATGGTTTGGGTTGACTGTGACTCCTGTCCCAGGAATGTGGTTGATTCTGAGCCACATGGCAACATTCATGTTCTTCGAATAAATAAAATCTTTAAAAAATCTATTTAGCAAATGTAATCAGTAATGTGTAATTCTCACATTAAACTAAATAGTTAGCAACATTAAATGTTAAAATAATTCAGTTCCCCTGCAAATTTAATGACGTAAAATTTGCACACATAAAATTATGAAGTACATTCAATAACCTCCAGGTACTAAAGGCATTTAATAATGTAGCTCTCTCATGAATTTTATATGATCTGCTGGTTTATCAAATTGTGATAGTAAGTTGTTTTCCTGTTGTGTTTACAGCATTGCTTCAACATCAAATGGATGTGTACCTCAAGGGAACTCTTTAAAACCTGATCATCATGTTGAAACTCTTGTTTATAATGTACATCACCTACCTTCATATATATAAAATACAGCATACAGATTCCTCTGAAGAAACTTGAATACGTTCTTTGGAAACAAATATTAAAGGAATATATTAAGTTGAAGTTTTTAGACGTTGGGAAATGTCAAGTCCTTCATGTACTTATTTATACCACGGAACATGGTTCTTATCGACAGAAAGGTTGAGCTAATTAACCACTTCCATATTTTCTGAGTTGCAGACCTCCTACAAATATTAAATGACTCCTGTGGACTTCCATCCAATCATTAGTTCCAACAGCCATTGAAGCAAAAGCATTCCCCAGCTGGGCTTTCACCTGCATTTTTGTTCAAACTGTCCTTTCAAGGACTCTGGGATCCTGTTTCTTTCTACATTTTGGACAATAAATTCATGACAAAGGTTGCAATTTGTTCCATATTTATGCTTAGTTTGCCATCCTAATCCTATCAGAATTCCCATTTCCTTAATTTTCTTCGTATTTGTTTGCAAATTTTGACATCTTTATATTTAGTTCAGTTGTCTGAAGTGCCAATCATCAATGATGCAGTAAAGTTTTGGATTAGCTATAACCGTTTTAATTTACTAAATCATATGCAAACTACAGCCTCAAAGGTGGTGTTCCATCTGACTAATGTCATCACTCTTTAAGCCTTATGACTAATTTTGTCACTTTTTTGTTCTCATGTTTATCTATTATAGTTTCATTTGCGAATGTATGTACAGGTCATTGCCGATATTTTAATTACCTCTATTTTAAGGCATTATAAGGATCAAAAGTGCAGATGTTCATTTCCAATGGCTCAGAGAATGAAATAAAAAGACATCATGTTGGAAACATTCAGCAAGTCAGGGAGCATCTGTAGAAAGAGAAACAGAGTTAACCATTCATGTGGAAAACTTTTCATCAGAAACATGAGGGAGACAAAATGGATTAGGATCAGAACCACATGGAGGGTAGGGAGGGATGGTAGGATACCAGATGGTAGAGTCAGGTCAGGATTGTTTAGATGGAAGTTGTAAATAAGATCAACTGATCTATAGGTTAATGGAAGTGAGTGGTCTTTTGTTTGTAAAAGGTATGAAATGAGGGGAGTGAAAATGTGACCAGAGGATTTTAAAAGTTTCCAAACGCAGGGCTGCCGATGACAGCCAGTTGGACAGGCTTTGTGGATTGACAGTTTTAAAAAAAAGGATGACGTCCTGGCTGATTCTGACATAAACAGAGAAAACGAGTGATCTGAAGTTGTAGCACAAACAACAAGCTGCTGAAGGAACTCAGAGGGTCAGGGAGGCATCAATGGGTCGAAATGGTCCATCAATATTTTGGTTCAGGATCTTTTAAGAAGGGAATGATATATGAACAGTAAAGGAAATTGAGGATGGGTAAGAGGTGATAGGGTATTGGACAGAAGATGCAAGAAGTGGAGAGATATGTTGAGGGAGAGACAACTGGGAAGGGGAAGGGAGTCTGAAAGTTGGAGATAGAAGTGCAGAAGTAGGTAAGGAAAAGATGGAAACATTGAAATCAAATGGAGGTGCAGTTATGTGAAATTAGAAATATCAATGATTATGTCATTAGGTTTAAGGCTGTCAGGAGGAAGATGACGTGTTGTTTCAAAGTTCAGATTTATTGTCAGAGTATATGCACGACGTCACGTACAACGCGGAGATTCTTTTTTCCTGCGGGCCAGGCAGAATTTCTACTCCAAAATTCTATTGTGGTTGTGCAAAACTGTACTCAAGAAAAAAATACATGTATAAAAGAGAGAAATGTAAACAAAGAAGTAAACATAAACAAACTGACTGTGCAATGCAGAAAATAAATATTCAATAATAAAGAATGTGCAAAGTATTGAGTCTCTGATTGAATTTGTTGAGGAGACTGATGGTGGAGGGGTAGCAACTGTTCCTGAACCAGGTGGTGTGAGTCTTGTAGCATCTATACGACTTGGTGGCAGCAATATGAACAAGGCATGTCCTGGGTGGTGTGGATCCTTGATGATTGTTGCCACTCTCCACTGACAGTGTTCCACATTTGTGCTGATCCATATATTCAAGGGCTTCTCTGTGAACCCTCCGAACCTGACTTAAATCTCAGGTAACACCTCTCAAAACATCTCTTCACTTTGGATGTTATTACTACTGGTTGGTAGTCATTTAGGCAGGTTACCACACTCTTCTTGGGTATCGGTATGATTGAGGCCTGTTTGAATTGTGTGTCAGAGTGAGATGTTAAAGATGCCCATGAATACATTGGCAAGTTGGTTTGCACAGGTTTTCAGTACTTGGCTTGGTACTCCATCCAGACTGGATGCTTTCCACAGATTCACATTCCTCAAGGCAGCCCGCACTTTGTCCTCAGATACTGACAGTAGACAATCATTAGGGGACATTGGGGTTCACAGTGGTGGTTCTTTCTTGTTCTTATGGTCGAATTTATCTGGGAGTGAAGCTTTCTGTTTCCTACTGCACCAGGTTTAGTAGCAGGAATGTCATTTAGGCCCTACCACAGCAGTAGGGTATCCTTCGTTGTTTCAATTCTTGTCTGGAATTCTCACTTTTCCTGGAAGAGAGCATTGCATAGGTCATACCTGCTCCTTGTGTAGTGTTCTGGATCTCTGGAGAATGCTTGTGATCTGGGTCTCAGCCAATTCTCAATTTCATTGTTCATCTAGGGCTTCTGATTGGTGAAAACCCTGAACTATTTGATGAGAAACACACTTGTTCTCAGCCATTCTAATAAAGTCTGTAATGTCTCTCAAGTTTATATTTGGCCTCAGTCTGGCAATGGATGAGGCCGAGGGCAGACATATTAGTGTTGAACTGTTTGGGGAAGTTGAAATGCTTGGCTGCAGGAAGTTCATGCTTAGATCGACAAATAGAGGATACATATTCAGCAAAGCAGTCGTTCAATCTGTGCTTGGTCTCACTGACTGATGTTCAGGAAGCCAGACTGAGTACACCAAATGCAGTAGATTAGATGGACCATGTGCATGCGAATCTCTGCCTCACCCGGAAGGTCTGTTTGTTGCCCCAGGTGTAAAAGAAAGGAATATGAAAGAAAGGAATACATTACAATGTAAGTTGAGAGTGAAGTGTGTGAAATTGTTGAGTTCTCCACAGGTACAGGAGTAGCAGCAATGCAGTCATTAATGTCACATAAGGAAAGGCTGGGGACCAGTACCTGAGTAGGATCGAACAGGGAGTGTTCCACATGCCTGACAAATCCGTGTAGCTGTGGCCCATACCTGTGCCCATGGCCACACTCTTGGATCCGGAGAAAATGGAGGGAGTTAAAGGGGAAGCGGCTAAGGGTGAGGTAAAGTTCCTCCAAGGGGAGGAGAATGTTAGTTGGACACTGAATGACAGTGGATTCAAGGAAGAATGCATTGCATTTTATTTTTAATCCAAGATCTACTTTCACGGCATGTCCCAATCCGCAAATTTGAAGAAGATCAAGACAGCAGGTACAAGGGAATGCGTCACCTGCAGGTTTCTCCAACACATTTTGCATCATTCTGATGTGAAAATGTATCATTGTATCTTGATCATTTATCAGGTATGAAATCCTGGAGGTCCCCATTCAAAAGGATTGTGGGAATATTTTTTCAGCAATGAGATATGAATGAAAACACTGGTTGGTTGGTAGCTGTTGGAGTGGAAGATGAATCAATAATTAATGAGGATGGTTCTTATCAAATAAGTTGTTCAAACGATTGATAAGCAGCGATAGAAGGTTTTGTACACGGGCTCTGAGTGATTGTGATTATAAACTGGGAAAATTATTGGGGTGCAAAGCCAAACAAGATTAGTTCTTAAGGGGACTTGCACTGAGTAGATTTTCAGCTCCAGACCTAATGAGCTGAGACCCCTCAGGTAGTTCCCCTTATAAATATGAAATAGGCCTCACAAATGCTGTAAAAGTTGTTTATTTCACAACATTGTGGGCTCAAAGGCCTGTACTGTACTGCGCTGTATTGTTCTATGTTCTATACATCTACAAACCAAGTATATGTGAACAAAATATTGTGGAAATAATATCCAGACATGTTGGATTAGAAATTGCACTCTTTGTACCTTGTCAAATGAGTTCCCATTCTTCCTTTATGTTGAGTTTTCTTTAATTATGATTCACTTTGTGCACAAAATTGTGGCAATAGGCAATTGAACATCTAGCAGTTATTCACAGCACAGAATTAACCATTCTGCTTATCAGATCCAGCCATTGGGATAAGAATAGTATCACAGAGAGATGAGTCTGGACACAAGTGTCACAATCAAAAGTAACTTTAATTGTGTACACAGAAATTAAATGGAGGAAGATGTTAAATGATACTTAGTCATTCTCACTAATTAATAGCTATACAAACATTGTTATACAGACAACCTATCCAGGTTGGACTCCAATCTTCTACACTGTACAAGACAAAAACTATAATGATATAAGCAGAAATATCAGGCACAAGGCTCCTCAATACTAATGGCTGCTTACCACACTTTCTTACACATGTACATTTTAACAAGACAGTGACAACACACATTCCCGCTTCCCTGTACGTGGTTGGGGGGGGGGGGGGTGCGGCTCAGTGCTAAGTACTGCCAAACAATACTACAGTTCCATTCTAATGTAGTAAACACCTTACCAATGATTCCTCCAGCTATATTCACAGTTAAACAACCTGGCGTAGAGCAGTGCTTGTAATCAGGACCAAGGAGAAGAGAGAGTGAATTGTTATGTGTTGTTCTGAGCTGGGCATCTGTACATTCCAAAACTCACTGCTTTATTGTTTGCTCACTGAGTGTTTTTAAGGCGCTCCCCAATCCCATCACTGGGAACTGGAAATTGTGTCATTGACTGGCAGCTATTCATGCTTCATGCATGTGGGCCCTTTCCTTGAGGTGAAGGGGAAGATGCCTGGCGCCATCTTGGTGTAGGCTGCTTCAACCATGCGTGAGTTACAATTGTCTGAACACCAAACGCGTTGGCCGCCATACAAGAATACTTTTCTTTCTTCAGTACCATTCTATATACAATTACATTTATACAAATGCACAATAGTACCTCCATGATTACAACTCCCCAACCCACCAAAATCCCTGTCCATCCAATTACTTACAGCATTCATGGGGGCAACACATTGAATTAGTTTTTTAAAAAACATCCTGAATATTTTTTTTTCCGTCGTAGAGATTATTATTTTTTCTCTAAACTTTTCATTTTTGCTTGAGTGGTTTCTTTATGAAAACAAAGACAATGTATCTATCAATTATTCCATCCTTTTCAGCGTAATCTCCAGTAAGTTTAGCTTATTTATTCCTTAATTCAAGACAGGGGTGTGAATAATTTGAAGGCAAAGATCTCCAGTGTTGGGCAATATTCATTAGGAACTGAAAGTTACTAAGTAAGGGATTGTGATTTCTGGCTGTTATTCAGTGAGAAAAGAAGGAAATAAAATGAAATGAAGGAGGAAAGAAATTGTCAAACACCGGGTTAAAGAATTATGCATGAATAAATGACTGAAAAATGCAAATGTCAAACCTTGATGAAGGGCTCAAGCCTGAAACATTGGTTATGTATCTTTATTTTTGTTCTATAAAGTCCACTGTTTGAGCTGTTGAGTTTTTCCAGCGTTGTATTTTTTCTTCAATCATGTGTCTGCAGATTATTGTATTTAACTTTTATTATATTCATCTTTGATAACGTAATTGACAGTATTCTAATATTTCATGTTTTGTGTGCGTTGGAATATATGGAAGCTATTGATTAATGAAGTCCATTCTAAAATAACTCTTAATTACAAAAGCCTATTTATGCAATGCAATTACGTATTGACTTTGTAACTAAGATCTGACCTGTACTGTAAATTTAATAGTTACAGAATGAGGTTTTGTTTGAAATAATCCACCTGAAAGATAATATAGTTATGGATTTGAAATTCTGATTTACTGTGCCCTACTTTACAACAGAAGAATCAGTGTTTTTTTTTAACAAACATTGTGCATAATAGTTTTGCAGAATGTAGCAAATGTTTGGTGTGAAAGGCATTACTTCTCATGAGGAAACCCGAATTTAATTTATCGTTTAAGAAGATATCAAATGTAAAATTGTAAAGCATGTTTAAAAAAAACTAAAGCTGCTGGACGAGCATTGACCAGGCAGAGGCTGAGGTAGGCAGTAAACAGGTCTAATGTTGGCAACGCAAGACTCCAGAAATTAATACCCGAGATTGTTTGTATGCTCCCAATCAGCTCCCCACCTAGAACTAGAACCAAGTAGCAGGCAATGCCTGATGTCAAGAATTGCTGCAATTCCCGACTCTTGGAGGCGTGAATGGTCTCACATTTTGGGAGCGAGAATGAAAAAACTGGATGTAATGACAATATAAAGCACTGTTATTTTTTTCTGGAACAAGAATAGTATTCCTGTATGAGTCTTTTCTACTTCAAGAATGATTTCCTACTAAATTGACTAATGGGAAAGCCACAGTCTCTCACAGTCCGAAGCATGAATATTGTAGACAAGTACTGGTGACGTGACTGATAAATGAAGGATCCCTTTGATTTCTAGTAAGGATCCTTTTCATATGTGCATAAAAGACAGTAAAATTAAAGCCCGTGGGAAGGATGTGGGATGTTGATGGGTGTGTCACCTAAACAGCTAAACTGCTTCCTCTGAGTTAGTTAAAATTTCCTTTACAATTGATTTGAGTACTTGCACAGCAAAATCTCAAAATGGTCCACACCCTCATCAAGAAAGCGTGAGTAATTATGATTTTATGTTACTGTTCCAAAAAAGACAGGAGTGGCCAAATTCTCTCTTCTTTTTAACTTCCTACCTCTGGCTGCTTACTTCCAAGTAGAGGGCACTAAAACCGACCCCAAAATATGTGCTTAGCAAAATGAGGAGCGGTCCCACTTGAATATATTGCCGTTTGGATATCCTGTTCGGTGTTCAGCGAAGGACAAATGTGGACTGCGGTTCATAGGCATGCCAATTAGCTCCTGGAATACTCCTTATCTCACATGTGTTCATTAGAATTAGATCTTCAGGAATGAAGTTAGTACAAATTATCACACAGAAAGGGGAGTGAAAGCCTTGAACTTTGTCCGTAACTCATAGTGGCTGCTTGGATGTTAGTTCTATTTGAATCTGAGATTTTTATTTACCATAACTATTAATGGATATTGGGCAAATGGCAGAGTTGAAGTTAGTCTCATTTATTGTCTCATTGAATTACAGAACATGTTTGAATGGCATACCTTTGTTCCCGTGACCTTGTATTCCTAAAATAGATTTTCCAGCTATTTCATTTATATATGACCAAAATTACTAAGCAGTTCTTAAAATATTACAAAAAAACATAAATATGATAGCAAAAGACTAATTTTTTGCAATCTAGTCTAACTTCCAGATATTTGGGAGTTTTGTACTATGTAAAGATGAGGATGGTCCAGTCCAATTTCTGACATGCCTATTTAAAGTTATAAAGTATGCCATAAATAAACATTATCTCTACTGGATCAAAGCTTTACCAGTTTTGATTTACAGCTTGGGAATAGCAATTTGGATTTATTGTCTCATTTGCATCGGACTGCCAGTCTGATGGGCACCAAACCTCATAAGCCCAATGCATTTGACCTCTTGAGGCCAACTAAGATCAGGTTGCTTCGCTGATACAAAGGCAATGTGGAGGAGAGATTTTCACTCCTGTAGAAAAGGAGTCCCGTGTACCAAAGGGGTGTTTAAAAACCTGAAATAACTATTACAGGTAATGTTCCAGGAGGTTTAAAATGACAAGTGGAATCCAGAATCAAATTTACGCATAACACTGTTTCAAAGAAATGTTTCTGCAAATTAATGGGATTGGATAATCTTTTGGAATTAAATGGAAATGTAATTCCTTAACAATATTTTGAAGCCATTTATCAGTGTCGTAATGACCAAGCAAAATAAACTGATATTGTTGTCTCTGGACAGCTGGGAACGATCTAATATACAGGCTGCTTAAACTAAAATCTTTGGAGTTAACGTAGAAGCAGTTAAATGCAGTGAAAGAAGTACCATCGGCTTCTACAAAAGAAGACTTAGGAGTGCCAAATTTATCCTTTCCTTTGAAATGGTTTTTTATTAAAGAGTTGAATAAGTACATTGAAACAGAAGACAAAAAATTGTCCTGATGCCTCCGTCAAGAATACGTCAATGAAAAGTAAAACAATCAGATAACAAGGGCTCTTTTTAAGTGTCTTAGAAATAAATATATTTTGCATTCAATGCCTAAGGGTACACTTGAAAGGTAATAGTTATCTCTGATAATCACTTCAAATGGCCAAATAGGATTTTTGGAATGACTGCTAATTCCAGGTTTAATAGCTTCAAAAGTGATTTGACTCTCTTGAAAGTTGATCCATGGACTTTCCATTGTATCAGATATCAAGAATATTTATATAATAGATTTAATTTTTTTTAGCTAATTCAGTTGTTGACACTGCCTTTCCCAAAATAATATCTGGCTTAAAGTTGCCCTGAATTCTGTGTGTATGTCTGTGCAATTCCTGTTATTGAAGTGTACTGAATGATATTAGACATCCATGATCCAGGGTAGGAAAACCAGTACATAAAGTACTCCCACCATTCAAAATGCACTGGGGATGTGGGTTAATTAGATTTAAATCGGGCATCATGGGCTCATGGCCCAAAATGGCCTGTTACCGTGAACAACCTGTTCACCATTTTCGGATACTCCTGCTATGTCCACAGCAACAGGGATTCATCCTTCTTGAGCGACGAGCTACGTCAATATTTGCTGTCCAAGGACATTGCCTCTAGCTGGGCCACCAGCTATGATCCCAAAGCAAGTGGCCAGGTGGAGCAGGAGAACGGCACGGTCTGGAAGGCAGTCCAAGAACCTCCCTGTCCCCCATTGGAAAGAGGTTCTCCCAGAGGCCCTCCACACTTTACGGTCCCTCCTGTGTACGGCCACCAACGAGACACCCCATGAGAGACTGTTTACATTCCCCAGGAGATCGGCAATGGGAACCACCTTATCTACCTGGCTGATGTTCTCCAGGCTGATCCTTCTCCGTAAGCATGCGTGGACACTTAAGTCTGACATTTTGGTCGAGAGGGGCCAGCTGCTCCATGTGAACCCACAATATGCCTACTTGGCATTCCTGGATGGGTGCGAGGACACAGTATCTATCTGGGACCTGACACGCATGGGAGCACCTGGACCCCCCTCAACCAGTCGACAGGTACATCCGCCCAGCTCTCCAGGACCCAATCTCCCAACCGCCACCACCCCTACCAACCTGACAGTTGGTACACACACACACACACACACACACACACACACACACACACACACACACACACACACACACACACACACACGGCCCAGCCAAGTAACCCTGCCATGATGGATCAGTTGAAACCAATGGAGACCACTATCGACTCCCAGATGGGGTCTCACCCGTCACAACACCAAAGTCCACTAGACAGACTGAACTTATGAAGGGTGGCTGACCACACCACACACCCCAGAACTTTCTTTTAAAAGAGGGGGTAAATGTGGTGAAACCATTAATGCACATATTTGTCATATGTAAATATCATGACCTTTCCTGTTTGACCCTGCTCTCATTGGCCAGTTCGTGACTCCTCCCTTTTCTTCCCCATAAAGGTTGTCATGCCACAAGCCTGCCCCCAGTTCAAGTCCAGGTCAATGTGAATGACCAATACAGGGATGCCGTCCATCTCTTGCAAATAAAAGCCTTTGGTTTCGGCAACAGGCTATTTTTGTGTGATTGATCATACGTCAGTTGGGATCTGCACAGCCAAGATATTAACAAGTGAGGGACTCAGAATTTTTCTGCAGCACCTTCGTTAGTGCCACTTTAGTTGACCATTGTACTGATATATTACTTCCAGCTCTCCAGATCAATTACACGGAGCTTCACTATTTAAAGAAACAATGCAGGTATAACAGAGTTAAAAATGGGTTTTAATAATTTCCATTCTCAATTCTATATTTGTGAATTTTATCTCAATGAGTTATTTGTTTATGTATTTAATAATGTTTCTGGTGGAAATGAGTTTGGTGGTGCACAGCTCTTGTGTACTTCCTAAGCCCCTCTCTTCTTGTCTCTCACACTGTTGTTACCCTGCTAATGGTAAGTGGGGGAGAAGATTCCTACTGGACTATTTTAAATGTTTTCTGTGTAAAATGAATTTGTTTTATCATCTATCTTAATGTATATTGTTCATTACTAATATTATTATGTTCTACGGTTGGTTTTATTTTGTTTTAACCATTAATTTAAATTTTATGGATGTTTTTAATCAAAAAACATCCATTATCATGAGCTAGTCAAAGTAGCTTTACTGAGATTTCAAAGTGTAAATTCTGTTATTTTGCATGCTTAGGAGAAAAAGCGGCAGAAAAGAATGAAAACTCAGAAGATAACGTTTGTATTTTTTTGTCTTCAAAAGGGACAGGCTTTTCTTATTAAATGTCTGATTGTGGCCAGTTAGTTTCTCTATGCACTTTTTAACTTGCCCACCAGGTGCCACTGTTTTTGCTTTGTATATTTACATTTCTTTTTTTATATGTAGTTTGAAAGGATTTTAAAATGCAAAATGTTTTTCTCGGCAAATCTTAAAAGCTCTCGACGAAAACTGTGTACACTGATTTGAGTACATATTTAAATGTTAAAATAAAAGTTCTGTATGTAGTTGAGGAAAATAATGCACACACTGCTGTTACTTTGCTAAGGGAGAAAAAGTGGCAGAAAAGGGAAAAAAAACTCAGAAGACAGTGGTTGTATTATTTTGTCTTCAAAAAGGGAGTGAATAAATGCTGGAAGAAAACAGTTCTGTGAGTCATCTCTTCTACTCCCCATACAAACCCGTTATACAACCATAATTGTGTAATTGACTGCATTAACAGGGAGGCATTTAAAAAAGGTGCTTCACAAGTCAGTTGCTGCAGCTAACAGAAGAAGAATGGTACCATGCATTAAATGGAAAATAAAGTACAGGAAAAAGCTACTTAGGGCAACTCTTCTGATACATATTATGCTCATACAAGTCTCCTTCCCTACAGCCTATTTCATCACATCCTAATAGCATTAACTTCAGGTAATTCTATTGGTTATTTCATTGGTCATGATATGAGACCCTTGCCTCCATTCCACTGCAAAATGTCATGCCCAGCCTTACCATAACTGCTGGCTGAGAAGTCATGGAAAAGTTCATTGATTTACCACAGCTTACAAAAAAAATAAAGAACACACTCACTCATTTCTATCAGCAGACCATGAAGTTGACACTAACTATTTTTCTGCAGACACAACATTGCTTTCTTCAACTCCCCAAACACCACCCAGCTAAACTCCTCTGACCTTATCATTGGTTCCCTGCCACATGGGTGATCCTGACACTCTTATTCTCCTTCTGCTGCATCTAAGATCCATCACCTCTATACCAACACTTAACACACCTGTGCATGCATGCTATTACTCCCACGCATTGCTTCGCTCGTGTCATCAGCGGCGACCGGCACTGCTCTTGATGCAGGTAAGTACGCGACTATGACAGAGCACCCCCCCTTCAGCCATGCAAGGAGGCATCTGATTAGAACTGTCACACTACATAACGGTCCAGAGGGCTGACAGTTTGGCCCGACCTTTTACGTCAGTGCAAGACAAGATATGCACGGTCCGACTGGCAAGATGCAATTGGTCCTCTGACTCTGGCTCCGACGCCGAACATGGACCATCTATAAACGCCAGCCTCAACCGTCGATGAAAACCATGTCAGCTTTTCACTCCTGTCGATCACAAAACTCTTCAGGTGGCGCCGCAAGTCTTGAAAAGGACCATGATCAATGGGCTGAAGAGTTTGCACACAGCATCATGCTGAAGAAACACATGGGTACAGTATTGTAAATCAATTGACACATACACTGCAGGTGACTCCTGCCGCATAGGAGTAGGCTGAAGTAATCTCATGTTTTCCTGAAGACAATCAACATAACCAGCAGGATCATAGAGCTTTGTGCTTGGGCTCGGATTCACAGACTCATCTGGCAAAGTCACCATGTACTAGCTCTGCAGCTAAACACCCAAGATCTGCCTTGACAGCAGTACACTCCAAGGAGAACCATGGGCAAATGTTCGCTCCACGTAGACGCATCACTCCCTGCTGTTAATGATGCCTTCAATTTTTGATGGAAATGCACAATGAGGCCGTTGCCCTGTGGATCATAAGCTGAAGTGCGAATATGGGTAGTGCCCAGAAGATCATTGAGAGCTCAGAACAATGCCAATTCAAACTGAGAACCCTTGATCCATTGTAATAGGTGACCAGAACACCAGAAAATGGAACCAACGATCCACAAAAGCCATAGCGACTGTCTCCACAGAGATGTCAGTGACATGACTGGCCTCCTGCCACCTGGTAATTCGGTCTTCACACATGAGCAGATTAAGTATCTCCCCGAGATGGCAGGGGTATACTTCTCTGGCTATTACACCTGCACGTCGTTTCACTTGCGTCATCAGCGGTGACCGGCACTATTCCCAGCACAGGTAAAGATGCGACTGCAACGGACCACTGAAAAATGACAAAATCTTTGGATTATTCAGAATCCCCATTGCAGTTCAAAAACCTGGTGAAGGAAACTTCTGTAAAAAAATTCTCAATTTCATCATCCCATGTTCCAAATGTTATATTCTATGCCCTGACTGATGAAAGCAAGTATGTCATATGCTTTCTTCACCACTGTATTGGAGGATTTAAACCATGCTTTTGCTCCTGCAAGGCTGGGAATCAGTAACCTGCTTGAGACTCAGCAGACACAAGCTAAATTCCACCATGGGGCCCAGAGATGCAGTTATCTGACAAAAAGACATCTGTGTACCAAGAACATTTAATCTTCCTGCTTGTTTTGGTCACAGTCTTTCAGGCAGAGACCTAACCTTGACGCAAAATAAACCATTTTATTCAAAGTGATAAGCTGAAAGTTGTGTTATTCGATAGAAGCCTAGGCATGCTAGCTTGCTCGCTTATCTTTCTTTCTGTGCTGGGAATAGATGCTTGAGTAAGCAGGTTTTGGGTAATATAAGCTGCTGAAGTTCGAGACTCTCCGAGGTGTGGCAACATCTCTCAGCAAGAAGAAGATCTTCTAGAGTCCAGCCAACATCCCGGTCGGGGGATGTGGAGAAGCTGCTACCGGTGCCCCAACAACCTACTACAAGTGTGAGGTCGTTGCCTCGCTTCGGCAGTTGGGACCAGTGCAGGCGTTGATAAATATAATTTGGAAGGGCTTTCATATTGTAGTTTGATATCAGCTTTAGAATTTGTAATAAAGATTTGTATAGACTGAAGTGCTCTCGGCGTGTGTGTCTATTTTCTTTCAGTAGCTCAAACACTGTGACCAATCTAAAGTGAACAAAGTGAGAGGTACAAGTTTACCCAGGACAGCCACTCCATTGAACGATGCTGCAGCTTTCAAGGAACTTTGAACTTAATTTCACAAAACTGCAATGCTATTACAATGCTGGCGATCTGAGTTTGAATCTGGCACTGTCTACAAGGAGTTTTTTTAAAATTTTATTTAATCGTTCAAAGTACAGGTAATAAGTAACATATATAACAATAAACCATAAACATGAACGTTATGTTTTATATATATATATATATATATATATATATATATAATATAAAAGAAAAGAAAGAAGAGAAACCCCCCCCCCCCCCCACTTCAGCCAACTCTCCTAAGGAGAGCCATAAAGAGAAGAAAAAAAAATATTAAGGAAAAATTAAGCATACATATTGAGATCTAATCAATGTAAATCAAAATGTAAATATTCTGAATATAACAACCACTTGTTAATAAAGAAACTATAGTTATCACACAAAACATATGTAATTTTTTCCATTATTAAACAATATTTCATCTCATTATGCCATCTATTAATATCAATCATATTCATATCTTTCCACGTACTAGCAATACATTTTTTCACTACAGATAAAGCTAAATATACAAAAGTAACTTGAAACTTATCTAATCCCAAACCTTTCAGAGGTTGCAAACTACGCAATAAAAATACTGTTGGATCTAAAGGTATTTTAATCTTATACAGGTATTCCAGAAACAATTGAACTTTCTTCCAAAAAGATTGTATATGTATACATGACCAAACCGCAAGAAAAAAAGTTCCAACAGAGTTACCACATCTAAAACACAAATCTGATTCATGAAAACCATATTTTTTTAATTTTTCAGGTGTCAAATATAATTGATGTAAAAAATTATAATTAATCATTGCATAGCGGGCATTTATCAATCTAGTTACACTATCATAACAAATATCTAACCAATCATCCTCAGAAAAAATAAAACCGATATCCACTTCCCATTTACCTTTGGATTTATCCCAACTCTTTTTATCCATACCATCCTGTAATATTTGATACATAAATGAAATATAACCCTTCTCTGGTACCTTCATAAGAAAAGTCTCAAATTTAGTCATTTCAGGTAAAATCATATCTCTACCAAACACATGTTTTACCAAAGATCGAATTTGATAATAAAGAAACAAAGAGTTCTTATCAATTCCATACCTATCTCTCATCTGGTCAAAAGATAAAAATTTACCTTCTTTAAAACAATCTCCCAAATTTTCCACACCTTTAAATCTCCAATGTAATAAACTTCGATTATGTATTGAGAAAGAAATAAGTTGATTATTATACAACGGAGTCAAGGCCGATAATTCACCCCTAGAACCTATCATTTTCTCTTTCTTTGTCCATAACTTCATTAAATGTTTTAATATAGGCACATTAAATTTCTGTAACAAATTTACATTCCATCTAAACAAAAATTGATGTATTTCAAATTCAGAGATATTTGCCATCTCAGTTTTGGCCCAACTAGGGGGCCGTTCCAAATCCATCAATGAACTAATAAATTTAAATTGGGCTGCTTCATAATAATTTTGAAAATGTGGTAAACGTAGTCCCCCTAATTCATATTTCCAAGTTAATTTATTCAAGGCTACTCTTGAAAATTTACCTCTCCATAAAAACTCCCTAACCATTTTATTAAAAAAAAATATTATCAAGTAAATACGGAATAGATTGAAATAAATATTGCATACACGGAAAAATATTCATCTTAATTATATTTATTCTACCCAATAAATTAATAGGCAAATCTTTCCATTTAATCAAATCAGTTTTAATTTTTTTATTTATTAACGGAACATAATTTAATTTATATAAAGATTGATAATTAACATCCAAAATTATACCCAAATACTTAATTCGATCCGTCCATTTCAAATTAAGAATATTCTAATCAGCTGAATAATCTCCTTCACTCACCGGTAATATTTTGCTTTTTTCCCAATTAACTTTATATCCAGAAAGACATCCATTTTGCATCAAACACTCCTTCAAATGCAAAAGTGATTGAACTGGATTTATTAGATACACCAATACATCATCGGCAAATAAATGAATTTTATATTCCTCATCTAAAACTTTCATACCTTGTATCTGTGTATTTTGTCTTATCAACTGTGCCAAAGATTCGATCACTAACGCAAAGCTGGTGATAAAGGACCACCTTGACGAGTAGATACGGTCAATTTAAGCGGTTCCAAAATCAAACCATTCGTCAGTACTCTAGCTACCGGTTTACTATATAAAGCCTTAATCCAACCAATAGAAAGAGGACCACTACAAGGAGTTATTACGTTCGCCCCATGTCTGTGAGTTTCCTCTCAGTGCTTCAGTTTCCTGCCACATTCCAAAGACATATGAGATTAGTAGTTTAATTGGTCACATGGGTGCATTTGGAAGGCATAGGCTTGTGTGTCAGCAAACTGGCTATAACTCTAAATTTAAAAAAAATTAACTTTAACATCCATTATTTGTTGGAGTTAAATTCCATTGGCTAATGCTTATGGTTCACTCTCCCTTTAACTTTCAACCAGTACCTGAATCTCCCACACAAATTTGTCTTCTTATTGTGACCTTGGGCTGTTGCTGAACCACACACAGTGACAACAAAACTGTCTCTGAACTCTACCCTTAATCATAGATCTGCCACCTGAACCACATCAAAGTTCAAATTAAAATTCCGATTCAAAGTTCAGATTTATTGTCAGAGTACATTCATGACATCACATACAACCCTAACGATATTTTTACTGCCACCAGGCAGAATTTCTACTACTAGGTAGAGCAAATTGTACTCAACAAAAAGATACACCTACAAAAGGGAGAAATGCAAACAAACTGTGTGATACAGAAAAAACATTCAGTAATAAATAATGTGCAAAGTAAGGGTGCTTAAATGAGTCTCTGCCTGAGTCTGTTGGTTAGGAGTCTGACGGTGAAGGGGTAGCAACTGTTCCTGAACCTGGTGGTTTGATTCTCGTTGCACCTATACTTTTTTTCCTGATGGCAACAATGAGAACAGGGCATGTCAGGGGTAGTGGGGATCTGGATCCTTGATTATTGTTGCTGCTCTCCGACAACACCATTCCATGGCCGTGATGGACTGGGCTCTGTTCATCACCTTCTGCAGGGCTTTCCATTCAGTGATATTGGTGTCCCCATTCTAATCTCCCTCCTGTATGCTATCTATAGATCTGTTATTCATTCACCACTGAACTTCTGCATGAGGCCACTACTCTCCATACATGGTGGATCCTTGTCCTACACTGAAGCCCGACTCAGTCCTTTCCACTACCAAACTACAGGAGCTGGCCTCCATCTAATAATTCCCAGCAGCTGGTCTGCCCCTGTTCTACACACTGCTCCATTAAGTCTGACCCCCCCTGTTCAAGCAGGTGCTCCTTCTCCATTTGAACCTGAATTACGCCCAGGTCAGGTACCCCAGTGGTTGTGACGACATCGTCTCGGCCAGGGATCTGGCATCAGCAGGGCCCCCACTAATAATCTCCAGTAGTCCATCAATCTTCCTTCCACCATCCCAACTTACCAGCCCCAGAAACTGATCCCTTTCCTAATTCCAGTTCTTCAATTCCCCTGGCAGCTGATCACTCCCATTATGTTCACTCCTCTATCCCTTCTCAAACATTGGGAAAGCAGCAGCCTTTCATATCAGTGTGATGGCTCAATCAAAAATAGGAAGAAAGACTAGTAATAGCTTGTTTTCCCAACAGTTATCAGGCTCTTGATCTTCCCTGTACCACCTTAATCATAACACTGCTCTAAGACCACTAAAGATGTCTGCACTAACTCCACAACAGACTTGTTAGGGCAACTGTCCCTATGAATATTTATCTCTTCATACTTGTATACTTATTATTATCATTTTGTTCCTCTTGCGGCAAATTGTGTTAACTTCATATATTCTCACTGTTTGTTAGTGTGTTTTATCTTCCTGTGCTGTTGCAGGAATGTTACTGCATCCATACATCATACAATGACAATTATATGAATGTCCTATGGACATGGGCCACAAGATCTCTCAGTTCTTCCACACTGTTCAGAGTCCTCCCATTAACAGTGTATTGTGCATTCAAGTTCGACCTTCTGAAATGAACTACCTTGGACTTTTCTGGGCTAAACTCCGTCTGGCACTTCGCAGCACAACTCTGCATCCTATCCATGTCCCTCTGTAGCCTCTGTCAACTCTCTGACGCTACCCACTTTTGTCTAATCCACAAATTTACTAACTGACCCCTCCACTCCCTCATCCAGGCCATTTATATCTTAAAAAAATCACAAAGTGAAGGGGGTCCCAGAACAGATCCCTGCAGAACACCACAGCTCACTAACCTCCATGCAGAATACAATCCATCTACAACCATCCTCTTCCTTCTCTTCCTTCAAGACAATTCTGTATCCACAAAGCAAGGCCTCCTTATCTTCTGAATGAGCCTTGCACGGGGAGTCTAATCAAATGCCTTACTGAAATTCATATATATCTCATCCACTGCTCTACCTTCATCAGTGGACTTGGATGCATTATGGTATATGCACATTTGGGAAGGTCATGGTCAGATTATCAACAATCAGCATTGCTTTGTGAGGGGCAGGTCATATCTTATCGATTTGTATGTTTTTGTTTAGGTGACAAAGATGGTTGGGGTCCTGGATGTTGAATGTATGGACTTTAGTAATCTGTCAAGGTCCCGTGTAATAGACTGATTCCGATGTATGGGATCCATGATGAGTTGATAGTTTAGAATCACAGAGGCTTTGGTTGTTTGTGATATTTGTAAATGACTTGGATGAAAATGTAGTTGGGTAAGTTTGCAGATGATGCAAAGATTGGTGGAGTCGTCTAGAGGGTTATCAAAGAATACAACTGGATTTTACATCAGTTACGGACACGGGCAAAGATAGGCAGATGCAGCTTAACCCAGACAAGTGTGAGGCATTGCACTTTGAGAGTTTAAATGTAGCCAATTAATGTAGGGCTCCAAGAAGTATTGGTGGAAAGAGATATTTGGAGGTCCAGGTCCATTGAAAGTGTCCTGACAAGTAGATAGGGTGGTATGGTGGGCTTTATTGGACAGGGCATTGAGTATAAATGTGAGGAGATCATGTGGCAGCTATATAAATCTTTGGTTGGACTGTACTATGAATGCAGTGTGCAAATCTGGTTGCCCCATTACAGGGAGGCTGTGGAGGCTTTGGAAAGGGTACAGAAGAGGTTTACCAGCATGTTGCCTGGTTGAGAGGGTAGAAATTATGGAAAGAAATTGGACTCTGGTCACAGGTAAAATTATCTATTAATCTCTCTACATATGTCATCTTTTCACATTGATCATGTCCGTATTAATGTAGCAGTTTCTTGCTGAAGGAGAGTGGGATATGTGATTTGTGGTTTTCAAGAGAGCTGCATAGGATTGGAATGGCCCAATTTTTGTGGGAAGATGAAATAAATAATAACACCATTCAGGGCCTTTCGCCATCCAATTGACTAAGGCCAGTAAAGAAGGCAGTTAAACCTCTAACAGTAAGTTCTTCATTGCAATAAAATTAGATTTTATAAAATATATTCCCATTGCATGAAGTCCCAACAATGATACACTCCTCCTTGCTCAACAATTTAGCAAATTCCATTTTAGATTACAATGCAGAAACTCAAATTGACTGCTTGGAATAAATCCAGTTTGGCAACTTAGCCACCAAGTGTTAGCTTTTCACATATTTTGAGTTTTTACAAGTTTCAGTCGCACTTTGATGCTTTGATGGGATGGTTGTGGAGTGAATTAGTACTGTAGTACCTTCAAGTTCAAGGGAGACCATATTTCAAAAGACCTTTCCTATGTGTCGATCTCCCTGAAAAAAACTTTGTAAAAGATGGTTGTTCAACATTCTTTAAAAGTTTCCTCTACTGCCGCTAGATGGCACCGTTACCTTTCTAACAGCATTGCAGAGTTCCCAACTGGCTGTTAGAACCATCGCAGGTTACAGCATGCAAGCTTCATCAAAATATTCAGTGGAGCAGAATTCAACAAGTAACACTAGCCCAAATCAACTAATTTTCTGAAGTTTCCAGCCAATGTTTTAAAGTGTTTAATTTTACTGAAGAACAGATTACATTACTAATTATGTAATTCCACTTTCAGGCCATTTTACTTCCTAGTGTTCACCAATCTAATTGGAGAAACAAACACAAAGAGTGCATGTATTTTCTATTAACTGGGCTAATATTCTAAATTCAGAATCTGCTTTAGATGACCAAGAGTGCAACTCGCTTTTTTTTGACCTTTCCAATATTTGCTGCCACATTCTGTTTTTAATTAATTGATAGGCCACCTGTGAATGATCCGAAGAGTTGGGTGGAGCATTGAAGAGTAGGAGTTGCAATTGAATGGTGAAGGAAAAAAATTACTTTTGCACTTGGGTTGGTGGCAAAAGTTGGGCATAATAATAAACAAGCATTTTGCAAAAGATTGACCATTTCTTGGGCCCAAGATCTTGTTGCTGCAAGAACTAAGTTTTTACTTTAAGGAAGGTCTATATGAGGGCAGGGTCCCATACATGGAATCGACAACTGAAACTTATTCAGACAGGTTCCTTTTAAATTCTATGAAATTGGGCATGTTCTGCATGGATAACATGTACAGGCCATAGATATGTGGACAAAAAGAATTGCATTTTCTTTTTAAGGATGGCAGCCGTTTTTGTGAAGTTAAGCTCCAGAGTTGAGCTTTATCCTTTTTGACTGATAAAAAGAGAATCTTCTCTTTCATCTACAACCCTGTCCTCCACTGCCAGTTGTCCATAAACTATTGTCCTTAAGATGGAATCAAAGGATAGCACTGCAATTTTCCTTGTTGCTTCCTACAACCATCTTTCCATTCATAACTTTTGGGAGTGTGCTGCGCTGCAACACAAAACACAGAAAAGACTGTACTACAAGCGTCTATTGTACACCTGTAGTAATCTCGATGGCTCCATGTGTGACTGGCCCAGGAGTGGCCGGCTCAATTCTATATACAGGTCGGTGATTGACAGCCAGTCAAGTGGAGTCAGCCTCCCAGGTGGTCTTCCTGCAGGTACAGAGGTTGCCCCCTGCAGTAGACTGGTGCACATGCGACCCAGTGTTATCACAACCTTCACCCCCTTAAAATGAGTCCAAGGGAGGTGGGTAAGGTGTCTCGGTGCCGGTTTTATTTACAAGTTCAGGAAAGTTGGCAGCCATCTGTGCCTCTGCAACCATCACAAGGTCGCTCCTGGTCATTGGTCGGCGAGGGTGGGGTTGCCTGAGGGTCGGCCGGGGCCAGGGAGACCAGCGTTGAGGGCAGGGCTGTGTCTGGCAGTGAGGGGGTGTATGTGTGGGTCTGGTCCACCAGGAGTGGGGCCTTCTGGAGAGGCGGTGGAAGGAGGTCAGCTCCCGGTGAATCCTTGGTGGGCCAAGGGTACTCATGGTTGTGGGGGGGGGGTGGCCCTGCTGATGCCAGATCCCTGGCCGAGACGGTGTCCTCACAACCACTGGGGTACCTGACCTGGGCGTAGTTCAGGTTCGAATGGAGAAGGAGCACCTGCTTGGTCAGGGGGGTCAGACTTAATGGATCCACGTGTGCTTGCGGAGGAGTGCCAGAACCAGAGACATTAGCCACATTGGGAGGGAGATGCCAATTGCCGATTTCCTTTAATTTCAACATCCAGGTCATGTTTGGGTCCACAAAGCTCTCAGTACTGCCGCTGTCAAACAGCCATTTTGTTACCTTCCTATTGACAGCGATGTTCATCATTGAGCGCCCGAGTCCATGGATGCTAGGATCATCTTGGGGTCGAGTCACTGCTCCCTGATGGCTATGGTGAATAGCAGCTAGCAGCTTCCCTCTGGGGTGTGGGGTATGTCGAGTGCACGATTGTATGCACGCACATGTTGACCACGTTATCCTATCACGAGGTGAGAAAGTTGGGGTGGTCGAGAGCCAGCTGGCCCATGATGGCAGTGCCCGGTGGACGCATGTGCCATTGGTGCATTGCGCGACCCGACCGGAAGTGAGGCCAGAAGTGACATCACCAGTGTGGGCAGAAGTTAGATGAAGGAAGATGGCAGCACCCGTGGTGAGCACACAGCAGCGTAGCAGGTGGGTGGCTGGACAGGAAGTGACATTAGCGTTGCGGGTCGATGTGCCAGACCAAGTAATGGCGCTGCCCGATCTTTGCACATGGTGGTGGCTTGGGGGGAGCTCTCGGCTGATTGTGGAGGGCCGCAGCACTCCTGGCGGCTCGAGAGGCACACCTTAGCAAAGTGGCCTTTCTTGCTGTATCGGGACCAATGCAAGTTTCTCACCGGGCAGCTCTTTCAGGAGCATCTGCCCAACCCACAACGGGACCTGCAGTAGTTACAGCGGTGGGTTGCATTGTGGACAGCGATTGTCTCTTCCCCGTAGGGCCCCTCAGCGACAGCAGTCATCGACATCGGCCAGACTGGAGGTTGGGAGATTTGTGCATTCAAAACATCCACATGGAGGGCTGCAGCTTCTGGAGTGTGGACTACCTCCATGATTCTGGTAAAGGAGGCAGTATTTTCTTCCAGCAGTCTCTGCCGGGTGACCTTTGATCGCAACCCTCACACACAGGCATCTTGGATGAGTCACTCCACTTCCCCTTCGGTCACCCCAGTCTCAGTCAGCCATGGGCGAGCTAGCTCACGCAGAGGCCCCAGAAAGGCGTCTGCTGTCTCACCTGACTGCTGCGCCCTGATGCTGAGCAGGTACCAGGCATAGAGCACTTTGTCAGGGGCCTGTACATGCCCTCCTGGACGGCCATCGCAGGTTCATAGTCCAAGTAGTCGCTGATGGCCTGGAAAGTGCAGGGGCCCAGTGTGGTGCGAAGTACCATGAGTTTCTTTTGGTTTGTGTTAATCACTTCAGCCTGCATCTGGATGATTGCCTCCATCACATGCTTCCAGATCTCGAAGTGCGCCGGGGCATCCGGATGTTGGGGGTCGATTTCCAGATTCCCAATGGTGAGAAACTTCTCTGCGGTCTTTAAATTTTAAGTGGATTCAATTGTGGTGCACTGTGGTGCAATAAAGAGACACAAAACACAGAAAAGACTGTACTACAGGCTTTAATCCTCTTAAACTCTGTTGTACACCAGTACAACACTTGATGGCTCCAAGTGTTACTGGCCTGGGAGGTTGGTGATTGACAGCCAGTCAGGTGGAGTCAGCCTCCCAGGAGGTCTTCCTGCAGGTACAGTGGTTGCCCCCTGTAGTAGGCTGGTGGGCACATGGCCCAGTTCTGTAGATGTATCACCACAGGGAGATAATATTATTTTGGCAAAACACAAACATTAGATGTTATAATAACTTTCTCTTCACGTTTGTTGCATGATACATAATGATCTTGTAGGCTGATCTCATTTACTTTTTGGAAGCTATTAAAACATTGCTTTAAATTGAGTGCAGTACTTAAATATCCATTGTTTACCCAACGATCAAAAAACACGGGCCACATAATTTGATTGTGCTAATATAATTCAATGGATATCAATACTAGGGGAGAATGAAATCGTTTACTGACAGCCTGCACACATCCCTCACTGAAATCAATTTTAAGATCCAGGTCTTCTTTCCAGTTGTTTAGACTTTTCCAAAATAATTATTTTGTTTAAATTTAGAAATACAGAATGGTAACAGGCACTTCTGGCCCATGAGCTGTGCTACCCAAATACATCAATTAACCGACAAACCCTATACGTTTTGAAGGGTGGGAGGAACCCAGAGCTCCTGGAGGAAAGCCGCACAGACACAGGGAGAAAGTACAAATTTCTTACAGACACCGCCATGTTCGAACCCAGATCGCTGGTGCTGAAATAGTGTTGCACTAATACGTTACGTTAAACATGCCACCCCAAAACCATGGAAATTGATTTATTTCTAATTCAGGGCTTCATTTTTCACCACATTTCTTTCATTGTAAATTGTGATTAAAGACCACAGTAGCAGTAATTTGTACCATCTACAGGATGCAAAACAGCAAATCATCAAGGCCTCCTTGGAGACCACCTTCCAAAACCACAAACTCTATTAGTTACAAAGACTAGGACAGCAAAAAACATGGGAACTCCACAGGGCTCTGGGTCAAATTACTGCAAATGTCTTCCTTACAGCATTGTGGATGTATCCATACTTTATGGATTGCAATGGTTCAAGAAAACAGCTTACCACCATTTTCTCAAGGGCAGATTGGATGGGCAATTAAATGCTGACTCAGCCTGTAAAACCCACATTTTTGAATGAATAAAAATATATATCAATAAGCAATTTTATTAGATGACTTTATCCAACTGAAGTTGCTTCAAACTATATTGAAATTCAGATTCAGTTACTGTAAAATTTGAAACAATAAATATTTCATGATTCCAAAGATTTATAATATTTTCACAACAGATGTATCTAATGCTGTTGAACTACATATTTTGTTAATAATTTGTCACTATACTTCAATGTTGTTTGTATAGTTAGTTTCTTTTTTGCCCCTTTCATTTTTACATTTATACTTTTCTGAGTGTATCTGCAGTACTCCCTGACCAGGAGAAACGAGAAATTCTGTATCTCAGCTTTTTTCCTGATTGTCCCGTGTTGACTACAAGAAGATACAGTAGAATAGGTTGTGGTGACATGCCTCTACATCCTCATTTCCCGATCCTGGGTGCAGCAGAGTGCAGTGCTGCCGGAGCGTCACACGGGTTCTCCGCCCCATCCCCACTGAGTGCAATTCTGGACATACAAGATACCCGTTTCTTCCACGACTGGTCATCATCCTTTCTTGTCCTACTGTTTGCTTTCAGTTATACAATGCCAAATACAGCATGGCGGCCACCAAGGCCAGGTCTTGCGAGACCTCCTTGTCATCATTTCTGGTGAACTCCAACACCTAAAAAATTAGCATTGCATCCCTGTGGACAATTTGCCCACAATCAGGAATTCTACCAGGCAATTCAGGAAATAATGAAATTCACTTTGTAGGTTATTGCTGTAAGTAACCTAATAGGAGAAGCAGGAGGTGACTGAACACATGAATCCTGCCCTGCCATTTAATATGATCATGGCAAATCTGCCCAAGGTCCCATCTCCTCTTCTGTGCCAGAAGCACAAATGGTGGTGGATGATATAAATTGTTGTGCACAGAGACATCAAGAAAAGCTGTAAGAAACTACCCTGGATGAAATCATGAGACAAGATTAGAAGGTGGAAAAGGCAACAAAAAATGGTGAGCAAGGATAATTCAAGGTGATAAATTTGTCCAGTATGTGGCTAAAAGAGACCAATTTTAAGCTTTGATACTTTCATCTGAAAATCTAATTCTTGCAAAGAATTCTAATAATTTTGCAAGATATATTCGGCATATTTGGTTATCAATGAGCAAGAAAATAAGAAGATCTATTCAGTGGTTCTCTTTTCAAGAGCAATCAATAAATTAAAGTGAGTGGCAATATTCTGCAACTCTCTGTGACCCTTGCTGTTAATAAAATAATAATTTTATTACTGGACTAGAGTAAATTGTATTCAAAGATTCAAACAATAATAAAGGAGCATAATTCTGAAGGCCATTGGGGCTCCAATGGAATAATAATTAGATGGGTAATCAAATATACCTGCAATATTTTGCCCAATGTCTTTAAATTGCTCCACTATTCATTAAGATCTTGGCTGATCTGATGATAGGCTCATCTCCAGCTACTTGCCTTTCCCCTGTATTCACCTACTATCCAAAAATCTATCCAATCTTGTCTTAAATATGTTTACTGAGGTAGCCTCCACTGTTTCCATGGGCAGAGAATTCCAGGGATTCAACACCCTCTGGGAAAAGCAGTTCCTCCTCATCATCTCCATCCTAAATCTACTACCTTGAATCTTGAGGCTATGCCTCCCCACCCCCACCAGTTCTGGTCTTACCTACCAGTGGCAAAAACTTACCTACCTCTATCTTATCTGTTCCTTTCATAATTTTATACGTTTCTATAAGATCCTCTCTCATTCTTCTGAATTCCAGCGAATACAGTCCAAGATGATTCAAACTCTCCTCCTAGGTTAGCCCCCCTCATCTCTGGAATCAATCTAGTGAACCTCTTCTGCACTACCTCCAAGGCCAATATATCCTTCCTCAAGTAAGAAGACCAGAACTGCATGCAGGCCTCCAAATGCGGCCTCACCAGTTCCCTGTACTGTTGCAGCATAGCCTCTCTGCTCCTAAACTCAATTCCTCTGAATTGTTTGAAATGTTTTAATCGTACCTCATGGACTCGTTATGTGCACGGTCTCAGAACTCCAAAGGAAATGGGCCAATGACAATATACCTGACAGCCTGCTGCACCTGCAAATTAACCTTTTGTGATTCATGCACCAGCCTCCCAACTCCTTCTGCACAGTAGCACGCTGCAATTGTTTGCCATTTAAGAAATAATCTGACCTTTCATTTTTCCTTCAAAAGTGAATAACCCTACATTTACCAACACTGTATTTCATTTGCCAGATCCTTGCCTAATCATGTAACTTACTCTTTCTGAAAACTCTCCGCATCCTCTGCATAATTTGGTTTTCCACTCAGTTTAATGTCACAAAGATAAGCGTATACAGAGCCGTTGTCATACCCACACTCCTGTTCGGCTCCGAATCATGGGTCCTCTACCGGCATCACCTACGGCTCCTAGAACGCTTCCACCAGCGTTGTCTCCGCTCCATCCTCAACATCCATTGGAGCGCTTTCATCCCTAATGTCGAAGTACTCGAGATGGCAGAGGTCGACAGCATCGAGTCCACGCTGCTGAAGATCCAGCTGCGCTGGGTGGGTCACGTCTCCAGAATGGAGGACCATCGCCTTCCCAAGATCGTGTTATATGGCGAGCTCTCCACTGGCCACCGTGACAGAGGTGCACCAAAGAAGAGGTACAAGGACTGCCTAAAGAAATCTCTTGGTGCCTGCCACATTGACCACCGCCAGTGGGCTGATATCGCCTCAAACCGTGCATCTTGGCGCCTCACAGTTTGGCGGGCAGCAACCTCCTTTGAAGAAGACCGCAGAGCCCACCTCACTGACAAAAGGCAAAGGAGGAAAAACCCAACACCCAACCCCAACCAACCAATTTTCCCCTGCAGCCGCTGCAACCGTGTCTGCCTGTCCCGCATCGGACTTGTCAGCCACAAACGAGCCTGCAGCTGACGTGGACTTTTACCCCCTCCATAAATCTTCGTCCGCGAAGCCAAGCCAAAGAATGTCATTAGTAAACTTAGATACCAGACACAGTTCCCTCCTCTTTTAGATCATTAATGTGTATTGGAGAACATGTTGATTTAATTGCTAGTTATAATTTGAAAAGGAGAAAGCTCTTAGAGAGATACTGCCTGAGAGACTGATGGAAGCAAATTTGCAGTCAGCATTAAATAAATGACGAGGCAGCTCCGACTGAGTGGCAACATAGATCCATTGCAATTTGCCTACCGTAGCAATTGATTTACAGTGGATGCCATCTCACTGGCTCTGCGTAAAGCTTGAGAACACCTGGACAGCAAACAGGATGCTCTTTATTGACTACGCTTCGGAATTCAAGACCATTATCCTTTCAAAATTGATCAGCAAATTCCAAAACTGGGTCTCAATACCTGACCATGTAATTGGATCCTGGATTTCTTCACCTCCAGACCACAATCAGTGAGGAGTGATAGGAACATCTCCTCTATAATCTTCATCAGTACCAGAGCACCACAGGGCTGTGTTCTCAGCTCCCTAATCTACTCGCTATACACCTATGACTATGGCTTGGTACAACAACAACACCATCTACAAATTCGCTGATGATATTATGGTAATGGGTTGTATAAAAAGGGGTGTTGAGTCAGCATACAGGAGGGAGATTGAAAATCTGGATGAATGATGCACCAACAACAACCTCGTACTCAATGTCACCAAAACCAAGGAGCTGATCATTGACTTCAGGAAGGGAAAACTAAGGTGTATGATCCAGTGATTTATTGGGCAATCAGAGATAGAGAAGGTGAGCAAATTTAAGTTTTTGAGAATTGCTATCTTGGAGGATCTTTCCTGGGCCCACACACTAATAGTATTGTGAAGAAAGCACGTCAGCACCTCTACATCCCCAGGAGTTTGCGGAGGCTTGTTATATCACCAGAAACCCTACCAAATTTCTACAGATGGTGAAAAGTATACTGACTGGTTGCATCACTGTCTGGTATGGGTCCACCAATACCTCTGAGCGAAAAGCCCTGCAAAAGGTAAAACCCTTCCCACCATGGAGAACATCTACAAGGATCACTACCATCTGAGAGCAGCAGCAATCATCAAGGATCCACACCACCCAGCACACACTCTGCCCTTGCTGCTTCCATCAGGAAAGAGGTCTAGGTGCCACAAGACTCGGGTTCAGGAACAGCTGCTACCCCTCCACCATCAGAATTCTCAACAACAAACTCAATCAGAGACTCATTTAAGGACTCTTATATTTGTACTTTTTAAAATCTCTGTACTGCACAATCAGTTTGTTTGCATTTCTTTATTTGTTCTCATGTGTGTGCTGAGTAGAGTTTTTTGCACTATCAATAAATGGTAATTCTGCCTGAAGAAGAATCTCAGGTTTGATTGTGATGTATTTTCTCTGACAATAAATCTGAACTTTGAACTTTGAATTGCCTGGGGCATAGAAGGCTACAGACTAAGTGCTGGAAGATGGGATTCATGCGGCTGGGTGTCCACTGGTCGAGGTGGATTTGGAGCGACAAATGGCTTGTTTCCATGCTGCAAGATTGTGACTCTGCATTATTTTCAGGTTACTCAAAGGTGATCGTCAAGTAAATACAAAAGTACCTTTACCTGTAGTCTAAGTTGATAGAAAAGTTAAGAATTCTGTGACTCTGAGCACATTTAAGTAGAATTTGGCAAAATTAGTGTATTCAAAAAAATTGCTGGCAGGAAGGCTAATCTAACTGTCATATTTTTAGTCTGTAAATTTTATGATTCTACATTCGAGCCACCATACATGAAACATTCTTGTGCAGGGATCAGACAGCAATGAGATACGTTAAATAGAACTTACTCTACACCTGCTGAGGCAATTACCAACAATACATTCACAGCCTCTTTATCAAATGAAAATGTTATGATCAGATTTTGCAGTTACTGCAAACTGGTCAATCAATGGGCAAGATAAGTACCATGAATATTTGAAACACTTCCTGAAAATGTAAACACATCTGCAAGAGGGTCTCTTGGTCATAAAAGATTTAAATGGTTGCTTACCAGTGGCAATTCTTTAACAAATAGTTCTGGACCACAGCTGACCTTCAATCACACTAAACCATTGGGGATGGCATAGGATTTCAAAGAAATGCAGTATTCAAAACGTTATGTTTCTTCCATAAAGAACTAGAGACGGGAGATATATTTGCACAACTGGATGTAGCCATAACATACTCATCCAGGTTATGCAGATTAAACCTAACTATACTTACAATTGAAGGTGCACGTTAGAAGTTTTATAAATGGGATGGAGAGTTTGTGTATGAAGATATGGTACATAGATTTGACTTACAACCTCTGAGTTTCTACAAAGGGAAGTGATTTATTTAAACACACAAAGTCTTTACAATATGGGAGGTAGACACAAGAATAATATTCCCATAGTCTGGGATTGTAGAATCAGGGGTCAGTGTCTTGTCACTGTCCTGAATTTTTTTTCTTCTAATACCAAATTGAGGTGTGAAAAAAAATGTCTTCATCCATTGTGTGGAAAATCTTTGGAATTCTCCACCCAAAAATCTGTGGAAGATCCATCACTGAGAGTTTGCTATATATTTTTACATCTCCAGGAATATAGAGAGATGTGGCACACGTAAAGATCTGCTATCATATGATAAAATGATAAAGCATGCTAAATAGTATACTCCTGCTTCTTTTTCAAAGTTCAAAGTTCAGATCTATTGTTGGAGTACATACATGACATCACATACAACCCTGAGATCCATTTATCCTGCGGAGCAGGCAAAATTTCTACTTATCAGTAGTGGAAAAAAAAACTGTACTCAATAAAAGATATGTATACAAAAGAGAGAAATGTAAACAACCTAACTGTGCAATACAGAAAAAATAATATTCAGTAATAAATAATGTGCAAAGTAAGAGCCCTTAAATGAATCTCTGATTGAGTTAGTTGTTGAGGAGTCTGATGGTGGAGGGGTAGCAGCTGTTCCTGAACCTGGTGGTGTGAGTCTTATGGCACCTACACCTCTTTCCTGATGCCAGGAGTAAGTACAGAGCATGCCCTCGGTAGTGTGGATCCTTGATGATTGGTGGTGCTCTCCTACAGCAGTGTTACATGTAGATGTTCTCAATGGTGGGAAAAGTAATGCCTGCAGTACTGGGCTGTGTCTACTACCTTTCATTCCCCCATACTAGGCTGTGATGTAGCCGGTCGACACATTTTTCTATGACACATCTGTAGAAGTTTGTCAAGGTTTTCCATTTCATACCAAACCTCTGCAAACTCCTGAGGAAGTAGAAGTTTTCTTCACAATGACATTAATATGTTGGGTCCAGGAAAGGTCCTCTGAGATAATGACTCACTGGAATTTAAATTTGCTCACACTCTCCATTACTGATCCCCCAGTGATCACTGGATTGAATACCTCTGGCTTTCACTTCCTGAAATCCATTATCAGCTCCTTGGTTATGATGAAATTAAATGCTAGGTTGTTGCTAGTATACCATTCAGACAAGCTTTCAAGTCTCCCTCTTGTATGCTGATTCATCATCCTTTTTTATCCAATCCACTACCAGCAAATTTGTAGATCGTGTTGTTGTACTAAGCCACACAGTCATATAACCATATAACCGATTATTGCGTGGAAACAGGCCATGTTGGCCCTTTGAGTCCGCACCGGTTCACTAGAACAACTCTACTAGCTCAACCCTCCCACTCTCTGCCCATAACCTTCCAACCCCCTCACCTCCATGTACACATCCAATCTTCTCTTAAATGACAGAAGGGACCCTGCCGCAACGATCTCTTTTGAAAGATCATTCCATTCTGCCACCACTCGTTGAGTGAAAGTTTTGCCCCCTACCCCCTACCCCTTACTCATGCCCTCTTGTTCCAACCTCCTCTGCCCTTAGGGGAAAGAGTCTGTTTATGTCTAGTCTATCTATTCCTTTCATAATTTTAAATACCTCTGTCAAGTCCCCTCTCAGTCGTCTATGTTCCAATGAATAAAGTCCCAGTCTCCTTAATCTCTTCCTGTTATCCGGATGCTGTAAGCCAGGCAACATCCTTGTAAACCTTCTCTGCACCCTCTCCATCTTATCTATATCCTTTCTATAATTTGGAGACCAGAACTGAGCACAGTACTCCAAACCAGACCTCACCAATGCCTTAAACAGCCTGAGCATCATTTCCCAGCTCCTATACTCTATTCTACGATTTATGAAGGCCAGCATACTATATGCCTCCTTAACCACCCTGTCCACATGGGAATCCACCTTCAGTGATCTCTGTACCATAACCCCCGGTCCCTCTGCATGCCTCAATGCCCTCCCCTTAACTGCACATGTCCTATTCTGGTTATTTTTACCGAAATACAGCACCTCGCACTTGTCTACATTGAACACCATCTGCCATATTTCAGCCCACTCTTCCAAACAAATCAAATCAAAAACCTACCTCACTATCCACCACTCCCCCTATTTTTGTATCATCTGCATATTTGCTTGCCCAGGTAACCACACCCTCCTCTAAATCATTATTATAAATGATAAACAACAAGGGACCAAGCACTGATCCCTGAGGCACCCCGCTTGTCACAGGCTTCCAACCTGACAGACAGTTGTCCACCATGTCTCTCTGCTGACCATCTTCTAGCCACTTCTGAACCCATGTCACAATCTCTCTACTAATTCCTAGTGACTGATCCTTCCTTATTATCCTTCCATGCGGAATCATTGCAGGTGTAAAGTGAGTAGAGTAGGGGTCTAAGTGCACAGCCCTGTGGTGCTCTGGTACTGATGGAGATGTGGAGGAGATATTCTTCCCAGTCCTCACTGATTAGGGTCTGTAGGTAAGGAAATCCAGGATCCAATTACACAGTGGGGTGTTGAGGCCCAGGCCTTGTAGTTTGCTGCCCAGTATTTGAGGGAATTTTGGTGTTGAATATCTATTCAATCTGGCAAGGAAGCCTTTTTTAACAAAAATATTTAAATTATTGAATGGTCCTAGAAGACCTTATCCAGGATTTTTTTTAAAAATTGGTTGTGGTCTACTTATTCTAATAAAAGCTTATTCAGTTAAGCAATATATTACCACTGATAATTTTCAATTTGAGAAATATCATAACATATGCTCAGTTAGAAGATTAATTAATTACACAGCACTCTTCATGAGTGATCTTCTCACATTATTTTCTTGGGCATCCTCTCTGAACATTCAATTATGATGTTAACTTGGTGAGTGTTTCCCTCCCAGTTATTTTGATAGAAACTTTTTTTTATATTAACTCATTATGAATTAAATACTGATAATTATTGTTCATTCTTAGTAGCACCTGAACTAAGCAGGCATATAAGAATCAACCTCATTAGGGATCTTGAGTCACACGCCTGTCAGATCTGGTAAGAGTGATTGACTTCCCCTTGCTGAAGGATATCAGCAGATTTTTTTTTTGTGGTAAGTTGGTTATTTCATGGTGAAAGTTACTAAGACTAGCTTATTTTAAAATTCAAGGGTTACTCAATTAATTGAATTCCCCAATTGCCATGAGGGGATGCTAAGTGATATCTTTGAAGCTGTGGCCCAGGCTTCTGACTGCTAGTTCAGTAACTTAACAATTGCACCACATCTGGAATAGTCCTTCAGTATTATTTGACACCTAGAAGAGAAAAAAACCATGGAAAATATGGAAAGTTATCAGCATTTTCTTGAGTGTATCTAATATGATGCATCAACATGACTATTCATTCAAATGCCTCTCTTTTACTCTAGTCTCTGTCGAGAAATATGCATAGATTTAAAAAATATATAGGTGGTGAAGTAAAATGTGAAGCTATTGTCAATTACTGACAGTATTCTTGAAAAAGCACAAAATGCTGGAGGAACTCAACAAATCAGGGAGCACATCCCTTCATCAGGTATAGCAAGAAATGGGCAGAGGCCCAAATAAAGGAGGGGGGAGGGGATGAAGCACATTGGCAGTGATAGGAGGTGAATACCAGTGAAAGGGGGAAAGAAATAGGAAAAGCTAGGAAGTGATAGGACTGAGGATGATCTACTCTGATAGAAGGAAGGCAGTGGGAGCTGGGGGAAGGAAGGTAAGAGTGATGTGCAGATAGAGGGTGGGGAGGGGAGAAGTAAAGGAGAGGGAGGAATAGGGCCAGAGGAATAAGGGAAGACAAAAGGAGGGGTTTGTTGAGAACCCCTTCTTGTTTATGATTTTATAATTTAACAGATATTATTGTCATTTTTTTTTCATGAAGTACCTATTCTGTGCCCCCAATGTATATGACAATGAACTCATTAACAGCATGTGAAATATGTGAGGAATGTTCGAAAGGTGCAGTATTGTCGAATAGTGAGAGAGTGAAAGGTGTTGATATTAAGATGGACCTGTTGTCTTAGAACACATATCAGTGAAGGTTTAAATTCTACGTCAGTCGATGCCCAAATGTTGTCGAGATCTTGTTGGTTGCAGTGATGGATTGCTTCATTTTATGAGGAATTGTGAATGGAACTGAATGTTGTGCAATCAGTGACATCACTCCTTTTTGACTATACTGTATGATAGAGAAACATTATTGGTGAAGTAGCTGGAGGTGGACAGGCCGAGAATACTGTGAAATTCTTGTCATGGTGTCCTGGGACGAGAATGGTTCACTTCCACTAACATAACCATGTTTTATTCTCCTGAGAGGTATGATTCAAACCCATTACTGTGTTTGCTCTTTTGTGTCTTGATATCAAGGAAAATTGCTTTCTTGTAATTTCTGGACCTCAGCTCTTTGGTCGATACTTGAACCGTGCCTGTGCTGATGTCTGTAACGAGCGTGTTCCAGTAAACCCAAAGTGGGCATAAATGAAAAGTGCCCAGTTAAAAATTGTGCCTTCTGATAGCACTGTTGGCCATATATTCACTCAACTTGCTGATGTAGTTAGTTGGATTTGCCTGGTGCTGTTTCAGTGAACAGAACATTCTGGGGCAATTGTCGACAACCAATCTGAGCCTTTCCTCCCTCACATCCAATAACCTTCCATTTTCTTCCATTCGTGTGTCTACCTAAGAGGCTTTTAAATGTCCTTATTGTACCCATCATTCTCTGTGTGTAAAAATAAAACAAACTACCTCTACAATCTCCCAGAAACATTCCTCCACACATCTTAAATGAGATTCCTCTGGAATTGGCTGTTATTGCCATGTGAAAAAGTTGATAGTTGTCTACCCAATCTGTGCCTCTCATAATCTTATACACCTCCATTAATTAATCTCTCATCCCCCATCATTCCAAAGTGAAAAGCACTAGCTTGTTCAATCCTCCTTCATAAGACAGATTTTCCAAACCTGGCAGCATCTTGGTAAATCTTCTCTGCATCCTTTCCAAGGCTTCCATGTTCTTCCTATATTGAGGTGACCAGAATATAGCACAAAACTCAAAGTGCATATGTAGTTCTTGACTGCATTGGCCTTTGTATTGTCTGTACCAATAGGTTTTGCTTCATCAAGTGCTTTCAGCTGTCCTCGATATCGTGGAGTAAATTGAATTTGCTGAAGACTGGATCCTGTGATCGAGGGGCTCTCTGGAGGTCGAACCATCTGAGAGATCATACACTTATCACTTCTAGCTGAATATTGGTTGCAAATGCTTAAGCCTTATCCTGTCCTGTAGAATGGAGATCCTCTTGGAGGCTCTGCTGATTGTTTGTTGTGTTGTACAGTGTGGCAAAAGTCTCTGGATTAGCACCTCACTTTTTGCTGCACTTGGTGCATTTAAAATATGCTCGCTGTAATATGCTTCTCAACGAACCGAGCTTGATTTTTTTTTGGCCTTTTACGAAGGTGGTAGTTTATTCCATAATTACAAGAAATCACATCAATACAATATTACAATGACATACTACTTACAAGTTCACCATCCAGAACACAGTTGAGCTCCTGTTGTGCCCAGAAATCCCCCATTGTTCCCAGGACACTATGTGCTTCTTCTCTTGAGATATACGGGTGTAGATGTAACCCCAGAAGATGGGCAGGCAGTCAGCCTGGGCCAAGGCTGATCACCTGTAATGACAGAGTAACGATACACTTGGTCAATATTAAATTTAAATTATTTTTTTAAAAATAATGGTAACGGGCCCTTTCAATTACACCCAATTGACTAACATCCCATTACATGTTTTGAAGGGTGAGAATAAACCAGAGCACCCAGAGGAAACCCACGCAGACACGGGGAGAATTACAGTCAGCATGGGATTCAAACCCAGGTTCTGGTCACTGACAGCATTGTGCTAACCGCTTCACTAACCATACCATGTTTCAAAATGTGGTGGATTGCAGTTCTGTTGCTATTAACAGTCATTTGTAATTCAGATGCCTTACAATGAAATGGAAGGAGTCCTCAATGTGAAGGCAGGACTTTATTGCTACTAATTCTGCCATGCACAGATATATCTGCACAGGTAGACTGGCAAAATAGGTTTATCCCCCATGTTTGTTAACTAACTCATTAACTTCTGCAGAGCTGGACCAGCAGCCATACCCTTCAGAACTTAACCAACTTGGTCTTGCTACCAAACTACTTGTGTAACAGCTATCAACATCGTTGCTATTTCAGTGCACCTTCCAAATGTTGTTCAACATTTGAGGAACTCTGATGGGCAGCATGTTGAGGGTAGCGGTTAGCACAACACTATTACAGTACCAGTGATTAGGTTCGAATCTGGCTCTGTCTGTAAGGAATTTGTATGTTCTCTGTGTCAGCGTAGGTTTCCTCTGCATACTCCGCTTTCCTCCCACCCTTAAAACATAAAAGGTTATAGGTTAGTTTGGATGTAATTGGGCAATAAGGGTTTAAATGGCTGGAATTAGCTTCTACCATGCTGTGAATAAAATTTAAATTCATCAGCGGAGGGAATATGGTTGGTAATAATCACGAGGTCTCCTTGCCTTTGTTTGACTTGATGCCATTCTGAATTCCTGGCATATGCAGTCAATGTTGAAGATTTCCATGGCCACTCTCTTTACGTCACTGTGGCACTACTTCTGATGGATCTGTCCTGCTAATGGAACAAGACTACCCAGGATTTGTTCTGCAGGAGTAATTTAAGAATCAACCACATTGCTTTGGTTTTGCAAATCAGATATTTGTTCTCATGTAAAAAAAAAACCCAGAAATATATTACATAAAATTGCCTTTAGTCTGCGATAAGCCAGACAGATTCACCATTAGCATTAGCCTTACTCAACACTGTTTATAGTCAGAGAAAGAGAAGCAAAAGAAAGGTCCCCTGAGTCACTGGGTGTCTGTGGATTCGCCTCCAGTGCTCCCTCAGCCTCTAGAGCCACACAAGAATCCAGTTCAGTTTAAGATCCAAACCTCCAACATGATTAGGAAGCCTTCAGCACCGAGCCCTTCGGGAACCCTCCTTGCCCTTTTCATCTTTTTCAGGGTCGGCACCAAGGTGGGGCATCTACAGGCATTGCGCCCCCCCACAAATGAGGCGCTGTGACCCCCTCATATGGTTGCGCCCATCCCTGGGTGTCAGACCCGCCCAACTCCCTCCCACGTCAGTAGCATCTAGGTTGACACACGCTAGTGACTCTCCACTTGCTCCCTGGCTGTGTCACTGGCGTGCGTCATCCCACGTTGGAGGGATGGCCCCTACCAGCACTATCCGCCCCCATCAGTCGGATCCTGCCAGAACCCTCCCCACCCCTGTTGACGTCAGATCCTGCCCCTCTCTAACTTGCTAATACCACCCCCCCCCCCCCCAGCATATGTTCTGGCATTGACCCAGATCTTCTTGAATCCTGGTTCCAATACCTGGTTCTCATGACCCAGTCTCCAGCAGCCCGCAGCCTCGTGAGATCTTTGACCTTAATTCATCAACAGTCTGCAGCCTGTGTGGGTTTCTCGCACACACGTCGCCAACGGCACAATGCCTGTGTGTCTGTCCTTCAGCCGCAGAGCCCCTCACTGGTCCACCACCACCATCATGGTCTAGGGTCATCCCTTCTGCTGCTGCTGCTTCTCAACTGAGGGCTGCTCTCCCCATTACTAGTGCCCTGCTCCAGTCTACTGCTCCCTTGGTGTCAGCAGCCCATCATGTCATGTCCCTGCCATCTTGGGTCCGGACTCTGTAGTCACAGGATTTTAGATAAATCATCGATGGCTCCTTTTAACAGGCCACTTAAAGGGAGGTAGGACCGGGAAGGAGGGGAGGGGAGTGCTGTATCTGCGTTCCCTGCTCTCCCAGGTCCACAACAGCGGCAGCACTGCTATTCGTTACATTGACAGTTGCCAGTGTTTTTAAAATTTCCAGACATATTTAGATCAGGACTGGTAAGGATATAAGATTCCTCAACTGGAATGCATTGCTAATGGGCTTTTACATCAATGTTGTAGTTTCACAGTCATCAGTGGAATTGCAGGCCACGTGGTTGACTCTCCGCTCTAGCATCTTGGGTTTGATTCTGATCAAACAGTTTGCAAAATATCTGGTGTTGGGGTGATCTACTATGAAGTTTATCTCCCCTGGCTGCAGAGTCTGAAGGTAACAACCTCAGGATATGGGACAAGAACCTTTTTGGCTGAGAGGTGAAATGTATTCACTCAGAGTGTGTGGTAATCTCGACCGCAGAAGGTGGTTTAGGCAAAGAGACTCAATATATTTAAAAAGGAACCACAGCTGTCTAGATACAACAGCTATCAATAGGCATGGTGAGAGAGCAGGAAAAGAGAAGTAACCATGATTGTTATGAATGGTGGAGTAGATTCATTGGGCCTGATTAAGGTGCTAGATGAAGAGAAAATGACACTCTTTTCAGGAAAGGGCATGAAAGTATTCCAACATTGACAGGCTGGTTAGTTTATTAACAGCACAGGAAATCATGGATGTATCATGCTGAATTGGTACAACTAGGAATCCTCTTAAATAGGTTAGATATGCATTTATGACTGTATTAGAACACTAGAACTTTATTGCAAACACTAGGTTACATTAAATTGGTCTGCCTTTGTATGAATTGCATTGGTGGTTGGGGGGGGTGGGTGGAAATGAAGGGATCACTCAGACCATTGACGGCTCTACCGTTGAGGTCACTAAGAGTACTAAGTTTCTTGGTGTGCACTTGGCAGAGAATCTCACCTGGTCCCTTAACACCAGCTCCATAGCCAAGAAAACCCAGCAGCGCCTCTACTTCCTGCGAAGGCTGAGGAAAGTTACGGTAATCTCCCACCCTCCATTCTCACCTCATTCTACAGAGGATATATTGAGATCATTCTGAGCAATTGCATCACTGCCTGATTTGGAAACTTTATCACCTCAGACCATAAGACCCTGCAGAGGATAATGGAGTCAGCAAAGAAGATCATTGGGGTTCTCTCTTCCTATCATGATGGACATTTACAACACATGATGCATGTGGAAGGCAAATAACATTGTGAAGGACTTCACACACTGGTAAAATTTCTTCCCTTTTGCCATCTGGAAGGAGGTACCGAGGCACTTGGGCCCTCACGTCCAGATTGTGCAAGTTTTTTTACTCCCAAGCCATCAGGCTCCTCAATTCTTAGAACATATGTGTACTTGCATAATCATGATTTTTTATTGTAGTTAATATTTAACTTCTATTTATGTAAATCTGCTCCATGGTTCTGGAGAAACGCTATCTCGTCCTTACTGTGCACTGCATTAGCAGTTATGGTATGAACGACTAATAAAGATGACTTGGCTTGACCAAAAAGACGAGCCAGGAGAAATGAGGATTTCAGCATCAGATGAGCCAAAGCAGGTTAGAATGGTTACGGAAACAGAATTGGGGATGATGTGCAGTTATATTTAGTATGATGTTGTTATTAATTGCCTGTTTCAATTTCCAACAGAGATCAGGAAGAAAAATGAATTGCTGACGAGGATAAAAAGTTTTTTTTAAGCTGAACAAAGTTTTTTTTGCTGCTAATGCATTACTTAATGTTGAATGACAATGAACCAGTGGAAAATTGAAATGATTGAACAATCACATCAGACTGAGTTGATTATCATACATGTGGAAAGTAATGCTTCTTTTTGGATAAATTTTTAAAGGGCAATAGAAAGATAAGAAATGAAAATGCTGTGAGGCAAGGATAGTGCCACAGAATTGTAATGGCACAGAAAGAGGCCATTTGGCTGTGTTGGCTCATATTACAACAATGTCATCAACCCCATTTACCTTCTCTTCTTCATTGCACTCCTAGTTCTTCTCTCTTGGGTGAATATCCAATTCCCTGCTGAAGGTTGTAGATTGTTTCAGCTCACTGTATAAAAGGTTCTCTTAAATTGGTGTTTGTAGTCCTTACAGCACAATTACAGAAAGTGTTTTTTTTTCCAAATCTCTTTTCAAACCCCTCTGCTTCAAGGTGAAATATCCCAGCTTCCTTAACGTAACCTTGAAGGGAAAATCCCACGGGTCTGAAACTATCCTGTTAATCACATCTGAGCCTTGAAGGATTTTCATATTTCTCAATGCATTAACCAGAACTGAGCACAATTCTCTAAGTGTGCCTAAACAGTTTTACAAAGGATCAAAAGATTATATCCTTTCTTTTCTTATAAACAATTATCCTTCTATGTCCAAGATCCCACTTGTTCAGAATAACTTGTCAGTTGTACAGTATGGAAATGGGCTTTTCGGCACATTACATCCATGCTGAGTTTTTTTTTGTCCATTTACACTAATCCAATTTCCTTCTACTAGGATTGTATCCTTCTATGTCTTTATTTTAGTGTCTGTCTTTATGCCTCTTAATTATATCTGATTCCACCATCTACTCTAGTAGTGTGTTGCAGATGTTAAACATTCTTTGTTGTAATCATATTGCTCAGATCCACTTTAAAACCCTTTCCTCTCCTCTTAAACATGTTCTATCTTGTTTTTGATACCTCTACCATGAGGAAAATATTTTGACTGAATACCCCTCTTATAATTTTGCATACTTCTTTACATGTCATGCCTATCCCCTTCACTTCAGGGAGAGCAAAAGTCTCCTAAACCACTCTCCATAAATTCTCCAATCTAGCAAACATCATGGTGAAACATCACAATGCTGGAAGAGAAAGGAGATTGAAATGTGTGTACAGTGGTGCAAGAGCAATAACATGGTTCTCAAAATGGAGTTGGTTGTGGACTGCACTATTCCTTGTCGACAGTGGGGAGCACAAATTTCCTTGGTGTCCATTTCAAGAACAACCTATCCTGGATCAACAATGCCTCCTCCTTAGTCAGGAAGGCATAGCAATGCCTACACTTCCTAAGGAGGTTGAGGAAGGCAAGGCTACCAGCCACCATCCTAACAACAAGCCCAATGGCAAGTGCCCTGGCTAGCTGCATCATAGTGTGGTGTTGTAGCTGCAAAGCATCAGATTAGAGGTCAGTAGGGAGGGTGATTAAAAATGTTGAGATCACTAGGGTCTTCTTCCCTCATGGGGACCGATGATAAAGGTGGCTTAGAAAATTATTGAGGACCCTTACCATCTAGCCCGCAGTATCTTTGAGACTCTATCTTCAAGGAAGAAATACAAGAGCATAAAAACTAGCACTGCCAGGCTGGGAAACAGCTTCTTCCCTCAGATGGTGAAACTATTTTTTAAAAACTTTATTTAAAAGATAAGTACAAAGTATAACATACAATCTAAATATTCAAACAAAGTAGTTTTACAAAGATTTATATATAAAGAAAAGCAGAACACAACAAATATTAAAAAAATTTTAAAAACAAAAAAAAACCTTTCCTCCCCCCACACACCCCTTCAGCTAGCTCCCTTAAGGGGAGCCAAAAATATAAATCATATATATGTTTAAAAAAATATAAATATTAATAACAGTTCAAAATACATCCAATTGAATATATTTCAAATACGGAGACCACTTATCAACAAAAAAAGAATAATTATCATGTAAATTATAAGTAATTCTTTTCCATAATGATACAAGCTTTCAGTTCACTATGCCAGAGTATTATATTAATTTCTACATCATCTTTCCAAATACTAGCAACGCATTTACGCACTACTGATAACATCAAACGTACAAAAGCAATTTGAACTTTATCCAAACCCATTCCCCTTAATGAATACAAATCTCCCAACAAAAAAATCGATGGATCCAAAGGTAGTTTAAAATTATACAATTTTTCCAAAACTATTTTAATTTCTTGCCAAAATTGTTGGGCTTTCACACAACTCCAAACAGCATCTAAAAAAGTACCAGTACATAAACCACATCTAAAGCAAGAATCCGAATTACTAAACCCATATTTTTTTAACTTTTCCGGGGTCAAATACAATTGATGTAAAAAATTATAATTGACCATACCATATCTCACATTAGTCAATTTAATTACATTGTCCTGACACATGTTCGCCCAATCATCTTCAGGAAAAGTAAACACCAAATCAGTCTCCCATTTAAGTTTAGATTTTTCCCAATCTGGTTTGTCGATTCAAATTTCGACAAAGTACATCTCTCTACCATAATTATCTTTTACCAAAATCCTAAGCTGATAATACACAAATAAAGAATTTAAAGGTATTTCAAATCGTTCTCTCAAATGGATAAAAGAAAGAAATTGTCCCTCTACAAAACAGTCCTGTATTGTCTTTAAACCTTTAGAATTCCAAATCTTTAAATAATTATTAAACATTGAAAAAGGAATAAGCCGATTATTGTATAATGGAGTTAAAATTGAAAATTTATCTTTTGACCCTAATTTTAAAAAAATCCATATCTTTAATAAATGTTTCAGTATTGGCATATCATATTCCTGTAATAAAATCAATTTCCAACAGAATATAAATTCATGTATCTCCGTTCTAGGTAGACATGATATCTCTACCTTAGCCCAACTAGGAGGTTGATCCAAATCCATTAGTCTACTAATAAACTTCAACTAAGCTGCCTCATAATAGATTTGAAAATGTGGCAGTTGTAAACCACCCAATGCATATTTCCAAGTGAATTTGGGCAACGCTACTCAAGCTAATTTACCTTTCCACAAAAACTCTCGTACTGCTTTATTCAAATCCTGAAAAAATCTCTGAAAGTAAACAAGGTATTGATTGAAATAAATACTGAATTTGAGGAAAGATATTCATCTTAATACAATTAACATGTCCAATTAGAGTTAATGGGAGATTTTTCCATTTAGTTAAGTCTACTTTAATCCACCTCAATATAGGTACATAATTTAATTGATATAATGATTGATAGTCATTGTCCACAAACACACCTAAGCATTTGATTTTATTCGTCCATCTTAATTTTGTAATATTTTAAAATTCAGAATAACCTTCTACTCCAATTGGCAAAATTTCACTTTTATCCCAGTTAACTTAATATCCCAACAATTCTCCAAATTTCAATAAACACTTCTGTAACTGTTTCAATGATCTCTCAGGCTCTATCAAATATATCAACACATCATCTGCAAAGAGATTAATTTTATATTCTTCATCCTAAATCCTCATTCCTCTAATATACTCATTTTGTCTAATAGCCTGTGCTAACGGTTCTATAGCCAAAGCAAACAGGGCTGGCAACAATGGGCAGCCCTGATGAGTTGATCGAGTCAATTGATGGTGAAACTATTGACCAATCCTCGAAACCCACAAATCATTTTTATATGCTGTATATTTATTTTGAATATTTTAGATCACTGAGTATACATGTTTGTGTGTGGGGTGTACCGTGCGTGCGTGCGTGCGTGCGTGCACTATGGTCCAGAGATGCACTGTTTTGTTGGGTTGTATGTGTACAATCAGATGACAATAAACTTGAAATCCAGCACCTGGTCTTTCTTACTTGCCACATCATGGTAAATCTCCTCTGAACCCTCTCTAGCACATTCACAATCTTCCTAGCATGGATTGACCAGAACCGCACACCACACTCCAAGTGTTTTCTGAAGTTGTCACTGAAGATCCCAACTCTTCCATTCTATATTCTGAGGTATGCTATATGCCTTCTTCACCATCCTACTGACTTGTGTTGCCTCTTTCAGGGAACTATGACTCCTAGGTTCATTGAAGACCCTTAGTGGCCTACCATTTATTACATGTGCCTGATTTGACTTATAAAAATGTGTCACCTTGCACTTGTTGGGAGTAAATGCTTTATCCTATGTTCCACCTGATCTATTTCCTACAGCTTTGGATAACCTTCCTTGATGTCCTCAAGAGCCCAAATGCAAATGTATCATCTGCCAACTAACTATACCTTAATACTTCAACTTGCAAGCAATGAATATGTATCACAAATATCAAAGAACTAAGCCCTGCAGTACACTTCTCATTAGACTTCCAATCAGAAAAATATCCTTCCAACACTATCCTCTGCCTGCCATCACCAAATCACTAGCTCATCTTGGATCTCATACAACAGTCAACCATGCAGCACTTGTCAAATACCTGTTGACTATCCACAAGTCCTTGAGTTGTGATTTGTACATAAATCCTGTTCTTTGAAGTTTTCTTGATCAAACTGTCAATATCCATTATCATCCAAGTTTCCCTAATTTGCTCAGAGTGTGGGACGGAGTCTGAAAGGTAAAATGTGGAGAGGCAAAAAAAAATGTTGGTAGATGAAGTCTGGGTAAGAGTGAAGTCAGAGGTTGTAGGTGATAGGTGGAAATAGATAAGGGATGATGGGCAGATGGCACCAGATTTGGATGAGGGGGTGGACCAGTGGAAATGGGGAATGAAGGGAGAGATATCCTGGGTGGACTGGAGATTGTAAAATTCAACTGTATACCATTCAGCTGTAGGCTACCTAAACAGAACACAAGATGCTGTTTTAATTTACATTTGGCCTCTCCTTGGTAATGGAGTAGGCTAAGTTCAGATAAGTCGATGTGTGAATGAAAATGGGTTTTGAAATTATATGCAACCAAAAGGTCAAGATGACCAATGTGTAGAGTTAGAGACTGACAGGTGATAGGTGTTTCCTTCATTTTATTTCCTCCTCTTTCCTTTCTGTTTCCTACTAATCTCCATATCAACACTCTCCCTCTTCCACCTTCCTTCATCTGCCGAACGTCCCAGCCCATCATGTTGTTCTACCTGTACCTACCAGCCCATGCCTCACCCCACCCTGTCACTCACATGTACTGACCACCTGAATTCAGCATCTTGGGCGGAAACACAGACCGCCTCTGTCTGCAGTACACCAATGCCGTTCGCCCCAGTTTATGTTTTTGATCATGGATCGTTGACCTGACCCTTTCTGATTCAGAGAAATCAGTTTTGAACCTGGAAGGTTGTAATGCGCCATGCCCCGTGAGGTGCTGTTTCTCAAACTTTCATTGATCCTTGTCAGGTGGAAATGGAATGAGGCAGGCCACAGGACCCTTAAAGAGTTTCTCTTTCCACAAATGTCAATCCTACTTGCTCAACTGTTTTATCTGACTTCCAGCCATAGGATCTCCTTTATTTTCAACACTTTACTGTATCTGCTTTTCTAATCCATAAAGATTCCATAAAAGAACATGCTCCTCTCAATACTGTGCACCCATTTTGAAATGTTTCTTTCGCTTGGACCTTTGACCAAGGTGGCCTTCCCACCTTGGGCGTTTTTACTGAAGTGCCCTTTTGGGAAGAGGTGGCCGGTGCCTTTGTCTGCAGCACCACCATCGTCCTCTGCTACTTCGCCTTTCTCCCTGGTGCATTGTCGATCCATTCTCCTTGAAACGAGTGAAGTGCCATGCACATTACAGATGCATTGGTCAGGAACACACGAGGGGCGATGCTCCCGCTCTTCGCTGCTCCCCTCCCGCTCGCAACCTTCCTCCCCGAAACTTGGCCGGTTTGCACGGCGGACGCTGGACGCCGCCTTCACGCATGCGTGATGTTTCCACCCTGGTTACTGCATTGCACCACTGACTCACGGTAACAAACATCACCCAGCAACTGAACGCCGATGCCAGAAGTTCGTTCAGTTCAAGAACAAGCAGAGAAACAAAATAAGAAAGAGCAACGTATTTTAGCATCACTGTGAGCGTTCAATGGTCTCCTGCTAGGAAAAACGGCACGTCTCTCTGCCCATCAGCACATGAGAGAAAATATCAGAGTTTACAAAGTCATGAGCAAGTTCTTCATCGAAACTGTAGCAATGCAACATATGCAAAAGATGGAAACTCAACCTGAAATAATACAGCAAAAAAATCCACGTGGCAGTCAAAACCAGACCTTCACTCTTACTAAAACAAAATAGTTTGTGAGAAAACAATTATAAACATCACAAATAGGCAATTGTAAAGTTGAGTAGATAAGTTTCTTTTAAAATCTTCCCTATTTCTTTCGCTGGTATGTGAATCTGAAAGATACAAATGTCAGGAATTAGGGCTCATCTTGTTTGACATTGTCTGCAAGCAATGTAATCCAATATTGTCGTTTCAGCAAATCTATTCAATTGAAGCATAGTGGTTCAGGGCGTAATGTCTGCCTGTGCAGAAAGGGGGAAATTGCTCCTTGATCAGAAGGTTTTGCAAGATGAAACCGTGAAAGGTGAATAGAATGGTCTAGACCAGCTTAGACATCTATATGTGTTATATATATTGCAAGGAATAAAATACCTGATCATAAACCTGTACGCTTCATTACAGCTATTAGAGACAATTGTGCTCAATTACAACTGTTTAGAGTTGCTAAACTACCAAGAAAATCAGATAAATTGAGATTCTATTTTCACGATATGAAATGTTGATTTACAACAGCCAGGTCATGTGTACTACCAGATATACCACTCATCCAGATATGAGTTATTAACTGATTTGTGTGTCCAGCTGAACCACCTTGTACATTTTTGCCTACCTTTTCTTGATAGTGAAATTACTGCCATTTTGTCCAAAAGGTTTGGAATTGTTTGATGGCAGCCCAGACTATCCCATTTAAGATTATTTGCAAACCATTTTTTGGAACCAAATAACTTTGAGGATTAATTACTGAGGCACAAATTGCCAGTCTATTGCACTCATGTTCTGTCCTGAAGGATCGGTCCTGGAGCTTCCATGTCGATGCAATCACAAAGAAGGCTTGCCAGCGGCTATACTTTGTCAGGTGTTTGAGGAGATTCGGTATGTCACCGAAGACTCTTGAAAACTTTCGACAGGTGTACTGAGGAGAGCATTCTGGCTGGTTGCATCACTGTGTGAAATGAGGTACCAACGCTCAGGACAAGAAAACTCTAGAGGGTTATTAACTCTGCCTACAACATCACAGGCACCAGACTTCACTCCATCAAGGACATTTGCAAGAGGTACTGTCTTAAGAAAGCAGCCACTAACGTCAAGGACCCCCTCCACCCAGGCTAGGCCCTCTTCAATCTGCTACCATCGGGAAAAAGGTACAGAACCTAAGGACGAGTACTCAGCAGCATTAAGGACAGCTTCATCCCCACTGTCATCAGATTCCTGAATGATCAATGAAGTAAAGTCACTGCCTCACTTTGACTTTTTGTGCACTATTTTTATTTATTTTTCTAACGTGGTTTATTTGAATGTTTGCACCGTGACGCTGCTGCAAAACAATGAATTTTGTAAATTACGATTCTGTTCAGCATTTACCAGAAACTTCTAATTTGGACATGATTTGGTCAATTCATTTATCACCAAACTTTTACTATCATTCTTACAGTGCACTTACTATGAAAGGATTTGGTATCTTCCTTCATCAATAAGTGGATACTAGCATGTTGGTCATTAGACAAATCCTAACCAAATAGCAGTATGAGCAACAGAAACGAAATGAAATGTGCAAGTAAAAAGCCATTAGGTTTTGTGAAAATCTTCTGCAGCAACTGTGGTGATTTAACACTGCATAACACAGTTACAAACTAATTAAAGTATCACAAATTTCTGAATTCAAATCTAGAAGTAATCCATTCTAATTGTTGACATCTCAAGTTGTTTATTTTTCCCCCCAAATCAGGAAAAGATTCAACTTTAATTAGGACCACTTGGGAGATGTCAACTTAGCATTGTTGGAGATGTTGATGCCTAATGTCAAAATGCCATATAAAAAAAACCTTTTGGATTTCATTAAAGATTGAAATAGTAGCATATTAATTGTCAAAAAGTGTGTGGGAATAATCCCAGGGATGAGGGGTTTCAATTATGGTAGATTTTGGGATTGTTCTCTTGGGAGGGGGCAGAGAAGGTTGAAAGATTTGATAAAAATCACAAAAGTTTTAAGAGGTGTATTGGGAGAGAAATTGTCAAAAACCAGAGATCACATTTCAAGTGACTTCCAAAATATCCAGGGGTGATATGATGTAAATTACTTTATGCAGAAGTAGATATGACAATGGAATGTAAGTGCGTTTACTGCGGATTCAATTGCAAGAAAGAAAATGGTTAAGTATATAATGGTTTTTTAAAAAATGCAGAGCGATGAGGAAATAACAAAGAAACAGAACTCTATGTTTTAGATTTGACAAACTCCCTTCCATGTTGTAATATTCTAATTTAGTTATTATTTTTCAATTGAATTATTAAATGAAAACCTTGTTTGCTCTCTCATGTAGAAATTGTAGAAACCATGGCATTAATTCAAGAAACAGTTAAGTTTTCTCTGTGTCCTTGCCAAAACTCATCACTCAATTTAAATCATTAAGAAGATATATTTTTATTATCACAGCACAGTTTGTACTGACATAAGTGGCTGCAGTATTTCCCTCATTTACTTCATACTTCTTTGGGAGATCACAAGTGTCTCCATGCAGACAGAAGTCTTTCAACAAATTAACAAATCAAGAAAAAAATTTGGTTTCATGTTCAGCTTCATTGGGCACAGTTCCCTTTTTATTCCATAAGAGATTTCAGATTTATGGTCAGAGTATACATGACATCACATACAACTGAGATTTCTTTTCTACGGATGAGGCAGAAATACCACTTATTGGTATTGCACAAAAAAAGCTCTACCCAGTAAACATGTAAACAAATAAATAGCTTTAAACAGACAAAGAATGTAAACAAACTGATTGTGCTATACAGAGAATTTTTAAAAAATCAATAAAGTGGACAAGAGTCCTAAAATAAGTCCCTGATGAGGAGTCTGATGGTGGAGGGGTAGCAGCTGTTACTGAACCTGGTGATGCGAATCTTGTAGCACCTAGACCTCTTTCCTGATGGCAGCAGCAAGAACAGAGTGTGCTGGTTGGTATGGATCCTTGATGATTGCAGCTGGTCTTCGACAGCAGCATTCTCTGTAGATGTTATCAATAGTGGGGAGAGTTTTGCCTGTGATGTCTTGGACTGTGTCCACTACCTTTTGGAGGGCTTTTCACTCAGGGGTATTGGTGTCTCAGACCAGGATGCACCTGGTCAGCACTTTTCACCACACATCTGTAGAAATTTTCCAACGTTTCCAGTGTCATACCAAACCTCTGCAAACTCCTGACGAAGTAGAGGCACTGATGTGCTTTCTTCATGATGTCATTAGCGTGTTGGGTCCAGGAAAGATCCTCTGAGATAGTGAGTCCCGAGAACTTAATTTGCTCACCCTCTCCACCTCTGATCCCCCAATGATCACTGGATTTGTATACCTCTGGCGTTCCATTCCTGAAGTCAATAATCAGATCCTTAGTTTTGGTGACATTGAGTGCACCATTCAGCCAAGTTTTCAGAAGTAGTTGTCAACAGTATTTAACATGCTGATATGCTATTTCTGACACTTTCAGTCTTAATAACTCAGATTTTGACATTATTTTCCATAAACTTGAGTCTTAATAACTCAGATTTTGACATTATTTTCCATAAACTTGAGAACTATTACCTATTTCTTGATAGTTTATAAAGTTCATATTTTAATAAAATCTAATAGAATACGTTAAAAAAGTTTCAGACAATAGATTTATCCAAAAAATCTCAGATTTCAGGTAACACTGGCATGTTGCTGCTGGGCTGTGAGACAGAATTATCCGCATTTATCACTTATAATGAGGAAAAATAATGAAAAATGATGACCATCACTTTGTATTTTTTGTTCTTTTACAAGTACCTAATCAATCAACAACTCAAGTTATAGAAAGCAAGTTGATAACTAATGCTCCCTTCTTAATTTGATCTTTGTACACTAAATCAGGGGGGAAAAAATATGTAAGAATTACCTGAATGTATTTGATCATCACCTATACACTCAAAGTTAACCTGAACACTACAGAGCAGGGCAGAAAAGTTGAAGAAGCTTGTTTGGGCTCGGCTGCAACATGCCACTCTTACAAGCAGGCCCCAAATGTTGTGGTGCCCCAGAGTGTGGGCATCTTGGAAGATGATGAGAAAAGGACAGTGCAGAACTGCAACTGACATTTTAAATGACAGCCCTTTGGGAAGCTGTGCAATAATTATGGACCGCATGTTGCAAATCTTTTTTAATTTTAAAAAAAAGAGAACTAAACACAGGAAAATAACAGGTCAATGAAGTGAAAAACTTTCTATTGGGGGTGGGAGGGGGAAGGAATACAGCAATAATGCACGTGTATTTGTAACAGGAACCGAACGAACTCAAGGCAGCAACTGCAAACTTTGCAGCGAGATTCCGTATGCAACTCACAACTCGGTACTGGACATTATTGCTATGAAGACCCCCCAAGCCCACCCACCCTGGAAAGCAGAAGCTTATACCAGGCAACCGCTGAGTTCGTGTATTGATGCTGCAATGTGCATGTTAAATCAGCACCCCGTCCCTGTTTGGCTTTGTCGCTTTGACCACCCCAGGCGCTGCACTGCGCCGAACCAGACCACGCCGTGACCCACCCACCCCCCTCCCCTCCTTCCTGCAACACACCGGCTGACGAGCTCGGAATAACGGACCGAAGCAGGAGCCGACGCCAGGGCAGCGTCCGCACTGACGCATTGCAGGTACGGCCCAGCCAATCAGCGGCCGCAGAAGCACCCAGGCTCCGACCGCGCCAGCGCCCTGCGGGCTTCATCCGCTTCCGCAGCGGCAAAATAGTTCTCCGCCGAGCGAACGGGAGGCATCGACGTGGGCCCTTTTATTGGGCTGACGGCAACAAAAGAAAAACCCAACGGAAGCGGACATTCAGGCGGGGGTGTACAATCGCGCGGCGGTGGACGTATTCGGGCTGCTTCGGCAAGAGTGGCGGCGGAGTCAGCCAGGGACGTGGACCGGAGGGGAGGGGGGAGAGAGACGGATGCGCGGGGTGCGTGGTGGGCGGGTCAACGCGGAGGGATACGGAAGCGGAGAGGAGTTAAGCAGTCGCGGCGAGCGGGGTGTTTATAGTCAGTGGTGGAGAACATCTGAGGAGTTAAGGCGCCAGTGAACAACCGGTGATAACTTAACGCAGCAAAATGGTGAGTTTTCATTCACCTCACCTATTATTCCCCTTCTTCCTCTCTTCTCCCCCCACCCCCCCCCCCTTCATTTCCCGCAGGGATGTTCTCAATGGAGCGGCGTGCATTTTCTCTACTTTTGTTCTTCGCCGGGAGTGGAGATTGGGGGGGAGCGCGAGCGGCCGGCGTTGGGGGGGGGAGCGCGAGCGGCCGGCGTTGGGGGGGGGGAGCGCGAGCGGCCGGCGTTGGGGGGGGGAGCGCGAGCGGCCGGCGTTGGGGGGGGAGCGCGAGCGGCCGGCGTTGGGGGGGGGAGCGCGAGCGGCCGGCGTTGGGGGGGGGAGCGCGAGCGGCCGGCGTTGGGGGGGGGGGGAGCGCGAGCGGCCGGCGTTGGGGGGGGGGAGCGCGAGCGGCCGGCGTTGGGGGGGGGAGCGCGAGCGGCCGGCGTTGGGGGGGGGGAGCGCGAGCGGCCGGCGTTGGGGGGGGAGCGCGAGCGGCCGGCGTTGGGGGGGGGAGCGCGAGCGGCCGGGAGCGCCACCAAATCCCCAGCGGCCCGTTTGCCGCCGAAACCTGCCCCTTTCTCTTGTTGCCCCTCCCGACCCAACGCCGGTGAGCAACCGCCGAGCATCGGCCTCCCGGCGCTGGCCTGGGGCGTGTCACGTCAGGTCGCCGCTCCCCCTCCGCCCCCCCCACCCCCCACCATCACCACCACGGACAGGATGGGGGGGGGGGTGATGTCTGAGCAGTTTGTGCGGCCATCCAGGGCAGGGTGGCCGCAATCTGATAGCGGCTGGCTTTAAATGATCAGCACTTCCGGCTGCAGGCGTGCAATGCAGAAGTGAGGGCAGAGGCGACTGAAGAGCACGTCTCCGTCACCTGGACCCCATCCGCACCAGACAGGTCTCCGTCACCTGGACCCCATCCGCGCCAGACGGGTCTCCGTCACCTGGACCCCATCCGCGCCAGACGGGTCTCCGTCACCTGGACCCCAGCCGCGCCAGACGGGTCTCCGTCACCTGGACCCCATCCGCGCCAGACGGGTCTCCGTCACCTGGACCCCATCCGCGCCAGACGGGTCTCCGTCACCTGGACCCCAGCCGCGCCAGACGGGTCTCCGTCACCTGGACCCCATCCGCGCCAGACGGGTCTCCGTCACCTGGACCCCAGCCGCGCCAGACGGGTCTCCGTCACCTGGACCCCATCCGCGCCAGACGGGTCTCCGTCACCTGGACCCCAGCCGCGCCAGACGGGTCTCCGTCACCTGGACCCCAGCCGCGCCAGACGGGTCTCCGTCACCTGGACCCCAGCCGCGCCAGACGGGTCTCCGTCACCTGGACCCCAGCCGCGCCAGACGGGTCTCCGTCACCTGGACCCCATCCGCGCCAGACGGGTGTCCGTCACCTGGACCCCATCCGCGCCAGGCGCGTGTCCGTCACCTGGACCCCATCCGCGCCAGGCGCGTGTCCGTCACCTGGACCCCATCCGCGCCAGGCGCGTGTCCGTCACCTGGACCCCATCCGCGCCAGGCGCGTGTCCGTCACCTGGACCCCATCCGCGCGTGTCCGTCACCTGGACCCCATCCGCGCGTGTCCGTCACCTGGACCCCATCCGCGCGTGTCCGTCACCTGGACCCCATCCGCGCGTGTCCGTCACCTGGACCCCATCCGCGCGTGTCCGTCACCTGGACCCCATCCGCGCGTGTCCGTCACCTGGACCCCATCCGCGCGTGTCCGTCACCTGGACCCCATCCGCGCGTGTCCGTCACCTGGACCCCATCCGCGCGTGTCCGTCACCTGGACCCCATCCGCGCGTGTCCGTCACCTGGACCCCATCCGCGCGTGTCCGTCACCTGGACCCCATCCGCGCGTGTCCGTCACCTGGACCCCATCCGCGCGTGTCCGTCACCTGGACCCCATCCGCGCGTGTCCGTCACCTGGACCCCATCCGCGCCAGGCGCGTGTCCGTCACCTGGACCCCATCCGCGCCAGGCGCGTGTCCGTCACCTGGACCCCATCCGCGCCAGGCGCGTGTCCGTCACCTGGACCCCATCCGCGCCAGGCGCGTCCCCGTCACCTGGTCCCCATCCGCGCCTGGCGCGTCCCCCGTCACCTGGTCCCCATCCGCGCCTGGCGCGTCCCCCGTCACCTGGACCCCATCCGCGCCTGGCGCGTCCCCCGTCACCTGGACCCCATCCGCGCCTGGCGCGTCACCTGGACCCCATCCGCGCCTGGCGCGTCACCTGGACCCCATCCGCGCCTGGCGCGTCACCTGGACCCCATCCGCGCCTGGCGCGTCACCTGGACCCCATCCGCGCCTGGCGCGTCCCCCGTCACCTTGACCCCATCCGCACCACTCTTTCCAATCCGCTGCCTTTTACCAAAAAAAGGCCTTCAGTACTTTTTTGGACTTGAAAATTTCTTGCACCACATGGGATGGGGGTGGGGTTCAATCCCTCACTTGGCCAGTTCCCTTCATCTTCACATTTCTTGAGTTGCATAAGGATGCGTGAGATGGAATTTTGGCTCTTGTTTTTGCTCCCATGGCATCTCCAATTTCGAGCTTCCCTCTTCCTTCCCCCCCTCCCCTCTCCCTCCCCCTCCCCCTCCTGCATCAGTGACTTTCTGCATTTCAGTGGCTTTTCTACTATTTACTGGTGTAAATCAAAAATTGGTTTTAAATTGAATTTTTTTAACTGCAGACTTTGAATTGTGTGATGTCGATGATGAAACCCATCATAGGCTGGATTTTACTTTAGTAAGGGGTCAATTTGTGTTGGAAACTTCAGTTCTGGAAACCTGTGTCTTGGCAGTTCCAGCTGTTGAGTTGGTCTCAATGACCACCACTTAAGAAATGTCAGGGTGCAAGTGTTGAGGTTGACTAATGGAAATAGCATGTGCTGTAATGACTTTTTGATAGCTTTAAGAGGAGTGCAATTTTAAAAAAAAATCTTTAATACATACTGTTTTGCAAACTTCCTTTGGAGATGTGCATTTTGCAATTCTTCTGTCTGAAATTGTAGATTGCCTTTTGCTCAGTGCTGTAATCTTGTAAGAAAAGTGTGTAATTTTTAATTGTTTGTTTTCAGGCTGATCAACTAACAGAGGAGCAGATTGCTGGTAAGTGAATAAGCTCCCCTATCTGTGGGAAATGGCATGCCTCTGAATTTGGTCTTGGATGCGTGGCCCATAAATTGTGTTTTTTAAGGTCTTGTAAATTAAGTGTAGATGATTTCAATTAAGTATTTAAACTTTAGTTGCTGTTCATTGCTCTTTATAGTTTGTTAGCTTGTCACAAATTAATGTGTCAATTCTTAACCAGGAACTGACTTCAGTCCATTTGAATACTTGATTTTGGAATTGTTTGTATCCTTGGCTTTTATTAAGTGGCTAAATTAAATAACAAGAATGTGACATTCCTTGTGCCAAATCTATGTGGCCAAACTTTCTGGGAGGCTTTTATCTAATATTATATTTTAAAATTTTGATTTACGATAAAAATATATGTTCACTAGGAGTTAAGTTTGCAATCCTATATGTACACAGGAAAATATGCAGACTATTAACATTCACATTCATTTGTACCTTTGTAGTGATAAATATTTATAGCATCATTACTGCTATATGACTCTCCTTCATTAGCATTATGGATCTCCTCTGCCTAGTCTTCCCATCTTGTGCATTTGGTGTTTTTGTTTGAGGGGTGGTGTCACCAAATAATACAAAAAAACTGCACCCTAACTTCATTGTTAGTTGTGCTCTTGTTGACCATCAATATTCTAGCACACCCTAAACAGTTCTAGTAGTGCAAAGTCTTATTCATTGGCAAGAAGGAAATCTATAAAACTTTAATCATGGTTATGGGATATTCCAGTAATTAGTGTATAGATACACAAGGCAGACATGAAATGATGTAAAATTAAGTATTTCCTGAAATGTGGATTAAAGTTGACTTCAAAGCAAGATTCCTTTATCACGTGTAATATGCCTATTGGGCCATCTTTGTACATTGACTATTTTTCTGCTCTATTGTAGAATTCAAAGAGGCCTTTTCACTCTTTGACAAAGATGGGGATGGTACCATAACAACAAAGGAGCTTGGAACAGTTATGCGATCACTAGGCCAGAACCCAACTGAAGCAGAACTGCAGGATATGATTAATGAAGTGGATGCTGATGGTAAACAAGAGGAGCAAGAAAACTCAAAATTGATTTTTAATTTGAGTATTTGGTTTTACTAATATATGTTTTGTTGGGGTGGGGCAGGAAATGGAACAATTGACTTTCCAGAATTTCTGACGATGATGGCAAGGAAAATGAAAGATACAGATAGTGAGGAAGAAATAAGAGAAGCATTCCGAGTTTTTGATAAGGTAATGAACAAATTTTAAAATTATTTGGATATTATTTGGCTGATCTAAATTGTGCTGTAAAGTTGAACCTAGTCTTTGCTATTCCTGGGTTACAAGTCGGATTAGAATCTGCATTTTTTGGATTTGGCCTCAATTTTAAAGACTTTAAATATTGGTGGTTTTTGTGATGTTTTTAACAGCCTGATGTTTCAAGTACATGCACATCAATGGTCTCTGTTGGAATGGACTAATAAGTATGGCAATAAGAGAATGACAAAAATTCTGCCTGAAGGAAATAGTGTGCATCTGATCGAGCAACCTTGTTCTGAAACAATGACTTGGGATCTTTTTCATTTTAGAACAGATTTCTTTGTGTAAAACAGTTGTGTTCTGGTCTGTAAAGCTCAATATTCAGTATGTCAAGTGGTTGGGATGAAGATTGCAGTGTTCTTTGGAAATGGCACTACATGGAGTTCAGAACTTTTGAATGCGTGTGTATATATATATATATATATATATATATATATATATAAAAAAAATGTGGACATAGGCACCAAAACAAGAAACAGTTTAGTTATTTTGATGTGAATTTCATTTTTGAAGGCTTGAGTTGGACAAGGAATAATTGATTAGTGGAGAATGTTTGAAGTTCTTTAAACATGGGTAGCTTCTAGCTTTTGACTGGAGAGTATGTGATTGGGGGGCAGTGTTGGCACAGAGAGAGAGGTTGGCCACTTGAGAGAGAAATTCAAAATTTGACTAGTTATTATGAAAGGCTTGACTTGAGTGAAACCAAGATTTTGACTAAATGTGCTCTGCAGGCTGGTTGGCATTATATTTGACTATATTTTGCATGTTGCTTAATATTTTCATTCCATTCCCGGTAATTAATCAATGGTAACTTGCTCTGTGCCTTAAACATGAGCTTGGAGAATAATCTTACTCTTTGTTTCCAGGATGGTAATGGGTATATCAGTGCTGCAGAACTTCGTCATGTAATGACAAACCTTGGTGAAAAATTGACAGATGAAGAAGTTGATGAAATGATCAGAGAAGCAGATATTGATGGTGATGGTCAAGTGAACTATGAAGGTGGGTTTGCAGCCTCTGTTGTGTGCAGTGACTTGTTTCATTCAGTTGATGTTGTAGTCTGATAGAATTCGTGTGCAAATCTTGACTCTTGAAGTGGGGGGCAATCATTTGAAACTTGTAATTTATTTAAGCAATTTGTTGAAATTTAACTTGTAAGCACAGTAATAAACCCTGGTCCATGAGCCTGAGCCACCCAATTAACCTACAATCCCTGTAAATTTTGAAAGGTGGGAGGTTACTGTTTAAATCAAACTGCCAAGTACCCTGGTTCAGCAAAGGATGTGAAGCTATCCATATTCATTCCCAAATGTCCTCAAATCAAGAAATGTACAAATTGTGATTATTTCTGTATCTTAAGAATACATCAATTGGAAAGCCAATTGACACATCAATTTAAATGTGTACAAATCCAGGTTTGGATCAATTTCAAAAGTATTGAAAAATTAACTAGCATGCTATCCACTAATTGGAAGCTAATGAATTTTTCTTGTATCAAATTATGGAACGTGATATTGTTGACTTGGTAAGCTAGAAATTTAACTGAGGGTATTTCACAGAACCAGTTGCTAAATCATTTAGTATCTGGAATGCTTCATTAGGAGCTTGATCACATGATTGACTTGTGCCATGGAGTTAACTGTAGAATGGTGAAGTCAAAGCTTTTGATGCTTGTACAGTAGTTGCAAATGATAATGAGAAGTGTAACTGTTGGATTCAAACATATATGTCAAGCTTTAACTACATTTTATATTTCAATTGTGTCAGACTTTCAGTTGTGTGGAAATGTATACATTTAGTTTCTAGTCTGGTAAAATTGATCATAATGTTGAAAAACTAGATTGCTTTCCAGAGAAAATGTTAAAATTTAATGCTGCTATACAAAAGTTATCAAGTTTTTCCTAGACTGGATTTGTTCAGCTGTCCAATAACTAGATTGGATTGCATGACTGTAAAAGATGAGACTACTTGTGATTCAGACTGAGCTTTTTAATTTGCATAAAGTTTGTAAACTTAATTTTGCTCTGAATAATACTTGACGGCATTTAAAATTTATTTTTCTTAAAATCCCAAGTCTGTATTTTTAATAGCTTTTTAAGTTGTAATTGAAGAGACCGGTTGAAACCTGAGTGAGGTGGTAATTCAGTTAAAAGTTGCTGTTTAGAAACTCACATTATTTGCTCTTTCCTTTACAGAGTTCGTACAAATGATGACCGCAAAGTGAAGAACTTGTACAGAAAACTTTTAATTTTCTTGTAAAAAAAGAACATTGTTTTATTTGCCTTCCTATGTTTGTAATTTCTGTAACGTTTCTCTCCTGCCCTAACTGTAAAACATTTGCATGTATAGTGGGTAGAGTTAGTCCGTTACTTTATCAACTTGTCATTGTTTTCCTTTGCATTTTGAGAAGACTATTGGTGAAACAACAGTTGCATGTGGCTTTATCTTGAAGTGCAACCAAGCTCTTCTACACATTCAAAGCTACACAAGGACTTTGGTTTAATGAGGGATCATCTGGATGTTGCTATGAGGAAATGGCTGACATGTAATGCATTGCTGTTAAAATGCAGTTATTCTGCATGGAATGAGGACAAAGCTTAAAATTTCTCAGCATTGCACTATAGCAAAACGGGTGTATCATCCAGGTACTCGTACACTAAAAAATTTCTTTTTATATTTGCTGTTCCATACAAGGAAGCATTCATGTTTTCTTACTGTGCTTTCAAATTTTTGTTTAGCCATTGAGTTCTCTCTGAAATCTGCTTTGGCACAAACAATGCCTGAAATCCATTCCAAGTTGTATATTTTTTTCCAATAAAACTACAATTTACCCAAAATAACACCCTTGTGATGGACATTTATTTCTGAACCGAGTGACAGTGAATTTGTTGCATGATTAGTGTTGGTCTTGAGTAAATTTGCTGTTAAATATTTGATTGTATGCTCGTTTTAGTCATCAATAAGTCTGTCCAATGTTGATCTGTTAGCATCTAGAAATCAATAGTGCAGAAACAAATGTTCAGTATATTTGTTTTTTGATTGGTAAGGAAAACTGAAATTGATGCAAATTATGTATGAAAATCTTTCATTATTCCAGTTCTACTGACTACTACCGTTTGCTTTGTGTATGAAACTGATCAGTTGAGCATTTTTGGTGTTTTTAATAGCTGCCTATTGATCAATCTGCTCCCATTCTGGGAGTTGGTGAAGTTTAGTTTACATTGGAAAACAATGGCTTAAAGGGGCTATAATCTTTTCCACAAGTGATTTTTAAAATATTCTAAAATGCTGATTTTAGTTTGATCTACTTTTATTTAAACTATTCAAATTTGGGTTGGAAGGATGGCATAGGAATGTCAATGATCCTTTCCACAAAATAGGGTTGCAGCTCTACTATTGAGAAAACAATTCAACTTCATCAAATTAATTTGAGACTATTGGCTTAGCAGTCCTGTGCTCCTGAAGATGCTTGTATTTATCTAAATTGACAAGTTGAAATTAATTAGTTTTCTTAATAGAAAAATTAATTTGTAAATGTACTAACTTGCAATTTTGTGAATGGTCATGGTGATACGCAAGTCAAGTAGGTTGCTTTATTCTGGTGTAAGCTTAGACTTTTCTGACTTTGGCTGGTTGGTGTCAATTTCTGCAGAGAACCAGCTTTTGTTGGCTAGCTACATTATTTACAGGTCTGGTTTCTGGATTAATGATCCCCAGGTGTTAATGATTAGGAACTTGAGTGTGGTGGAAAATGAGTGAAAAGGATCATTGTTACACCACATTAGTGCTGTTGCACAACTAATGATACTAGTTTGATACCATCCTGGGATAGGGTCTAATTTTTTCCCCCTTACATTTATAAAAAAAAAAGTTATGGATAACTTGTATGAGCCAATTAGTATAGGCAAGGCATGAACTTGAGAATTGGGCATGAGAATGGGTTACAGGGAGATGACTGGAAAGTTCAGCTGACACACTGGACTGAAAACCCTTGTATGTATTGTAAATTAGTTGCTTGACAAATACTGGGTGTCATGTCAGACCAAGTTGAATAATTGTCTTCTCATTAAAAGTTACAAATGAAATTTCTGCTTTTAACCTTTGGAAGGAAAGCCATAATGATGGAAGCAACTGGGCGGGGTCTAAGATGTCATCCCAAACTCTGTACTGGCAAGATTTGCCATAATCTTGCACACCATACTTGTTCAAATGTTGCGATGTCAGCATTTCACTACTGATTAGATGCTTTGATCCAATATAGGTTAAGCTTTTAATTGATACTTAGTTGTGTTCCTGGTTCAAGGGTCTGAATAGGTTTTGGTAAGTACTCTGGTTAACCATGCAGAGGGCAATTTGTATCTTCACTTCCAAGTGTTTGAAATAAAGTACAGATAGTAATTTCTTTACCCATGTTTGACCTCAGTATTGTGGTATCCGGGCTTGGAGTTGGTTCCCAAGTCAGTGTTCTAATTGCATACCACTGTGGCTCTCTGGTTAATTTTTCCTGCTGGTACGATTGTGGAGCATTTTTGCTGTAAGACATGTTAACAAGCATTACATTTTTGTGCTGGTCAACTGACTAGTTTCTTACACAACCAAGCATTTTTTGAATTGGGAATAAAGTGGACTAAAAACATTGGATGGCAGTTAGCACAATGCTATTAAACACTAGCAACCCAGATTTCCATCCAATGCTGAAGTTTTGTGTTCTCTGGGTGCTCTAGTGTCCTCCCACTCTTAAAACTTCTGGGCGTTATAAGTTAACTGGTTTCTTTGGTGGGGTATGTCCTTGTGGGCCAGAAGGATCTGTGGCTGTGCTGAGTTTCTAAAATTTAAATAGTATTCAAATTTTAGAGGAATATTCCCCAATGGTGGAAAAGTTGTAAGATCAGCTGTTGTCAAATCTAATTAAGATTTCTTGGTTGCTTGAAGAGGGTTGTCTGGACTAGGTGAGCAATTTTACCATGTCTGAATTCTGTATGTAGTTCATGGATTTTGGATTTGAAGTATTGTTAATGCATGTTTGGCTATTTAGTGGAGCAATTGAAAGCCATTAAATTGTTTAGAGTTGTACACTGCCCAAATCAATTTTTTTTTCCTTGCACAAGAATTCTGGTGAACCACTGACTTTTGATGTCAAGTAGTCTCAATATCAGACTTAAAATTTCAGTTAAAATTTAAATGAATTCTGGGTCCTGTCTGCTCTTTTGTAAGTCTGGTAAATAAACATCAATATCTGTTAACATTTTAGTGATAGCTCTTAGCAAATGTAAGGGTCAGTATTTGCATCTGGTCGAACTGTGCAACTTTAACCCATGAAACAATTCCAATAAATCTTGCAGGTGCTACTGGATACATGGAATACATTATTAGCAGAGATTTCTTTATTAAAACAAATTATAATAGTATATATCAACTTGTCTAGCCCCCAGCATTTTCCTCTATTCAAACTTAGAATTTCACATTTTAATTTAGCCACTTGCATATTTCTGATTATTAACAAATGGCTACTTAAGATATGTTAACCTTAGGAAAGCATTAAATTGTGGAGTAGGTTTACAATCTCTCACCTATAACCATGTACCTCTTGTGAATCTACATAATTTACTGCATCTGATGGGGCCTCTAGACCAGGAGGCTGGGAAGTCACTGAGCACCTTTGCTCGAAACCCAGGGGTTCACAACCTGGGGTACATGTACCTCCAGTGGTACATTTGCACTTTTCAGGGGATACATTGGGTCTGAGAGAATAACAACTACTGAACAATACATGGTGGTGTAATCTGCAGTCAGATTGCACAGTTTTTATCCAATTTTTAGGGGTACAGTGGAACAAAAAGGTTGGGAACCCCTGCTCTAATCACTGCAACAACAAGGGCCTTCCTGTGGCCAACAGTTTTAATTCCACACAGAAATGTTGCTCCATGGCATCAAACTACCAAATTGAAGTTGTCAGCAGCCTTCACTCAGAAGACATTAATATTAACCTCCAATATGTTAATCCCCCCCCTCCTTTCTCATTTAGCTTCTCATCACCTCTTGCATTTGAAAACCTGCTCTTTCCCCATCACCTCTGCTTTCTTTCCTGCCCTCTCACCTAATACCTCAACTATTGGCCTGTGTTCCTCCCACCTTTTCATTTAGACATCAACTTGTCTTCCAGAGTCCTGAAGAACTGATCTTTGGTGTGGCATGGTTGCTGTAGCAATTAACACAACACCTTTACTGTAGCAGCAATTGGGTTTTGAATCCTGTTCTGTCTGTAAGGAGTTTGTATGTTCTTATGTCTGTATGGGTTTTCCTGGGGCCTCTGGTTTCCTACCATAATTTACAATGTATGGGGGAGAGGGGGGTAGATTAATTAGCTGTAATTGGGTGGCACATACTCGTGGGCCAAAATGGCCTGTTACTGTGCTGTATGCCAAAAGTAAAAGTTACCTTTATACTTATGGATGCTCTGACCTGAGATTCTCCAGCACTTTTGTGTATTGCATGAAAACTTCCCTCCTAGATTCCATCTATTATCTCCTACTGCTTGGTTAAGGCATCAAACATGCTGAAAGACTCACACTCTGGTCAAATCCCTTCTGTATGACCAAAGGGTAAAAGTGTGCACTGAGTGATTTCACCCATCAGCTCTTGAATTGGCTTCATTATTCTGCTCTCATATTGTTCCTTGATGCTTGTCTTCCTTTGCATTAAAATCCTATATTGTTCTATGCCTGGCTGTACTGATATTTTGTTACAAACCTTAAATATAAATTTGTTTTGTATTCCTCAATCATGTCACCAGTTGCCTTGCTCCAGGGAAAGCAGAGGTACCCTTTAACTGAAAGCTCTATCCCCTACATCTAGCACCATCACTTTTCCATTTTATGCTAATACTGGTCATACCTCAGCTAGAGAATCATATGCAATGTTTTTAAGCCAGTATCTCCTGTATGCCACCAAGAAGCTTTGGCCCCCATCATTTGTGGTGTATGTCCTCACCTCATTAGTCTGCCCAGAATGCATCACTTAATTTACTTGGATTAAGATCAATTTGCCTTTCTTAGTTCCTTTTACTAACCGATATGTAGCCCAAGCCTATCCTATGCAATATCATCAATTCCCAAGAAATGTCAAATCTTTGGCTCCCATGTATCCTACATCCAAGTTGTTTACATGTATTACAAACTGATGTGGTCCTTGATACCAAGCTAATTTTGGATCCAATTTACCAGTTTCCCATGTGGGACATTGTCAGAGGCCTAACTGAAGGCCATGTAATCTTCAGCATTGCCCATGCTAATGCACTTGGGTATAAGGGCAGCAGCTCAAGGGCAATTAGGGATGTGTAATTAAATGCTGGCTTAGCAAGCCCACTTTTTTTTAAAAAAAAAGCTCCAGCATTCTAGCTAAAGTACTCTTGCTCTGCCCATGAAGGCAGTGGGTGCAGTTGAGATCTTAATTCTAGAAATAAGATGAGTGTCAATTGATCAGAGAAAGCCAGGTGCTAAAAGGCAGTGGGCATGGTTGCAGTACTAATTCTAGAAACTAGAAATAGGCTGAGTGTGAATTGATCAGAGGGAGCCAGCTGTTAAAAGGTGGTGCCAAATTTAATAGCTTTTATTAAGTCAATGAAAGAAATGTGGTCTATGTAGTCTTCCAAAGACATTTGATCAAATATTAGCTTGTCATCAAGATTGAAGACCATGAAATAAAGTCTAGCAGCATGGACATAAAATTGGCCAAAAGAACACAGTAGCAGTGATTTTTTTTTCTTTCAAATTGAAAGCAGTCAGTTAATACCACAAATACTTACTTTCTAAGTATTTGAGCTTAGATATGGAAAGTGGGTTCTTTACATCCATTAACATTTGAAAGTTTAGTAAATTGAATAAGACTAGTGTTCCTATAGCCCTCATTTTGTATTCTTCAATCATACCCCCAGTTACCTCTGTTCCAGGTCTCCTCTAATTGAAAAGCTCCATTCCAGGTGAATCTTCTCTGAACCTCCCAATACCCTCACTCTCAAATTACCCACCAGCATTGCACATTAAACTCCAGCTGAAGTCTGGCCAATGTTTGATAAAGTTAGCACATGACCTCCCTGTTCTGGTATTCTGTGCCCTCAGTTACTCAGATAAATGATTGATGCCAATGAATTCCATCCTTTCCTACTGGAAGTTATAACGGTGAGCCATATCACTTGATATCAGTTAACAGATATGTTGATATAGCCGACTATTTTAATGATCTTAGCCATGTCGTTTCTAGAAATACAGAGCCATTATGCAACTGCATTTAGTGATTAAGACCAGAAATCCTGTGCAACCCTTCTGGCATCAAATCCTTAATTTTGGTCCGAAATGTGGGTTTTTAAGATTCCTAGAAGGAATAATCTTATCATCAAAACATTTTGTTTTTCTTAAATCCTTTGTATTTTAATAATCAAATCCACTCAGATCATTAAGGTGTGAGAAACTAGTACCTCTGCATATGCAGTCTTGTTTAAAACCAAGACTGGTGAGCTGGTCTGGGCAAGGAGGTTCATCATTTAGCAGAAGTAACATGTAAACTTTATATGTATAAAGTTGCAGTGCATGCATAATTGGTTCACAGGCATGTTAAATTATTTTGAATCAATAAATTTAAATTACACTTTAAATTATTTTGAATCAATAAATTTAAATTGCACTTTAAATTATTTTGAATCGACGTTTCTACCAAAAGGTCGTACACTCATTGGCACAGAAAAATGGATGATTACTTTTAATCTGAATGTCCTCCTGAGTGACTATCCGCTTCCCCTATTCAAATAAAAACATTAACAAAAAAATGCTTCCAAATTGGCAGTAAAGATTCAGTCTTGGGTTAAGGAAACCCTAATTAGTGAGTGGATGTAAATAGGATCAATGTTATGAACATGGACGCAGCCACTCCCAGCCCTCTTTCAGGAAAAAAATAGAAGAGAAAAAGCAACAAATTAAAAAATAAAATACCAAAACAAAGATGTCAATAACATTAAAAACATTCATAATAAAAAGGTGTTACAATGGGGCATTCTGCATTTTCTAAATTGTAATGCCACGTTATACGAGACATTCAGTAACCAAATTATTTTCATTGATCATTCCAACAGCAAAGTAATTCCTGAACAGAAGAGCAGGAATCAACTAAAGGAAGGTTTTGGCCAAAAAAAAAGTCAATGGAAGTGTAAAAGGCATTGGAAAGCTCATTGCTCAAGTCTTGCTGCATTTACTGAAAAATACATTAAAAAAAAAATGTTGTAAATTTCTAAACAGTAGCCATTTAAAAACTGAAAATGCGCAGTAAATTTGACAGCATACGTGGAGTGAAATATTTTAAAACGGTGATTTCCGAGCAGATTGGGGTCACAATAACTAATGTGGATATTAACAGTAAGTATTCAGAGATGAAGTTAGTATAAATAGTGTCCTTGGTATATTCTCTGAATATCCCATGGTGAAGTTGTGACACATGCTGTTTTTATTTCACATTTTTGGCAAGGATAGCTTAAAATCTAATTCAAATATTTTGACATAAATTTTCGCATTGAGGAATTCAATTCAGCTCTTGCTATTTGCTTATAGGAGATGCCATTCCCTGGAAAAAACGCCCACAAAATTTTATAACCCAAGAGGGACTTCTAAATCCAATGAAACATATGTATGAATCAGAAAGGAAGGGCAAGGCAAGAGCAGCTCCAGTATATCCGAATCCTAGTCAGGTGCACGGTTGACCAAAACTGGTCAGAGTCCAGCAGGCTTAACTAAGCTGGGGAAGAATGCACTTTCATTCAAAGTCCTTAAAAGCCTTACCACAAAGAAAATTAGATAATCTCTCTCTCAAAAGGTGATGTGGTTTACTTTATTGATGTATGTAATGATGAATATATTCTTTAGTCAGCTTAATGCTGGTGTAAGAAATATGAAGATTAGAATTTGAAGTGGTGGGCCTTTTGAGCCTAATCTGTTATTTATTAAAATAGCAAATCTTCCATCATTTGCACTATTCCCCCATAATCTCTCAGTTCCCTTAATATCCAGAAATTACTGTTTAAAAGAACTCAATGATTGATCCTCCTCAGCCCTCCGAGAACTGCAAAGATTGATGACCCTCCATTATGAAGAAATGGCCTAACATAGGAACATAGGAAGTAGGAACAGGAGTAGGCCAAAAATGGCCCATCGAGCCTGCTCCGCCATTCAATACGATCATGGCCGATCTAATTTATGACCTAACTCCACCCACCTGCCTTCTCCCCATATCCCCTAATTCCTCTATCATGTAACCCTCATTCTGAGACAGTCACCCCCAGTAACATGCCTTCTAGTCTACTCAATCAAAGGGAAGATCCTACCTGTATCCAAGAACTTTGGAACTTTTAATAGATCTCCTCTCACTCTTCATGCATAACAAACGCAGTATGCCTTGAACCACTATACCTAAAACTCACTGCTTTCTTTCTTTATCAAGTAAGGAGACCATGATTGTATATAAAATTCAAAGAGTAGCGTCATCAAGGTCTTATACCTCGAGAGGACATCTTTACTTCATTACTTAGTCTCTCTAAATGAAAACCAAGGTACCAATTTCCTCCCTAACTATTTGTTGTACTTGTTTATTGACATTTGTGCCTAGGTCTCGTTGAATATCAATATGTTCCAATCATGCACCACTTACAAAATGCTAGTGACATGTACCAAAGTAGATAATTTTACATTTTCTCACATTGTATTGCACTTGGCTTGTTCTTGTCTACTCAGCTTGTCCACCATATTCTCTTGAAGCTTTGTATATCTCTCCCTACTCTCAATCCCTCTGGATCAACAAACAGTGTATCCTGATGCCTTCTCAGTCATTGCAGGGGATTTCAATCAGGCCAGCTTAAAGAAGGTACTCTCAAACTACCAGCAGCATACCTCCTGCAACACCTGAGGATTCAAGCACTCTTGCCCAATGCTACCCTACCATCAAGGATGCTGGCCGCCCCATTCTTCATTCCTCCTTCCTGCATATAAACAGAAACTGAAAGGCATAGAACTGACAACGAAGAATATACCGAGATGGTCTGGAGAGGCAGAAGAGCAGCTTTGTGACTGGAGTGAGTGAACTGGGCAACATTCTAAGAAGTGGTGGTGGACCTGAATGAATATGCTGCAATGGTTATTAACTACACTGGACAATGAAGATTTTGCTTCCTGAACACCTTTGTGTGTACTTTTTGGATTTTGGGCTGCTGATCACGGAAGTCACCTTAAAAATTTCCTGTTTGTGGTTTCCTGTAATATTCTAAGTCTAGGAGTATATTGCCCACAAAGCAAGTTGTTTTGGTCAGTCCAGGGATGCCTGGGCATGCACTCAGTGTAGGTGCTATGGAAATATTGTCTGAGGCCTGGGGATGCATGGAAGGCATTTAAAGATATTGAAATTTTTCTTGACAACTACAGAGCATCAAACTACATCCAGCTGATTGACAAAATGCTTCAAGCAAACAAAGCCACCAAGTGCAGCGGGTTGTTGAAAATTCATTTTCTGCATTTGCGTTTGGATTTCTTCCCTCCTGATTTTGGTGCAGTCATTAATAAATATGGTGAAATGCTGGCCGACTATTGTTTGATACTGACATGAGAGGCATCAGATGCTGAGTACAAATGAAAACCAGCAGCAAAACCTTTTAGGTCAGTTGAACTAACACAATGTGTCAACATCATTATGCAATTCAACATGCTAAATTCAATAAAAGTTAATTTAATGTTTCTCCCACTTCCTACATGATGCAGTAAATCTGAAATTATCTTTCTGTTCATCTTGAAGTTGTCAATCATAATCCACAATTTTAGGAAGATAATATTTTGGGGAAAAAATTGGTTGTCCAGTGCTATCAGGAAATGTGTAATTGAATGTTCCAACTATCTGAGTGTGTCTAAATCAGAAACCATGGATGAACCAAGGCATCTGCAAACTATTGAAGATCAGATGTGAGGCATTTAGGACTGGAGATTCAGAAGAATACAAGGCTTGAGATCACAGTCTGGTATGGGAACATCAATACCCCTGAGCATAAAGCCCTACATAGGTAGTGGACACAGCCCAGGACACCGTAAGCAAAACTCTCCCCACCATCAAGAACCTCTGCAGGGAGCGGAGAGTCGTAGCAATCTTCACGGATCCACATCACCCAGCTCGTGCTCCATTCTCATTGTTACCATCAGGAAAGAGGATTAGGTGCCACAAGACTCCTACCACTCATTTCAGAAACAGCTGGTACCCCTCCATCATCAGATTCATCAACAACAAATTCAATCAGGGACCCTACTTTTATTGATTTTTTAAAATCTCTGCATTGCACAGTCAGTTTGTTTACATTTTATTTGTTTCCATATGTACATTTGGTACAGTTTTTTTGCACTGCCATTAAATGGTAATTCTGCCTTGCCTGAAATCAACTTCTGGAAGGCCAACACCAATGCAAAAAAGACAATTCCTATCCAAGATGTAGCTTCAGGTGAACGTGAGACAGCTGTGGTAGAGATTACACACCATTACATCCTATAAAGTGAACAAAGCAGTATCATCAATTGTAACACAATGCTTCTGGATGAGCACGATGCTCACTTTGAAAGACAAAATAACCAGGAAACCTCAAGTCCACACTGTCCCCAGTGATTCCGTGCTCCCAGTCTCTGAGACCGAAGTGAACAGAAACTGCAGGAGGGTGAGTCCTTGAAAAGTGTCCAGCCCATATGGTGTACCTGGCTAGGTTATTAAAACCCATGTGAATCAACTGGCTGGAGTTTTCTTCAGATATTTTCACCCTCTTGCTTCAGAGATCTCCATCTGCTTCAAATGGGGACCTATCATTCTGATGCCAGTGGCTCTGATGTCTACCATGTTGAAGTGTTTCAAAAGGTTAGTTATTGAGTGCACCAGCTCCTATCTCAGGAAGGAGCTGGACCCACTTCTGTTCACCTATCGTCATGACAGGTGCTGTCTCAAAGGCTCCCCACTCTGCGTTAGATTACCTAGACCACAGAAACATCTACGTCAGACTGTTGTTCATTGACTACTGCTCGACATTCAACATCATATACCAGCAAAACTCATGACTAAGCTGAAGGGCCTGGGGCTCCTCAACTGGATCCTTGAGGACCTCATTGGCAGGCCCCAACCAGTCAGCAGCCTCACTACTTCCTAACTGATCATCAACACGAGCACCCCCAAAGCTGCATGCTTAGTGCCCTACTCTATTTATTGTACACCCTTGACTGCATAGCAAAATGTAGCTCCAACACAATCTGCAAATTCACTGATGGCACCACTGTAATTTGCTAAATTGCTGGGAACGATGAATCAGAATGCAGGATGGAGATCAAGAATCTGGTTGGGTGATGTCAGTACAACAACCTTGCTCTCAATATCGCCCAGAGTAATTGATGACATTAGGAAGGAGAGTCCGAGGGACCATGCTCCTGTTTGCTTGTGAGGAAGGCAGATAGAGTCAGGTCCTTCAAGTTCCCAGGATTCCATGTCTCAGACGTCCCTTCCTGGGGGAAGCACATCAAGGAAACTGTGAAGAAGACACACTAATGGCTCTACTTTCTAAGGAATTTGAGCAGACTTGGCATTCTGTCAAACTTCTACAGTGGAAAGTATTCAGATTGGTTGCATCACAGCCTGGCTTGGAAATTCAGGGGTGCCCTGGCACGCAGATGTCTGCAGAAGGTAGTAAACGTATCTTGGTCCATCTACAAGCAGAAGGTACAGAAAACCAACACCTTTAGGTTCAAGAACAGTTTCTTTCCTTCAGCTACAGACTCTTGATCCTTAGTACACTAATTGTAGACCACTCCAACAGCACCAAAGGACTGCTTGCACAATTGAAAGTCAGTTTGTTGCACTCAGATTACTGCTATCTTGTGTACTTATTGTCTCCTTTAATTTAATTCAATTAGTTTACACTGTCCTTTAGTCATTCCTGTGTACAAGTTAATATATCATCCCTAATCTTATGAGCCTACGTTTCATATAACTCTATTCAATTGAGTGCCTTTTAAATGACCAGAGAATTTCTGCTTGTATACCCCATTTGTTTAATTCTCAAGAGTTCTACTAGATTTATCAATAATGAGTGGCCCTATATAAATTGTACTATGTATGAACATATTTTAATTTTCTAAATTACTTGCGATCACATCTTTAATAATGTATTTTATGAGGATGTTGCCAGGACACAGGGGCCTGAACTATAGAGACAGTTGAGCAAGCTGGGGCTTCATTTCTTGGTGTGCAGAAGGATGAGGGGTGATCTCATGGAGGTGCACAAAGTTGTGAGAGGAATAGGTAACTAGAGGACTAGGTTTAAGGTGAAGGAGTGAGATTTAACAGGAACCCTTAACCCACGTCCTTTGGTTTGCATCTCACCTAAACTCAATGGGGAAAAACCTCTGCATTTACATTGTACCCATCATAATTTTATATACTATTATCAAATCTTCCCTTTTTCTTCCATGCTTCAGGAAATGAAGTCCTAACCTCTTTAATTATTCCCTGAAACTCAGTTTTATCAAGTCCCGGCAGCTTTCTAATAACTCTTCCCTGCACTCTTTCAATTTATTGATATCTTTCCTGTAGTTAGGTGACCAAATTTGCAAACAATACCCCAAATTTGGCCTCTCCAATGTCTTATACAACTTTATCATAACATCCCAACTCCTATACACCATAAATCAATATTTTGATTTATGAAGGCCAATGAGTCAAAAGCTCTCTTTACAACCCTATGTACCTGTGTCGCCACTTTCAGGGAATTATCTATCTGCGTTCCCAAATCCCTGTGTTCTACCACACTCCTCAGTGCCCTGCCATTTACAGTGTATGTAAACCTTCCAAAATGGAACACCTCACTCTCGTCTACATTAAATTCCATCTGCCATTTTGCAGCTTAATTTTCCAGCTGGCCCAGATCCTTTTGCAAGTTTTGAAAGCCATCCTTGCTGTCCGCTACTCCTCTAACCTTCCTATCTTCTGCAACTTTGCTCATCCCATTTACCACATTATCATCTAGATCATCAAAATAGATAACAAACAACAAAGGACCTAACACTGATCCTTGAAGCACACCACTAGTCACAGGCCTCCTGATGAGAGGTAATCATCCACTACCACTCTCTGGCTTCTCGCATAAAGTCAATGTCAAATCCAGTTTACTACCTCACTGGACCTTCCTGACTAACCTATCATGGAACCTTATCAAAGGCCTTACTGAAATCCAGATAGACAACATGCACAGCCTTTCCTATATCAACTTTATTGGCCACTTCGAAAAACTCACAAAGCCATATTGACTATCCATAATCAGTCCCTGACTATCCAAATACTTGCATATCTGATCTCTTAGATCACCTTCCAATAACTTACCCTACTATAGGCTCACTGGCCTATAATTTATGGTTATTTTTGGAGTCTTTTTTAAACAACAGAACAATATGAGCTCCCTTCCAAACCTCTGTCACCTAACCTATAGCTAAGGATGTTTTAAATATATCTGCCAGGGCCCCTACAATTTCTGCACTAGCCTTCCTCATGGTCCGAGGGAATACCTTGTCAGTACCTGGGGATTTATTCACCTTTATTTGCTTTAAGTCATCAAGCACTCCTCCTCTTAAATCACTGCTTGTTTGCTTCACTTCCCTAGACTCTGTGCCAGTTTGCTGAGTATATACAGATGCAAATAACCCATTTAAGATCTCCCACATCTCTTATGGCTCCATACGTAGCTGATCTCTCTGATCTTCAAGAGGACCAATGTTCTTCTTCACTGTCCTTTTCCTTTTAATATGCCTGGAGAATTCTTCATCATTTCCCTTCACAATGTCGACCAAGGCAACCTCATGTCTTCTTTTAAGATCATGAACACTGCAGCACAGTACAGGCCCTTCGGCTTTTAATGTTGTGGTGATCCATATATTGCTTAAAAAATGGACTAAACCCTCTAACCTGTAACCTTCCACTTTTCCTCCATCCAAATGCTTGTCTAAAAGTCTCTTAAATGCCTCTAATGTTTTGGCCTCCACCACCATCCCTGGCAAGGCATTCCAGGCATTTACAACTCTATGCGTTTTTTTTTAAAAACTACCCCTGATGCCTCCCCTAAACTTCCCTCCCTTCACTTTGTCCTTTGGTGTTTGTTATTCCTGCTCTGGGAAACAGGTTCAGGCTGTCCATGTTTCTCATGATGTTGTAGACCTCTGTTAAGTCTCCTCTCATCCTTCAATGCTCCAAAGTGAAAAGTCCCTCCTCTGCTAATCTTGCCTCATGAGACTTGTTTTCCAATCCAGGTAACATCCTAGTAAATATCCTCAGCACCCTCTCCATAGTTTCCACATCCTTTCTATAATCTTCTTCTTCTTCTTCTTTGGCTTGGCTTCGCGGACGAAGATTTATGGAGGGGGTAAAAAGTCCACGTCAGCTGCAGGCTCGTTTGTGGCTGACAAGTCCGATGCGGGACAGGCAGACACGATTGCAGCAGTTGCAAGGGAAAATTGGTTGGTTGGGGTTGGGTGTTGGGTTTTTCCTCCTTTGCCTTTTGTCAGTGAGGTGGGCTCTGCGGTCTTCTTCAAAGGAGGTTGCTGCCCGCCAAACTGTGAGGCGCCAAGATGCACGGTTTGAGGCGTTATCAGCCCACTGGCGGTGGTCAATGTGGCAGGCACCAAGAGATTTCTTTAGGCAGTCCTTGTACCTTTTCTTTGGTGCACCTCTGTCACGGTGGCCAGTGGAGAGCTCGCCATATAACACGATCTTGGGGAGGCGATGGTCCTCCATTCTGGAGACGTGACCCATCCAGCGCAGCTGGATCTTCAGCAGCGTGGACTCGATGCTGTCGACCTCTGCCATCTCGAGTACTTCGACGTTAGGGGTGTAAGCGCTCCAATGGATGTTGAGGATGGAGCGGAGACAACGCTGGTGGAAGCGTTCTAGGAGCCGTAGGTGGTGCCGGTAGAGGACCCATGATTCGGAGCCGAACAGGAGTGTGGGTATGACAACGGCTCTGTATACGCTTATCTTTGTGAGGTTTTTCAGTTGGTTGTTTTTCCAGACTCTTTTGTGTAGTCTTCCACATCACCTTTGTTGACCTCACCAAAGCCTTCGACACCGTGAGCAGGAAAGGGCTTTGGCAAATACTAGAGCGCATCGGATGTCCCCCAAAGTTCCTCAACATGATTATCCAACTGCACGAAAACCAACAAGGTCGGGTCAGATACAGCAATGAGCTCTCTGAACCCTTCTCCATTAACAATGGCGTGAAGCAAGGCTGTGTTCTCGCATCAACCCTCTTTTCAATCTTCTTCAGCATGATGCTGAACCAAGCCATGAAAGACCCCAACAATGAAGACGCTGTTTACATCCGGTACCGCACGGATGGCAGTCTCTTCAATCTGAGGCGCCTGCAAGCTCACACCAAGACACAAGAGAAACTTGTCCGTGAACTACTCTTTGCAGATGATGCCGCTTTAGTTGCCCATACAGAGCCAGCTCTTCAGCGCTTGACGTCCTGCTTTGCGGAAACTGACAAAATGTTTGGCCTGGAAGACAGCCTGAAGAAAACTGAGGTCCTCCATCAGCCAGCTCCCCACCATGACTACCAGCCCCCCCACATCTCCATCGGGCACACAAAACTCAAAACGGTCAACCAGTTTACCTATCTCGGCTGCACCATTTCATCAGATGCAAGGATCGACAATGAGATAGACAACAGACTCGCCAAGGCAAATAGCGCCTTTGGAAGACTACACAAAAGAGTCTGGAAAAACAACCAACTGAAAAACCTTCCTATAATAAGGTGACTAGAACTGAACACAATACAGTATGGTCTTACCAGAGATTTGCAGAGTTGCAACATGATCTCTCTACTCCTGAACTCAATTCTCCTATTAATGAAGCCCAGCATCCCATATACCTTCTTAACTATCCTGTCAACCTGTGCGGCGACTTTGAGGGATGTATGGACCCCAAGGTCCCTCTGTTCATCCACACTCTTAAGTAACCAACCATTAACCCTGTACTCGGCCTTCTGGTTTGTCCTTCCAAAACGCATCACCTCACACTTATCCGGATTGAACTCCATCTGCCACTTTTCTTCCCATCTCTGCATCCTGTCTATATCCTCTTGTCAACTTGGACCCTTCAGCTCCATCCACAAATCCTCCAACCTTCGTGTCATCTGCAAACTTGCTGACCTATCCTTCTGCCTCTTCATCCAGGTCATTTATAAAAATCACAAAGAGCGGGGGTCCCAGACAGATCCTTGCGGCACTCCACTAGTCACTGACCTCCAGGAAGAATACTTTCCTTTCACTGCTACTCTCTGCTTTCTTCCTGCAAGCCAATTTTTTATCCACAGAGCCAAGGTTCCACTAATCTTATGTCTTTCTGGATGAGTCTTTCATGGGGGACCTTGTCTAAAATCCATGTGGACCACATCTACTGCCCTACCCTCATCACTTTCTTTTGTTACCTCCTCAAAAACTCAATTAGGCTCATGAGGCACAACATTCTTTTCACAAAGCCATGCTGACTATCCTTGAGTAGACTGTACATCTCCAAATGCTCATAGATCCTATCCTACAGAATCCTGTCCAGCCCTCCTTTTTTCCCTCTTAAGATTTTTCCTGCATTTTTTATACTCCTCAAGAAACTCATTTGCTCCATGTTGCCGATACCTGCTACACACCTTTCTTCTTAATCAGATACCCAATATCCCTTGAAAACCAAGGTTCCTTATGCCTGTTAACTTTGGCTTTAATCCTCACAGGAACATACAAACTCTGTAACCTCAAAATTTCACCTTTGAAGGCCTTCTTCTTAAAAAACATTTTTTAAAAATCTGTATAATTTGCAAGAAGCTTTGTTATAAAGCAATTACATGTGAGAAACTGTATTTATCCAAAAATAGTCTTTATTCACCATAAATTATTTACAGAGGAAAACTTAGTTTCATATTTATATATTTCTATCACTGTACATTGTTACATACATTTCTATTACCACCATTGAGGCACCTTATTATTAGCCTCCCCCCCCCCCATTATTACTCTTCCCCTCCATCTCACACCCCCCCCCCCCCCCATTGCTCAATAATGGAAGGCCTCTAGACTGTGGTCCTTCCCCACAAAGCCCACATGTTGGCTGCACCAAGCCTCAGTGCATCTCCCCACATGTACTCCTGCAGCCTAGAATGTGCCAGTTGGCAGCATTGCCACACTGACATCTCCATGTGTTGAAAGATCAAAGATCAACAGGTCTTGGGCAGACCAAAATGACTCTTTCACCGAGTTGATGGTGTTTCAGAAGTTCTGCATGTCAAACTCTGTGTGTATCCATGGGAACAACTTGTAAATCAGAGAGTCTTCTGAAATGCTACTGTTAGGTATGAACCATGACAAAGACCTTGCATCTTTCTCCACACACTCTTACCGAATCTGCTTTCTGCAAAGTGGTGGGAAACCATCTCCACTCCAGTGCAATCATCTTGGGGGATAACATGCATTGTGGGTGATGTTCCAGTTAAGCAGGAAGGATCTAACTGGGAGGGCTCCTCTCACCACAAATCAGGTCAAGTCTTGGTGCTTGTTTGTGAGCACTGGCGATGAGGCATTCCATTAGATCATCTGGATGGTCTTCTCCAGGAACCACCCCACCATGTCCATCAAGTCCTTGTTTCTCAGTGTCGGTGGACATTCTGTGCTGATGCCTTGTGGTCAAAGATGTTTGTCTGGAAAAACTTTTCCATGAAGGATTGGTGGTGGGGCAAAATTGCGCAGCAATGAGACCAGGCCCATCCCCCCCACAACATATAGGACAGGTGGAACCTTAGCTCATAGTGGTACTTGGTCCCCTCGTTCTTTGATTCCACACACAGTCTGATGCAGCCATACACAAAGGTGGTCATCAGGATGAGGGCCACGTTGTGTACACTCTTTCCCTCATTGTCTGACGACTTGTACATGGTGACCCTTTGGACCCTTTCCATCTTGGATCCCCATATGAACCAGAAGACTGCTCTGCTGACCGCCAGGGCAGAGGTTTGGGGATGGCTAAACCTGCGCCATGAGAGCAGTACCAAGAGACCTCAGACCTGATGACCAGGTTCTTCCCTGTTATTGAGAGGGAGCACCGCGCTCACAATCCACTCTGACCAATTTTTGTTGCATGCCTCAGGCCCTCCAAACCAGATCCCAATGCCTTCAGGTAGTCAGATCTGACTGTGAATGGCACGGTAGACTGGACAGACCAGTTACCAAAGAGCATTGCCTCTCTCTTCCGGATGATCCTGGAGTCGGATGCAAACTCAAAATGACTGCAGATGCTGATCAATCTGCAGACTGATTATGTGTTCGAACAGAAGATAGCAATGAACTGGGGACCTTGACCTGAGATCCTGCACTGCCTGGCAACGTCACTCGTCTTATGCCCTCGTCCCTCCTGATAGATACAGCAAAGGGCTCTATGCAGCTCACAAATAAGACTGGAGAGAGTGGGCAACCCTGCCTAACTCCAGTCTTGATGGGGAAGTTATTTGTTCCCCACCCATTGATTTGGACTGTGCTATTGATTTAATGTGTGAGAAGCCTGACTATGTTGTTTTTGTCACCCGGTTGACTTTATGAACATTGTTTGTATAACTGGTGGATTTTCTGTGATATCTTCCACAGTCAGTCACAGAATGCACAAATAAAGGCAACCACATGTAATACCAAATAAAGCAGAAAGTTATTTCCTCTCAGTCTGAAAATTCATAAAATGAACTTTGTTCATGTGCGAGTCAGATTGTAGATTAGAATCTTTCCCTCATTAACATACTGGTTTATGTGGAGATTGTGAGCCTTCTGTGTCCTGTTCAGAGGCAGAAAAGTACAGCAAGTCAAGATTGCTCTGCATGTGTCAAAGTGCATTAAGTAAATTATTCCAGTGTAAGAACTATTGTTGAATAACTTTGTTTGCTTATGTTTTTTTTAATTTCTAAAAAATTAATTAATTATCTTTTTAAACATTTAGTCATCCAGCACGGTAACAAGCCATTATGGCCCACGAGTCTGTGGCGCCCAATTAACCTACAACCCCACATCATTGCAACCTCAAAGTGAAATCAAAACCCTTTACATGTCTTCCTGAGGGGGAACTAGATTGAATCAGAGAGTCATAAACTTATACAGAAACAAAACTTTTGGCCCAACTCATCCTTGCCAAGCAAGGTGCCTTCCTCAGCTAATCACACTATCCTGCATTTGGCCTCTAAACTTTTTAAAAAAAAGTTTTAATTTTTACACTATGAACCAAACTAACCAATATACACACAAACATTTCCCTCTTGAATATAGAGTGTCATTTTCTCCCCTTTTCCCCCCTCCCTCCTTCACCTCCCCCTCCTCACCCACTCAACGTTCAACCTATATGATACATTAAACCCATTAAACAATGTCATCACTCAATTAAAATAAACAAGAAATTTGTGTCATCTACTTTTACACACTGGGTCAGTTCATTTCGTCTTCTTCTCCTTCTGTCATTTTAGGCGGTATTATGTCAACCTGGAAATTAGAAGATAGCCTGAGAATACAGCAATGGTACATGGAAATGAATAAATGTATTCCATTGGAAAAAATAACATATAATTTAAGAAATAACATCACAGTATTCGAACAAATTTGGGAACCGTACATGGCCTCTAAACTTTGACCATCTGAGAATTTGCTGCTCTCTTTTAAACATTACCAGTCCATAGAATACATGCCAGAAGAAATAGAGCTTAGAAATCGTTTGCCTCTCAACTCCTGCCCCCAATTTGAAGAATATAATTTTTTTTTGTTTATTTTGGTTTAATTGAATTTATTGAGAATATTTGTATCAGACAAAATGTCTAAAATAAATCTACCTACAGTTAAGAACGAAACAGAAACAGTACAGGAAACATTACTCAAAATGTTGGAGAAAATGACTGATCGTGCATTTAGAAAGACAAACCATAGAAATTATTATCATAGCAAATGCTTCAGAACCTCTCATTTGGAAAAGCTCCATCAATGAACTTTTACAGGACAACCCTTTCTGTGCAATCATACAGCTTAAGAACTCTGATCATTGAAAGGCCATCAGCCAAGTAAGTGTGGCTTTAGCCTCCAATAAGGGGTATATTGGTAATATGCTTAAAGAAGTTAAAGCAGAGAAGTCATATTAGTTAGATCAAATGTTGGTTACTTTTAACACTCTCAGATCTACTTTTTTTCTTTGAAAGCAATGATACTACCCTGCCTTTCTGTTACCATCTTTCAAGATGCATTCCTTCTCAAAGCCATTTTTGCCTCCTTCACTTGATTGAGTCTATTTCATGAACAAAGCCAGTAACTTTTCCCTGGACCTTATAAGTACAACACTCATCCTTACATCTCCACCCTCGCCACCATCTAATTGCCCAAACTTCCCTTCCAGGTGAGACAAAAGTTCACATGCATCTCCTCCAATCACATCTACTGCTTTCAGCGCCCGCTACGTTGGAAAAGCCAAGTGTAAACTAGGGAACCATTATGCATAACACCTACTCTCTGTCTGTAATGCTCAATTCCCCTTCCCATTTCCACATTGACCTGTCAGTCCTTGGCTTCCTCTACTGCCTTGGTGATCGCCAAATGCAAATGGAGCAGGACCTTGTATTCTAACTGGGTATGAACATTGAATTTTCAACTTCAGGTAATCCACACTTTCTGTTTCCTTCTGCCTCCACCACCCCACCCCACCCCCCTGCCTCTCCCTACCACCCCAATCATTCCCAATTTCATTCCCCTTCTTCACCTGGCTTCAACGCTGATCACTTATAACATCCTCTGGTTCTCTAATTCTCCTCAAATGATTCCATCATCCCTCCTTCATTTGGTTTTACTTATCACTATCTTTTCTTATCAGATTGGTGAAAACAAGATGCCTCTTGTCTCCACCAGTCATCTTCCAGCCTCTGTCTATCTCACATCCCCTCCCCTTCACCTGGCTGCATCTGGCCCTTTTTTCTTTCCATATCTGTCCTTATTCAACACCCACCAGCTACTGTCTCCTTACTTCACTCCTCTCCCACCTGGCACCATCTTCCCATCACCCTCCCTCCTCACCTGCTTCCTCTTATCATCTGCTAGCCCCTGCTTTATTCCTCCCTCTTACCTCTTTTCCTGGCTCTCACCCCTCTAGTCTGATACAGATGGATACAGATGGATGCCTGCACAAACCACTGCGTTCCTCCAACAGTTTGTTTTTTGTTCCAGATTCCAGCATCTGCAATCTCTTGTGACTTCATAATGTGCACCAAAGTGCATTTAGGAAAAACATTCTTGTACAACCATAATAATATCTGAATCAAATCCAGCTGATGAGACATACAGTATTTAACGTAATAGATCTTTAATGGCATTGCTGAGCAGCATATTGTTGTCCCATGGGTAATTTATTGAAGGGAAGAAGGCCTAATTCACATTGCACTTTTTTTCATTCTAAATATTTTTATTAAATTTTACCTGTAAAATACATCAAATATGAAGAAATCAACAAAGTTGTCTAATTTATAGAGTACATCTTTAAGGTAACAGAATATCTTACAATTTTATCCTGAATATTATATTTTGTGGCATTTCACGGAGTCGTGGGCAAGTCTGCGGCAGATCTGACTGCCTTCTCATTGCTGATGACGATTTCAATGACCCAGGCAAAGTAGCGGCCCATGCAGATATCCTGTGGCACACCAAGCAGCATGGCAGGGCCTCCATTGACCATGCCCTCAGGCCCAGGCCTTCCCCACACTACCAATGAAGCTGGTGATAGCCACAGCAGGGAGCGATCCCAGTTCAGACCATTGGTGTTTTTACCACCAAAAGTGGGGATCAGGAGCCCACCATTGCCGCCCACCCTGCTCTTTTTTGGGAAACGTCAGGGCCGGCTGTCACTAAGGCTCTGGCGGCTGGCCATTATGGAAGTCCCCTTTACTTATGGGACCAACATTCTGGGCAAAAGTTACTCTTAGACGCAGGGACAGAAGTTAGCATCATGCCCCTCTTGAGCCCTTGCAAACACCACCCTCCTAGTACACCCACGGGTGGATGTGCCTACAGCCCTCATGGTTGACTCTTCCAACTCAGCAGTCGGCGGCGTGCTGGAACAACTAATTGAGGGTCAGTGGAAACCACTCATGTTCTTCAGCCGGCACCTGCGACCTCCGGAGCAGAAATAGAGCACCTTCGACAGGGAACTGCTAGCCTTCTACCTCACCATCCAGCACTTTCAATATTTCTTGGAAAGTTGGGAGTTCACAATCTTCACAGACCACAAACCCCTCACCTTCGTATTCGCTAGTGTCGGATCTGTGGTCAGATCCATCTGTCATACATCTTGGAGAATATGACCACCGTCAAACACATCTCCAGGAAAAACAACGTCGTGGCTGACACACTGTCTCGCACCTCCATCCACTCGGTGCATTCCCTATCCCCAGGGTTGGACTAAGCGGCGCTCACCAAAGCACAGCAGCTGGATGAAGAAATGCCAGCCTACCGCACCACAGGCCTGCAACTTGAGGACATCCCCATCGGCCCTACAGGCAGCAAGCTCCTCTGTGATGTGTCCACCAGCCAAACCTGGCCCATCATTCTAGCTGCTTGGAAGTGTCACATTTTCAACGCACTGCATGTTTGGGCCACTTGTCCATTCAGGAAACCATTTGACTGGTGGCAGATATATTTGCTTGGCACAGCCTATGCAAGTAGATCAGGCACTGGGCTAGGACATGCATACACTGCCGGACCTCTAAAATCCAAAGACACGTGAAGACCCCCCCCTTCAACCCTTCCAGCCAATACATAGGAGGTTTGAGCATGTCCATGTGGACATTGTCGGTCCACTGCCAGTCTCCCAGGGGACAGAGTCCCTGTTCACCATGGTCGACAGATTCACCAGGTGGCCAGAAGCCATTCCATTCACTGACATGTCCACGAAATCCTGCACCAGAGTCCTCATTGCAAACTGGGTTGCATGTTTCAGCCTGCCTACCAACATCACCTCGGATGGAGGGGGGGGGAGTGTTGCAGTTTACGTGCAACCTATGGTTGGCGCTGGGACAGCTACTTGGGACCCAGTTGCACCACACCACGGCCTACCTTCTGCAGTCCATTGGCACCTGAAGTCAGCCCTGATGGTACACCTCTGAGGCATGGACTGGGTAGACGAGCTCCCATTGGTGCTTCTCGGCATCTGCACAGCTCCCAAAGGAGACAACCACATCTTCAGTAGAGTTGGTATATGGCGTCTCACTGATGATTCCAGGCAAATTTGTGCCAGAGGCCCTTGGCACAGAGGAAGTACCAACAGCAGTACTCACAAGGCTCTGAGAGAAGGTAGGAACACTAACTCTTGTCCCAACCTTGAGCCATAACCCAGCACTTTCCTTTGTTCCCAAGGACCTCTGGATCTGTGACGACATCTTCGGCTGCAGGAGGATGCAGTGGACTCCACTCCAGCGGCTATACAAGGTGGTGCATCAGAACAGAATGGCCATGAGGAGACCTTTACCATTGACTGCTTCAAGCTGGTGAACCTAGACCTGAAACACCCTGTGACTCTGTCACCCCCACATAAACGAAGTAGGCCACCTAAACGGACTAAAGAGGTGTTGGCTGTGGACTCCACACCTCCTAATGCCAGTTCTGGGGGGGGAGCCATGTGGCGGCTCGCCAACGCAGCAGTCGAACTGCCTCATGGAGTCGGGGGCAAGTCCATGGCAGATCCGACTGTGAGATCTCCAGGTGCGGGGCAAGCTTTGCGGCCAGGCGGCTGATGTCATAAAGGTCCCGGGAGTTGCAAGCATCATCGGGTTCTTTTGCTCGCTGCGTGCTCCCATCTCTTGAGCACATTATCAAGCCGAAGTTCAATAATTAAAGTGTACCTTGTACCTAGAGTAATATAATAAAGTGTTAGAAGACAGGTTTTATCATAAAACTAGAGGTTCTGACAGTAGTCAAGAAAGGTCCCCATAAATTTTGAAACATGTCTAAGTTACTAACAGAATAGCGAATATTTTCTAGATTTAACCAGGGCATAATATCCCTCAACCACTGAGCATGGGTGGACGGGTCAACATCCCTCCATTTTAGTAATATCGCATGTCTGGCCAAAAGAAAGGCAAGAGACAGAAGCCAACATTTAATTGGAGTCAAATGAGCATCATCCTCTCCAATGGTACCAAAGAGGACAAGCAGAGGGTTGGGTTCAAGATTTAAATTAGGGATTAAGGATAAGGTTTGGAAAACATTCCTCAAGTATTTTTTGAGGCTGGGTCACATCCAAAACAAAGAGAAAGAAAAGAGAGGCATGTATGGCAAGAAGAATGTATATCTGGATAAATACAAGATAATTTAGCTTTGGATATATGAGCCTTATGCACGACTTTTAATTGCAACAAACAATGACGGCACTGCTGGGTCCCAAACAGAGTCATGTGGTGTTAACGAACTTCTTTTTTCTTTGGCTTGGCTTCGCGGACGAAGATTTATGGAGGGGGTAAAAAAAGTCCACGTCAGCTGCAGGCTCGTTTGTGGCTGACCAGTCCGATGCGGGACAGGCAGACACGATTGCAGCGGTTGCAAGGGAAAATTGGTTGGTTGGGGTTGGGTGTTGGGTTTATGAATCTTTGCACTTTAAAGAATTTGGCAGAAAAAACTTGTAAGAAATCTTTTAAAAGATCATTTGGCTAAAGTGCTGAATTGTTGAATTGTTCTTTGAATAGTAACTACAATGTGTTTGCCTTGCCCTCAATGGAACATAAGTGCTTTTGTTTCCATCGTGTAACATGGAATAATTACTCAGTGATTATATTTCCTAGTTTAGTCATAGATTCCCATTCATTCTAATGAGATTTACCAACATCAGTGGATCTCATTTTTACAGAATTGCTGCAGTGGGAAGGATCTTAAGATTTTATTAAATATAAACATCTACATACTTAGGCCATATGTTTCCACCACCAACTGTCTTTGAAGAGATGCCTCGCTGATTTGCTGTAAATGGCTGAAGCTGAAAGTCTGACAAGTCATCTCAATGAATGATATAATTTTTTTCTTCCCAAAAACAGAAGTTGGTCTGTATATGCCCATTACTTAGGCAGTATGCTAAATACACCAACCCCCACCCCACCCCCATTCATACCATTGTTTTTAATGTTCATTTTTCTGGATTTATGCATCACTAATGAAGCAAAGTTTATTCCCCATACTTAATTGTTTCTGAAAGAGTGACGGGCTGCATTATTTCAGAGTCAACCAAATTTCTGTAACTCGCAAGTCACAAAATGGCCACATTGGGTAAGGCTGGCAGATTTCCTTCTCTGAACCAGATTGATATGATAATCATTGTTAATAAGAGAAGCTAAATATGTAGTTATAACAATTTTTATAATAATATTCAACAGAATCCATTAAAATATATGCTAATTTAAAATGAAAAACTAATTTCTCTAGTGAATCGCTGATGTAATTCTGCAAATAATGAGATGCCACAATCAACTATTTTGCAGCACTTGTCCATAGAACATTACAGCACAGAAACAGGCTCCTTCAGCCCTTCTAGTCTGTGCAGGACAGTTTTTTTTGCCTAGTCCCACTGACCTGCACCAATCCACAGCCCTCCATACCTCTCCCATCCATTTATCTGTCCAAATTCTTCTTAAATGGTAAACCACTGCCTGTATCTGTTGGGGCACACCCATTGGCCACCTGTATCTGTGGCTCAACCCACAGACTCCTGAATAAAGCTGATTGTTCCACAGCCCCCTCCCCAACATGGAAGTGCCTCCACTCTATTGTACATAATTTCCAGTCTTTTGGAGTTATTGATGGAGCATCAATTTTATTCACAATAAATTTTGACCATGGACCAGATCCTGAAGCTGGAGAAGTGGGAAATTGACGCTCAATCGCCTGAGGCTTCTACCAACATCAAACTCCAGCTTCGATGCTTCGAGGTTTTCCTCCAAGCATCATCGACCACTGTTTGGTCAGAGAACAATAAGCTACAGGTACTGCACTCCCGGGTTGGGAGTGATGATCAGGGATGCCACGTCATATCCAGAGGCGATGGATATCTTGAAAGGCCAGTCCTGAGGAAGGTAAATGAGGTACACAAGATATTTCCTGGTGACCCAAAAACAGCGACCCGGGGAATCAAACGGCAAGTACCTCCAGGCCCTGTGAACCCTTGGATGGGCCTGCGAATGCAAGGCCATGATGGAGAACCTGATTAGAGAGGCCTATTGCATCCACTGGAGACTGTTAGAGCAAGGTGAGCTCAACTTACGGAGGGTGGTCGAATTGGCAGGCATACTGAAGGTGGCTCTCCAGAATATGGAGGTCTACTCAGCTGATTACATGGCCACCTCGTGGTTGGCCCAGGTGCTGCCAACTTGGGACATGCTTCCATTGTTATGTCCAGCCAGTGATCAGACCATGGCAGCTGTGCTCCATGAGTGCCAAACACCACCATCACCATGTCCTGTCAGTGACCCAACCAGCTGCTGTATTCCGTGAGCAATTGAAGTGCAACTTCTGTGGCTTGGGCATGCACCTGATGAGATGCTGCCCAGCGAAAGATCCAGTTTGCTCCAGCTGTGGGAAGAAGGGGCACTATACGAAGGTGTGTAGATCAAAACCACCTCTACCCAGCAGCGCCATGCACAGGCTGTGGGGGCCACCATCTTGGATGTCGTCATTCCTGGGAACCAGCAGCGCTGTGTGCAAGTCGTGGGGTCACCATCTTGGGCACAATCTTTGAGACCCAGCAGCGCCATGTGCGAGCGGTGGGAGCCACCATCTTGGATGCTGCCATCTTCCGACCAAACACACAAACGCTCTGTTGCATCAACAAGCAGCGACCCAACACAGTTCTCCCTCATCCTGGACCAAAGTACTCCTCATCAACTTGCCAGATTTACGATGAACATTTAGGTAAATGGCCACATGATGAGTTGCCTTTTCGATAGTGGGAACAAGGAGAACTTCATCCATCCTGATATGGTGCAGTGGTACTCCATCGTGTTAGGGCCAGACAGCTAAAAGGTCTCCTTGGCCTCAAAATCCTATATGGCTGATGTCTACATCTACTGCATAGTGAGCCTGACTGTGCAGGGTATGGACTACAGAGCTTTCAAACTCCTAGCAATGTTGCAGCTCTGCGCTGCCGTGCTATTGGGACTGGACTTCCAATGTCACCTTAAGAGCATGAAGATGGAGTACAATGGGCCCCATCCCCCACTCACTAATTGTAAGGAGCAGTTTTTAAATCACCCACTGTGCACTTCTGGCAACTACCCCTCAGCCTCAGGCCCCACCGCCTCCAGCCAACAACATAACCACCCAGTGCGCATGATCTGCAGACTCTCCACCCTCAATATCACTCCTCTACTGCTATTTGCCAACCTCACCCCTGACTGTTAACCCGTCGCAACCAAAAGTAGACAGTACAGTGCCAGAGTCAGGGCCTTTATTAGGGTGGAGGTGCAGCGGCTACTCAATGAGGGGATCATTGAAGCCACCACCAGGCCTTGGAGAGCACAAGTGGTGGTGGTGAGGAATGGGGAGAAAAGCAGAATGCTTATTGACTACAATCAGACCATTAATAGATACACAAAGCTGGACATGTACCCCTTCCCCTGAATATCTGCATGGTGAACCAAATCACGCTATATCAGGTATTCTTCACCATCGACCTAAAGTCGGCATACCATCTGCTCCCCGTTCACCCAGATGGCCACAGCTATAATTTCCTGAGGGTCCCTTCGTTGTCACCAAGGGGTCTCAGTCTTTCAGTGGGAGATACACCACATGGTGAACCAGTATGAGCTGCAGCCCACATACCCATATCTGAACAATGTCACATCTGTCGTCATGACCTGCAGGATCATAAAACCAACCACCAAAATTTCCTCCAGATGGCCAGACTCCTTAACCTCATGTACACTAGGATAAATGCATACTTCGCACAACTGGCCTTGCCATCCTTGGAAACAGAGTCATTGGCTCAGACCCTGACCACATGCTCCCGCTTTTTGAACCACCCCTTCCCCATAGCCTTAAAGCCCTGAAATGGTGCCTGGGCTTTTTCTCTTACACTGTCTAATGGGTCCCCAACTATGTGGACAAGGCCCGCCCCCTCATTAAATCAACCTCTTTTCCCCATCACCAGAGGCCCGTGCAGCCTTCAGCTGCATCAAGGCAGACATTGCTAAGGCTATGATGCACGCCTTAGATGAATCCACCCCGTTCCAGTTGGAGAGTGATACATCCGACTTTGCTCTGGCTACCACACTTAATCAGGCAGGCAGACCTGTTATTTTCTTTTCCCGCACCCACCAGGGCCCCAAAATCTGACACACCTCTGTTGAGAAGGAGGTCTAAGCTATTGGCAAGGCTGTACAGCACTGGAGATAGGTAAACTGGTTGACCGTTTTGAGTTTTGTGTGCCCGATGGAGATGTGGGGGGCTGATAGTCATGGTGGGGAGCTGGCTGATGGAGGACCTCAGTTTTCTTCAGGCTGACTTCCAGGCCAAACATTTTGGCAGTTTCCGCAAAACAGGACGTCAAGCGCTGAAGAGCTGGCATCGTAGTTCACGGACAAGTTTCTCTTGTGTCTTGGTGTGAGCTTGCAGGCGCCTCAGATTGAAGAGACTGCCATCCGTGCGGTACCGGATGTAAACAGCGTCTTCATTGTTGAGGTCTTTCATGGCTTGGTTCAGCATCATGCTGAAGAAGATTGAAAAGAGGGTTGGTGCGAGAACGCAGCTTCGCTTCAAGCCATTGTCAATGGAGAAGGGTTCAGAGAGCTCATTGCTGTATCTGACCCGACCTTGTTGGTTTTCGTGCAGTTGGATAACCATGTTGAGGAACTTTGGGGGGCATCCGAGGCGCTCTAGTATTTGCCAAAGCCCTTTCCTGCTCACGGTGTCGAAGGCTTTGGTGAGGTCAACAAAGGTGATGTAGAGTCCTTTGTTTTGTTCTCTGCACTTTTCTTGGAGCTGTCTGAGGGCAAAGACCATGTCAGTAGTTCCTCTGTTTGCGCGAAAGCCACACTGTGATTCTGGGAGAACATTCTCGGCGACACTAGGTATTAGTCTATTAAGGAGAATCCTAGTGAAGATTTTGCCTGCAATGGAGAGCTGCGTGATTCCCCTGTAGTTTGAGCAGCCTGATTTCTCGCCTTTGTCTTTGTACAGGGTGATGATGATGATGATGCAAGGATCGGCAACGAGATAGACAACAGACTTGCCAAGGCAAATAGTGCCTTTGGAAGACTACACAGAAGAGTCTGGAAAAACAACCAACTGAAAAACCTCACAAAGATTAGAGTAAACAGAGCCGTTGTCATACCCACACTCCTGTTCGGCTCCAAATCATGGGTCCTCTACCGGCATCACCTACGGCTCCTAGAATGCTTCCACCAACGTTGTCTCCGCTCCATCCTCATCATTCATTGGAGCGACTTCATCTCCAACATCGAAGTACTCGAGATGGCAGAGGCCGACAGCATCGAATCCACGCTGCTGAAGATCCAACTGCGCTGGGTAGGTCATGTCTCTAGAATGGAGGACCATCGCCTTCCCAAGATCGTGTTATGTGGCGAGCTCTCCACTGGCCACCGAGACAGAGGTGCACCAAAGAAGAGGTACAAGGACTGCCTAAAGAAAGCTCTTGGTGCCTGCCACATTGACCATCGCCAGTGGGCTGATATTGCCTCAAACCGTGCATCTTGGCGCCTCACAGTTCGGTGGGCAGCAATCTCCTTTGAAGAAGACCGCAGAGCCCACCTCACTGTCAAAAGACAAAGGAGGAAAACCCCAACACCCAACCCCAACCAACCAATTTTCCCTTGCAACCGTGTCTGCCTGTCCCGCATCGGACTTATCAGCCACAAATGAGCCTGCAGCTGACGTGGACATTATCCCTCCATAAATCTTCGTCCGCGAAGCCAAACCAAAGGAGAAAAGACATAAAGGACACTGCTGAGATTCTCCGGCATTTTGTGTTTTTACTTCAACCACGATGTCTACAGATTTTTGTGATTTACCAGTGATGGAATTATACTGATATTCCTGAACAATTTGGGCTCTATTTTGGGATCTATTTTTCTGGATGATAGCCATGTGTCTTCTCCAATGTATTCCAAACACTGTACATTTCTTGCAGGTTCACTAAAGCCAATGCTTTTGCACCATCCTGCCAGGGCTCATTTCGATGAAGCGGTTTCCAACCATTCATTGTTCCTGTAAGTACCATGTAGTGTCTCACTTCAGTTGTTCACTTAAATGATCATTTTTAAGTCTGAATGAGGCTTTTGCATGTTCAATGCAAATCACACTTCTACATCACTCTACATCATTCATTCATAGGGACTGACCTAGTTCAAATTCAGCTTCAGAACAATGATTCTCAGGGCATTTATCACTTTTGTACAATGGGTTTCCTGTCATCAGAATGCTGCAAGATGCAGCAGAATTGAATGTTTACAGTAGCCACTGCCTCACCTCTGACTTGATATAAAGTAGCTAAACATAGGATTAAACATATGAAGTTGATAAAAACATCATACTTAGTGAGAACTGTGACCCTGTAGTTGCATTCTGAGTGCTTGGATTTCAGATTTAAGTCTATTCCAATGACTTCAGCATTAAAATCACTAATTAACTCTGCCATGCAGTACGTAGGAAACATTGCACTGTTTCAGATGGAATATCCAATTGAGGCTCAGTGTGTTCTCTCAGTTATATATATAATTCCCATGACACTCTTGAAGAGGATAATGTGATCAATCCCCTGTGCCCAGTCTATGTTTATCCTTCAATCAGTATTAGTGAAAAGGACAGAAATTCATTCCGTGCAACTGTTCTGCTTTTGAAATATAATTCCATTAAAGGCAGTAAAACCAAATTTGGAATAATTTTACCTGTGCAAGAACATGAGGAATGCACAATGTAGTGCATGACTTTTGTTACCTATTTTACCAGCAACTTCTGTCAGCTCAGAGTTGACCATCATCAATAAATGATGTTTTGTAGGTGACTCTATTTCTCTCCCTTTCTTCAACAACCAAATGAATATCAGACTGCACCAGCGATGTGTTCGGGATGTTGTAACATGAGGTAGATGTAGGAAGTAATGAAGTGTGAGGTAATAAAGAACAGGAGTTTCTGAGAAGTCTCAGTGATGATGACAGGCAATGAACATGTCAGCAATCTGCAGAAATCTGATCAGACTCAGGAATTTTCCCCATCCATGAAACAAGTGCAAATGTTCCTGAGAGCAAATGTTGTTAAGGGCAGCAGTTGGTGCCATTGCCTCACAGTTTAAGGCAGTGGTTCTCAAACTGCCCCCCAAAAATCACCTTTCACCTTAAGCAATTCCGGCCATAAGTGCTCTGTGATTAGTAAGGGATTGCTTAAGGTGGTATGTGGGTGGAAGGAAGAAGGTTTGAAAACCACTGTTTTTATCCTACCTCATTGACTCGTTATGTGCACGGTTTCATAACTCCAAAGGAAATGGGCCAATGACAATTTCTCTCAAGCAAAATATTTCAGTAACAATTGGAGTGATTCTCAACCTTCCCTCTCCACTCACATTTCACCTCAAACAATCCCATACAAATCACAGAGCATGGCAATGGGATTGCTTAAGGTGGAATGTGAGTTTAAGGAGGCAGTTTGAAAACCACTGGTTTAAGGAATCTGGGTTTAATCTTGACCAAAGATACTTGTCATTGTGGAACTTGCATGTTCTCTCTGTGATTGTGTGGGCTTCTGCTGGACATGTTGTTTTTCTCCCATCTACCAAAGGTTAACTAGTTACTAGAAATCATTCCATATTGTAGATGGTAAGCAAAAAAGAATCTATGGGTAAATAATGGACACAAAAGAGAAAATGCATTTGCAGAGAAATATAGAAAGGGGGAATGGGACTCATGAGAGCCAGCATTGAGGTGATGGGCTAAATAGCTTCTTTTTGTATCATAATAAATGTCAGGAATATACCTAAAGTGGATCTGGAATTGTGCAAAGTGGGCATTTGCAAGAAGAAGGAAACAATATTGTTGCGGGTGGCAGCAGGCGAAGTGTGCATAAAATTGATAAGACTACGAGTGTCAGACACGACAACTGAGGTCTCTTTCAAGGTTATTGTAATAGGCTTAAGGAATAATTTAATTTCAGAGATTTTGAAAAGTTGCAAGTTTGATAGGACTAGTGGAAACAGTTGGAGAATGTTTTCTTGGCTTGACCAGTCAGAGGCAAGGTGTGAGGATCACTCCTATCCATTTCAAAGGATAAAGAGTTGAGGGGAAAACTTGATTTCTAGCAAACCATAGCTCTATTTCTCTTCTGGCTTTGTATTCCAGGGACTGGTACTTAATTGTAATGTTTAAAAGACAAAGGAACAAGCTCTCAGATGGTCAAAGTTTAGAAGACTATGGGCCAAATGCAGGGTAGTGTGATTAGCTGAGGATGAGTTGGGCCAAAAGTTTTGTTTCTGTATAACTTTACGACTCTCTAATTCAATCTGGTTCCCCCTCAAGGAGACATGTAAAGGGTTTTGATTTCACTTTGAGAATCCAATGACGTGCAAGGGTGTGTAGATTATGGTATATTTCCACCAAAAGACAGACTGTTGAATGAATTCAGCAGGTCAAGTAGCATCAATAAGGATACAAGAGCAGGTGACTGATTGATCCTCCACAAGCCCCTCCCTCACCTTTCCCACCCTCTCTGTCTTATCCTGGCTATCTCCCCTTTCCTCAGAATTCAGCATCTGAATTCTCTTGATTCTCCCTTGTATATTTGCAGCCCAGGGATTGGATCGATTACAGCAGCAGTGACCATAGTTCGAGCAATAAAATGGAGATAAGGACCTTTATGTGTGAGAACGATGAGAGACAGATATGAGGGAGTGATCATAAAACAAATATATTAGACTGAAACCAAAAGAGCAAGTGCTAGAATTATAACAAGATAGACAGCTCGCCTTTGAACTACATTTTACTCAGACATAATATTTTCTGATACAGCTTGATAGAAGTTCATTCCTGCCATTTAAACCCATATCGTCCAATTACACCCAATTAGGTGGGGGGAAACCGGGACACCCAAACAGGTCACAAGAAGAATGTACAAACTCCTTCAGAGAGCGCAGGATTCGAACCTGGGTTACTGGCTCTGTAATAGCATTGAGCTAACTGCTACCCTATCCATAAAATACGCAAAAATGCTGGAGGAACTCGACAGGATCACACAGAATCCATGGGAAATAAAAGGTAACCAACCTGTCGGGCCTGATCCCTTCATTGGGAATTAGGAAAAACAAGTAGATGCCTTTGTAAAAAAGGTGGGGGGAGGGGGAGGAGGAAAGAAGAAGTAAGAGGAAGGGGAAGGGGAGAATGCAGGCTAAAAGGTAATATGTGAATACAGATGGGAGGGTAGAAGGAAAAGAAGCTGAGAAGTGATGGGGAGATGGCTATGAAGGGTAGCTCTCTGATAGAAGGAAGGGGAGGGTGGGGAACTAAAGGAAAGAGAGATCATGTATGTGAATACAGATGGGAGGGTAGAAGGAAAAGAAGCTGAGAAGTAATGGGGAGATGGCTATGAAGGGTAGCTCTCTGATAGAAGGAAGGGAAGAGGGTGGGGAACTAAAGGAAAGAGAGAGATCATGGAAGGGGATTAATGGAAATTGGAGGTCAATGTTAAGATCTGGTTGGGGATTACCAAGACAGAACCTAAAGTGTTGTTCCTTCAATTTGCGAATGGTCTCAATTTGAGAGTACATGAGGCTGTGGACTGGCATGTTGATGTGGCAATGGTGTGTGAATTTAAAGTGCTTGGCGACTGGGAAATCCTTTCTGTTGCAGCAGACAGAGCGAAGGTGCTCAGGAAAAGATCGCCCAGTCTGCATCCAGTCCCCTCGATGCAGTAGATGACCCCTGCAGATACACAAATGAAATGCTGCTTCACTTGGTAGGACTGTTTTGTGCCCTGAATAGTGACGAAGGAGGAGATGTAAGGGCAAGTGTAGCATTTCTTGGGGTCACAGGGGGTAGGCACCAAGGGGGTGATTAAAAGGGAGGGATGATTGGTGGAGGGAGTTCGAGAAGGTGAAATCCCTGTGGAAACCAGAGAGGGGAGGGGAAGATATGACTGGTGGTGGGATTCCATTGTAGGTGCCAGAAATTGTGAAGGATAATATGTTGGATGCAGAAGCTGTTGGGGTGGTAGGCGAGGACAAGAAGAATCCTATCCTTGCTGCATATTGGAGAGGAAGGGGCTAGGGCAGATGTGCAGGAAATAGGATATTCAGGTGAAGGCTGAGTTAATGGCAGAAGAGGAAAGCCATGTTTTCTGAAGGAGGAGGACATCTCACGTCCTACAATGCTAACCAGTATCTTAGCAATCTTAACATAAAAATCAGAAGTTCTCAACCTTTGTCTTTCCATTCACATACTACTTTAAGTATTCCCTATGCCATCGGTGCTCTGTGATTAGTAAGGATTACTTTAGGTGATATGTGGGTGGAAAGAAAAAGGTTGAAAACCACTGTTTTAATTGTACCTAATTGACTCGTTATGTGCACAGTTTCATAACTCCAAAGGAAATGGGCCAATGGTAATTTTTCTCAAGCAAAATGTTTCAGCGACAATTGTGTCGAGAGTAGTGATTCTCAATCTTTGCTTCCCACTTACAACCATCATGCAGCATAAATTTGTCTACTTATATATTCATATTTTTAATTTTGTATTTGACTACATATATGGCATAAAAAATTTTTTTAAATATTCAAAAAAAAATTGCATCTTCTTTCATTGGTACCTGTATATATTGATATAGAAAACTTTTTTGAACACATTTGACAACTCCAAGCTATCCAGTCCTTTTACAGTATGGGAGTTCCAGTCAAGGGGTGTTTTTATGCCAGGTCTCTGCTTCGAAACTGGCTTCAAACACAAATAAAATATTTAAATTTATCTGTTTATGCTGCTCCAGCACTGCTTTTATAAGGAGCTGCACCTTGGTGCGTCGTTTGGAGCCGCTTTAGTCTGTGACAGAATATAGATATCTTTTTAGGAGATAAATTAGGGCAAGGTTTTTTTAGTGTAGGTCACATACAAACACATTAAAACAGATTTTATTTAAAATACTGGAGCTCTGCTCATGCTAGACATGTTGGGGCCAACAGCCTTTGCAAAAAACTTTGGAGAGTGCCCAAGAGACTTCACTAATGGATTGTTGTTTACAAAAAGGCAACAGATGAAAGAGCTTGTCGGATCTACAGACTGTCTGGAGGGGAACTTGCTTTTCTAAGAGGGTCATGTAGTTTTGCAAGCAGAGAGAGTAAAACAGGCTTTCTTTCAGCGATTGAGAGACAGTATTCAGTTCTGCAGTTTTACAGTCAGCAGCAGTAGCTGGGACTGGAACAGGACCCTATTTGGAAGACGGGTGGTGAGTGCTCAGTTCAGTCTGGTCAAAGCCCTTGTGGTTCATGCAAGAGGAGAGGACTGGCTGTCTAATGTTTCACTTGAAATATGAGAAACAAAAAGGAACTCTGTGGTGACCTGAAAGAAAGAGGTTATCATCTGGAGAACCCTGAGGGGGGCAAGTTTAGTCAGCAAGACACTGGTGTGGCTGATTAAAAAAAAGGAATCAGTTGTGGGTGTCAGCGTACAACAAATCTCTCTCTGAAAACCGACAAGAACCTTCCTGAGTGGTAACCATTTACCTTTCAAGAACGAAAGACTGGTGAACTTTATAAATGTTAAATTTTGTGCACAGTAGAAGAATTAGCCTGCAACCAGTGAACTTGGAGGAATGAGAAGTGAGATTGGATTGTGAATCAAATAACTTTTCTGAACTTACACACACCTTATTTACATGTGCGCTTAGAATTAGAAGGGGGTTAAGTTAGATTAGTTAAGTTAACAGTGATAAGTTAGAGTGTGATTCGGTTTTCATGTTTAAAGATAACTAAAAGCAACTTGTGTTTAAGTAACCATTTGTTTTGGTGAATATCTATTGCTGCTGGGTTTTGGGGTCCTCTGGGCCCATAACAAGGTGAAGCGACTGTTGCTGTTAGGCTGTCCATCCTAAAAACACAGCAGAGTAATTCTGTCTTCCCCATCCATAACCCCCCCCCCCCCCACACAGCTGGAACCACTCTGCATTCCAGCTGTGTGGGAGATTATGGGTCAGGAAGATGGCCATTGCTCTGCTACGTATTGAGCCGCTGGCGCCAACCAGCACCCCCAAAGGCTGAAGTGGCTCGGTGAGGTGCCAGAGGCCAGAGTGGCTGTCACAACCCACCCCTGGCCGCCCCCAATACCTCCACCACTCTGTCTGCTCCTGATGGCCCCCACCAGCCATCCTGCCCTGATGGCCTCTGCTGGCTGCCCTTACCCTGATGGTTCCTGCTGGCCACCCTTGCCCTGACAGCCCCACCAATCGCCCCTGTCCTGACCGCACCCGTCTGCCACCCTTGCCCTGAGGGGGTCATGGAGAGAGAGGGTGAATGAGCAGGAAAGAGAGAAATGAGGTGGGTTGCAGGCTGACGGCATCATTGCGACATTATCAGCCCGCCCCTAGCCAGCCCCCTGCAGCGGATGTACCTTTATGCAGCGAGGTGGAGTGTATTGCTCCACCTCTAGCACCACCTTGGAGAGTCACCACCTTGCAGCTGCTCACAGACCATGAGGTTGAGGAATCTGGTGAATTTTTGGAAGTTGGTGTCATAGCCCTGAAGGTCATGGCCACAGATGGTGACATTGTCCAGATACACAAATGTTGCCTGTAGCTCATACTGGTCTACCATACAGCCCATCTCCCACTGGAAGTCTGAGACCCCTTGGTGATGCCAAAGGGAACCCTCATGAAATAAAAGAGGCGACCATCTGGGTGGACGGGGAGCTGAATGTATGCCAACTTTAGGTCAATGGAGGAGAATACCCAATATTGCATGATTTGGTTCACCATGTGGGGTATTCAGGGCAGGGGGACACGTCCAGCTTTGCCTACTTATTAATGGTCTGACTGTAGTTGATACCATTCAGCTTTTCTCCCAATTCTTCACCACCCCCACTTGTAGGTCTCCAAGGGCTGGTGCTGGGTTCATTGATCCCCTCATTGAGTAGCTGCTGCACCTCCACCCTGATAAAGGTCCTGCCCTGGTGGCAATGGGCTAACATTTGGGGGTGAGCTTGGCAAACAGCAGTTGAGGGGTGATATTGAGGGTGGAGAGTCTGCAGGTCATGCACTTTGGGCGGTTTGAATGTTGACTGAAGGTGGTGGGGTGTGAGGCTGAGGGGTAATTGCTGTTAGAGCACAGTGAATGGTTTAAAAACTGCTGGTTACAGATGATGGGGGAGATGGGACCTGTCATACTCCATCGTCCTGTTTTTAAGGTGACATTGAAAGTCCAGTCCCAGTAGCATGGCAGCGCAGAGCTGCGACATCACTAGGAGTTTAAAGTCGTTGTAGTCCGTACCCCATTTGGTCAGGGTCACTATGCAGTAGCCACAGTCATCAGTCGTATAAGACTTTGAAGGCAAGGAGACCTTTTGGCTCATTGGCTTTACCACGAAGAAGTAGTGTTGTACTGCGTTGGGTTGGATGAAGCTCTTCGTGCTCCCACTATCAACAGGCAACTTGTCATGTGACTATTTATCTGAATGTCCATCATTGACCAGGTGAGTTGATGAGGAGTGCCCTGGTCCAACGTGATGGAGCCCAGTGTCACTGCTTGTTGATGAAGCTTAGTCCGAAGATGGCACCGTCCAAGATAGCAGCCACCACAGCTCACATGCAGCATTGCTGAATCTTGAAAATGGTACACAAGATGGCAGCCCCCACAACTCGCAGATGGCGCTGCTGGTTCCCAGGGATGGTGGCATTCAAGATGGCAGCCCCCATGGTCTTCACGCAGCTCTGCTGGGTAGGGGTGGTTTGGATGTATGCACCTTTGAGTAGTTCCCCTTCTTCCTGCAGCTGGAGCAAACCGCATCTTTTGCTGGGCAGAATTTCCTCGGGTCCTTGCCCAGGCCGCAGAAGTATCACTTCGGGTGCTCACAGAATACAGCAGAATATAGTTGCTGACGGGACATGGCGATGGTGGCGTTTAGTGCTTGCAGAGTACAGCTGCCACAGTCAGATCACGGGAAAGACGTCCCAAGTTGGCAGCCGAGTAGGCCTCCATATTTTGGAGAGCCACCTCCAGTGTGCCTGCCAATTCGACCGCTCTCCACAAGTTGAGCTCACCTTGCTCTGACAGATGTAATTGAACCAGATGCCTGTGACATAGGTGTCTCTAATCAGGTCCTCTGTGTTCTCCACAGCCGTCACGGCTTTGCATTCACAGGCCCATCCAAAGGTTCGCAAAGCATGGAGATACTCAGCGCTCGATTACCCGATCACTTTTTTCGAGTCACCAGATGTCTTTTGTAGACTTTATTTACTTTTCTCAGATGTCATTTGCCTCTGGATACATCGCAGAGTCCCTGATCATTGAGTTCACCAGGGGCCCGACCCGGGAGTGTAGTACCTGTAGTTTATTGTTCTCTGACCGAACAATGGTCAATGATGCCTGTAGGAACACCTCGAAGCAGTGCAGCCGGAGTTTGATGTTGGTGGAGGCCTCAGGTGATTGAGCGTCGATTTCCCGCTTCTCTGGCTTCAGGACCTGCTCCATGGTCAAAATTTATTGTGAATAAAATTGATGCTCCATCAATAACTCCAAAAGACTGGAAGTTATGCAAAACTGACATGCTTTTATTCACAATAGAATGGAGGCACATCCATGCTGGTCGACTGTCCTGAGCTGGGGAGGGGGTTGTGGAACAGCCACCTTTATTCAGGAGTCTGTGGGTGAAGCCACAGGTTCAGCCAGCCAATGGGTGTGGCCCTGACAGATAAATATACAGGCAGTGGTTTACCACACTATCAATTTCAGATTTAAAATAAACAATTGACTCAGTATCTACGCCCTTTGTAGTAAACAAATTCCCATGGTCCTCTGCATGTAGAAAGAATTGGATTTATTCCAAAATATTCTACAGTCAGTAAAGTACATGTTACAGCATTGATTGCTGATTTTAAAATGTGGTCAATGCTGTAATGTAAAAGAAACACTAACAATTTGCAGAAACCAAGTCCCCACAAATACCAATGAGTTAACAGCTATATAATGTGTTATATAATCTAAAATATTTACCAAGGGATAACTCTTGCCGAGAACACCAAGGGCAAAATCTTCACACTTTAAAATAGCGCTATGAAATTTTATAAATTCCTTAGTTTAGCCAAAAAGCTAAACGTAGCTATTTTTCGTTGCTGGAGTACCAGTCCATTTTCTTTATTCACGTCACTGGATTGAGACTTGAACATAGAATCTTCTGCCTCAAAGCCAGAAGAACTATGACCCAACTCTCACATTCTAAGTTATATGATTCTGATTTTTAAACTATACTTTGTAGCGCATGAACAGTCCATTCAATGGGAATAGAATTCCTCTAGTCTGTGCTTAACTGTTTAAATGTTTGGAAATACAACAGTAGTTTGTGGAATCTCAGAGCAATGAGAGAGGCTGGTATTCCCTGTCTATCCTTATTTACATTAAACCCCACATTTACATTTTAGATAAACTACCTCACACATAGAATGAAATCATTTGGGCCGTTCTGCCTGAAAGACCAATCGAGTTAATCTTACAATAATAGTGGGAAGACAAGCTTTGAAGAGTTTAACATTAACAAAGAAATATTATAAAAACACCAAAGTCGGCAGACACTGTGATTGAAGTAAAAACACGATGCTGGAGAAACTCAGCAGGTCAAACAGTGTACTTTATATAGCAAAGATAAAGATACATAAGCAACGTTTCAGGCTTGACACTTCATCAAGGTATAAGCCAAAGAAATATTGATAGGTTAAAAGAGTGGGCAAAAAGTAGACAAATGTTGTGGAAAAATGTGAAGTTCCTCACTTTGCAAGGAAGTATCATAATTTAAATTTTTTAATGGAGAAAGGCTGGAGGAAGCTTGAGGTAGCCTCTACTGACCGCTCCCTTGGGTAGAGAATTCTACAGGTTGAATACTCTCTGAGAGAAACAATACAAGGGAGTTTTGTATATAAAACAGGTTCAGCAGGTAATGAAGAAGCTGATGGAAGGTGGGATGTCATGATGAATTTGTATAGGGCATTGGTGAGGCCAAATTTAGAATACTGTGTGCAGTTTTGATTGCTGAATTATAGGAAGGATATCAACAAAATAGAGAGAGTGCAGAGAAGATTTACAAGAATGTTGCCTGGGTTTCAAGGTTTGAGCTGTAGAAGATTGAGGGGTGATTTGATAGAGGTATTTAAAATTATGAGGGGGGACAGATAGAGCCAATGTGAACAGGCTTTTTCCATTGAGAGTGGGGGAGATTCAAACAAGAGGACATGGATTGAGATTGAAGGGGGAAACATGAGGAGGAATTTCTTCATTCAGAGGATGGTGGGAGTGTGGAATGAGCTTCTGGCCAAAGTTGTAGATGTGGGCTTGATCTTAATATTTAAGGAAAAGTTGGATAGGTGCAGTGGACTGGGATTCACTGGTGGGGTGTTGTGCTGATGGCTGGCTCTGCTTCCCGGCTCTGCACCCATCTGCCCATATATAACCCTGGTTTCCCGCCTAAACCCAGAACCCTTCTGAAGACCACTGTAAGACCCTACCCTCAGTTATATGCTAATAAAAATGTATGTTCTCCCTCCAGTCATGAGAACTTTTATTCACGCTGCAATAGGTATATGGACGAGAGAGGTATGGAAGATTTTGGGCTGGGGGCAAGTAAATGGGACTAGATGGGAGAATGTGTTTACCATGGACTAGAAGAGCTGAACTGACTTGTTTCTATGCTGTTATTGTTATATAGTAATATGGTTTGATTTCACATGTTATGGTTCGATTGTGCAGAAAGCTGGGTCAAGAGGGATAGTCCCTTGTGATTAGGAGCCTGCCATTCTGCTAAGCCCCAGGAATGGACGTTGAAGTAACAGTGGAGCAACCTGACTGGCAGCAGTTGGTTGAGGCATCATCTATCTAATCTCCTGGGAGGAGGTGCACACTGTCTCAAACAGTTGGCTCAAAGTTTCAAGGCGTGGTGGATAGCATCATAGGTTACAACAGGATATAGACAGGATGCAGAGTTGGGCAGAAAAGGGGAAAATGGAGTTCAACCGGACAAATGTGAAGTGATGCATTTTGGAAGGTTAAACTTGAAGGCAGAGCACATGGTTAACAGCAGGATTCTTAACAGTGTGGAAGAACAGAAGGACTTGGGGTCCAAATCCATAGATCTCTCAAGGTTGCCAGGTAGGTTGATAGATTAGTTAGGAAGGATTATGGTATGCTGGCCTTCATTAGTCGGGCGATCGAGATCAAGGAGTCAAGAGGCAATGTTGCAGCTATATAAATCTCTGGTGAGACCATACTTAGACCATTATGCTTAGTTCTGGTTGCTTCATTACAGGAAGGATGTGGAAACTATGGAAAAGGTGCAAAGGAGATTTACCAGGATGTTGCCTGGATTGGAAAACATGTCTTATGAGGCAAGGCAGGGTTAGAAGAGTGAAGAAAAATGAGAGGTGACTTATTAGAGGTACACAAGATTATGAGAGGAATAGTTAGGGTAGATAACCTGCACCTTTTACCCAGGGTTGGTGTAGCAAACATCAGAAGCCATCTGTACAAATTGAGGGAAGGAACTCCTGGGGAGACACCAGAGGTAAGTTTTTTAAACAGAGAGTAGTTTGTGCCTGGAATAAGTTGCCAGGGTGGTGGTGGGGGCTGGAAAATAGGGACATTTAAAAGACTCTTGGACAGGCACATGGATGAAAGAAAAATAGAGGGTTATGTTGTAGGGAATATTTAATTTTTTGAGTAGATTTGTATAGGTTGAAGAGCCTGTACTGTTCTATAATGTTCTATGTTGCACATTAAATCACAAATAATAACACAAGGGTAGCCCTTCAGGGTTTTCAAGCCACAAGGACCTTCAGAAAGGCACCATCAGTTCCCACAAAGACTCGGCAATGCCCTCATCCATGCCCCACGGCCACCTCTGAACCGCTGCAGCTAAATGTGAGGAACAAATACTCCCTCTTAGTTTAACATGCCACTGCCCTAGATGTATTAGTTAAACTAACCATGTCTTCTGTTGAATCTGGACCCAAGAGCCCACAGTGTCTGTAGCTTCTTGTAATTAATTTGTTTTGTACACAGACCGCTGCTTCATGAAAGGACAGTGAATAGCGCAAACAGAACCTCATCTGCACATGGTTCGTTAGATGTCATTTAATTAACGCAGTGATGACATCACTGGGAGAAGCCGAAAACATCCACTAATGATTAAAGGGCGCCTCGCTCAGAAAAAAAAACAACTAATTGTTTTGTTATTAAATAAATGTAAAATTATGCAGAAAATTGTCATTCCTGAACATGGCAGGAAGCCAATGGGTGTTTGGAGTTTTGCAGATAAACTGCCAATTGCTTGTGTGACATATAGTTTCTGGTAACTGTTTCTGGTATCTCTGCCGATATTGGAGATTGGTCCCATTTTCCTGGTTTTCACTCTCCCCTCCACTAGTAGGCAAATATTTACATGTGGCAATGAGGATCAGATTGCAAGGGAGTAACATTAAAAAAGCAAAATGCTCTGCAGGATCAGAAGTGATCTAGGAGTCTCACATACCTAGCTCCTCAGATGATTACATCCAATGCGGTTTATTTCATCAGCAGGGCCTCAAAAGACCTCCGTCTGAGAGTTCACAGATGAGTGAGTTGTAAGTCTACAGAATTTATAGATCATCAGTAAACATGGGGATAGTGTTTGTCATTTCACAAATGTAAACATTACTGTGGATAATAGAGGTATAGGCTTTAGGTCATCAGGTTTCCAGCAGAAGTAATCCATAGCATAATGAAATCTAAGTGATTTTAATTCTTGGGCTTTGTCTACATCCAGCCGGCTAACTCCATCGAACCATGGAACCATAGAACATGACAGCTCAGAAACAGATCTTTCAGTCCATCTAGTCTGTGCTGAGTCTGCCTAGTCCAATGACCATAGTCCTCCCACCCATGTACCTATCCAAATTTTTCTTAATTGTTGTTTCAACTAAAGAGATGAAGAGTGTATACACAACCATTAAAAAATTCCCCAGAGGTTGTCAGCTGGATAAATTTCAAACATGGGCTGCTTTAGTGGAACACTGGGTAAATTACAGGGTGGCAAGAATGATCCAATCCCTGAATCAAAATTAAAAAAAATACTGCAGGTGGTTGATATCTGAAATAAGGACAGAAAAGGCCGGAAACACCGTAAATCAGGCAGCGTCTGTAGAAAAAGTAAAAGAGTTACTGTTTCAGCTCTGAGACCCTTCATCAATATAGAGCTTATCAGACCTGCTGACACTACCCCCGCCCCCCCCACCCGAATAATCTTGTCACATTGACAGTCATTTCTTTAAAACAAAATGTGGACCAAGTGTTCAAAGGAAAAGTGGAACTGCAAATAAACCAATCAGTAAATATTTAAGAGGTTTTAAATGGCTGTGAGGGAAATGTCAGGGTTGAGATCTCAAGGATTTCCAAAGGATGGTGCCAAGATGAATGAATGAATAATGGTAGAATACCCAGTGAAGGTGCTGAATAGATTTGGAAATCATCAAATTTCTAATATGAGTAGACCTCTTTCTTGCTCCCATTAATTAATATCACAGCTTATTTTGCCACTTTATATCCACCAAAATCTTTGTCACTCGCAATAGCATCATAATATGCTGTCTTTTTTAATATATTCAATGTTCCAAAGATGTTGAGCTTTGAGATCCTTTAAGGCACTTTTGTAGCTGTGCCACCCATCAAAAATCACTGGGAAACACAGGTTGGGGGTAATACCTTAACACTTTCCTTTGTAAAATGGTGGGAATCAATTATCTCAGCTCAATCATTGCTGCAAAGTTCCTTAGAATGTGTCCCATTGTCAATGCTTCATCAATGACCTTCCACCCTTCATAACTTAAGGTTATTGGTGGAGGCATTTCAGGGGAGTTGAGAGCAGACTCGGGTCTGGAACTCACTGTCTGAATAGGTGATGGAGGCGTAAACTCTTGTCACATTTAAAATGTAACTGGAACAACATTTGAAATGCTGAGGCTATAGAATGCAAGTTGGAAAGTGGGAATGACTTTAAGGCTCAATCTTGGTTGATGTGGTCATGAAAGGCCAATTGACTTGTTCTGTGAAGCATTCAAATGATAGTTTTTGACATTTTCAGATCTAGAAACCTAGTTTAGAAAAGGTTAAAAGTTTCACTTTAAGCATAATATTGTCCTGCCTAATTATATTATGTTAATGGTATATCAGGGCTCAAAAGGTAACATGGCTGTGAAATTGAATCACTTTGTTGCAATGGCCACTCAGGTTTAGTAACTGGTCAGTGTCATAAAGAAACTTGTGTTATTTTATAACAACTATACTTTATTACTCACAATCTTGTGGAGGCATCCATTTTGAATCTACCTCTAGCTCCAACAACTCATCTCCAACTCTCTCTAGTGGTCAGGATTATCACTAGCACTCTATCATTACATCTCCTTTCCTTGAGATGTTTAACAGCCTGACGCACTAATACAGTATTCATTTTAATCTAATGTTCAACACAAACAAACACACCACCAGCAGCACAAACTTTCTGAGTGTGGAGTTCTTTTTCTTTTAGAGATTCAGTCTATCAGGTGCTTTGATAACCTGTGTGGATCTTCTTAACACAAGTGCTTGTGCCGGCTCTGCTGGTTCACTACTGTCTAGCACTGTTGCTGTGCAGGTTGGATACTCTGCATTTGTCTGTTCCTGCAGTATCTTTTGCATTTTCAGCAGGCTCTTTCAATTCCTCCTCTGTATTTGTCCATCCTCTGTGCTGACAGAGTAGGATCTTGGATTTACTTCCTTCTGAACAATAGCCTTTTTGTCCCAAATGTTGGAATCTTTGAGTTTCACTGTGTCATGTTGGCCAGTGGCCCTAAGTTTCTGGCTGACTTGTCATAGTTTGCTTTTTTTTTCTCCATTGCAGATGCATTCACCATCTTTGACATCTCTGTTCTTGTTTTGATCTGCAGAGCGGGGAAGTGTGGTGCGTAGTCTACGTCCCATCAGAAGATCAGCAGGTGACAAGCCATGTTCAAGTGGTGAAGCTCTGTAGCTAAATAGAGCTAAAAATGGATCTGAGCCACTGTCTTGTGTTTTCTTGGGTAACTGTTTAACTATGTGAACTCCTTTCTCTGCTTTACCATTTGACTGTGGATGCAAAGGACTTGGAGTCACATATCAGAAATCATACTCTTTGCAAAGTTCTGGAATTCTCTACACTGTAGACAATTTGAGGAATTACATGACTTGCAAAGATCAATTTCATATAGTTGCTCACACAAGCAGCAGGCATGCTAGGAAGCAGCACAATCTCTGGATAATTCGATAGTCCTAACGTTCTGCCGTGGTTCCGCTGTTAAGTCAGTACAATCATGGGTTCCTTTGTCTGCTTTGCATGTTGTTTCAAACAGGTCTCACAGCTTGAAACCATCCTGTCAATGTAAGCATTTATCCCTGGCCAATAAACAGCAGCTCTGGCCCTTCTCCTGCACTTTTTCATTCCCTTTTCAGCATCTCTAGTCACAGTGAAGGACAATTCTGCTCTGTCTGAGAAGAAGCGCATTTTCAACACTCAGTTCAGCTCTGATGTTATAGTATGGATGACATTCACTCTAAGCCATCCTTCCTTCAGATTCTTGATGATCTTCTGTAGAACTGTGTCCTTTTCTGTTTCAGCTGCAACCTGCTTGGATTTCATGTCAGATACGGGAAGAGATTCAATGATCAGGTTCATGTGGAGATTCACATCTGTTTCTGTGCTTCACTCTGCATTGTCACGCTGGATAACGCATCAGCTAACACGGTATGTTTTCCTGGTGTGCACACCAATTCAAAGTCATCATGTTGTAGCCTCATCATCACTCTTTGGATTCACGGCGACATCTCACTAAGATGTAGCCATGAGGTGGATGCATCCACCACCCCCTCTCACTCCCCTCCCCCAGAGGAAATTCCAAGAGAGATCTTCAGTGAGAAGACTTGCTTTTGGCAGTCTTACATTTATGTATCTGACTGTCAATCAAAAATAGTGGCTTGGAAATGAAGTAATATAGCTAACATCCAAGTTTCTCCTGGGAGCTGAAATCACTCACTATCTCCTGCCAGAGAAGCAGTCATATTTGTCAAGGCAGTGTGCTGGAAGTACGAGTTCACCTTAAGTGCAGAATGAGTTATTCAACTTAGAGTCCTATACACGATCCCTCAGACATCAACTTCCCCTGTGGCCTGAGAGTTAATTGCTGCCTTACCTAACAGCTGCCACCTTCAGCCATAAAGCTCGCTGACCTCACTGCATGCCAAACATTAAGTGTCCTGGGGCTAACCACATAGCTTCAAGCACTGTACGGACTGCGTCCAAGGTTTGGCACATCTGTAATTCTAAACCTGTGAGTTCAAACACCAATGTGACTAAGTTTCAGATTCTGCTGGCCATAAGAACAGCCTGTGGATCACAAATCCCAGTTGATTTTTTGTTACTGTTTAAGATGATTGCATGGTTTACTCACAGTCCTCTCGATATTGCTGCAAGTGGGCAGAGAATCCATTGGTTTCCCTGGCACCCTGAGAACAAATGTGATCATCACAGCCACTACTCCATGAGATGCCCACTGGACTTCTGGCAAAGATGCTGATAAGCTGTAATGTTCTTGCCAATTATCCTCCCCCAGCACAGAATTTCCTCATTCCTTGGAGAGTAACACCAGTGTGCAACCTAAAATGAATATCAGAAATTCCCCACTTCCAATCCTTACATTTACTATTTGAAATTTACCTTTCTGAGATGTTAGGGTTAATTTTGCAGCATTATTCCATGAAGGAAAGTCAGTCCTGACATTTGAGTAGATTTATTAATGTAATAAGTAAGCCTTTTGTCATGTAAAAGCTCAGACGATTCACTAACCCAGAAGACATCAATCTGCATTGTTCCAGTGCAGCTTGATAAAATCTGAAAGCCTTCAAGCATGCATTCAGTCACAAGCAGGTGACTGTTGCCCACTGTAACCAGTTCTTCACTCTAAATTTTCCCTTTTAAAAAAATACCTTTCAGATTCAGATAAAAATCCAAGTTACGTATGGATGAAACCGAGGAAGAAAATATACTGGTTACAAAGAACACAAAACCCTTGCACCTTTATTCACCTGTTTCTTCTTAGGCCTTGAACATGCTGTGAAGGTGGAAGCAGATATGAGAGTGACATTTAAAGGGCATTTTAGACAGGCACAAGAACAGGCAGATAATGGAGGGATATGGATCATGTGCACGGGGGTGAGATTAGTTTAATTTGACATCATAATCGGCACAGACTCCATGGGCTGAATGCTCTGTCCTGTGTTGTATCGTTCTAGGTACTCTTCTTTTTATGTACTGAATATTTTTTTCAATTTCTGCTTGCTTGCTTTGCTCAGGTGAAAATAAATATGTATTTATATGAAACCTTTAAGATCTCAGTGCATAATAAAGAATTTTGCGGCCAATTAAATATATTTTGAAGCATAGGCTGTTAGATAGGGAATACAGCATCCAATTTTCAGGCTTCAGCAAAGAGCAATCAAATCATTTATTTTGCTGATGTAAACATACTGAAAATGTCATGAGGGCTTAGAACCACCATCATTCCTCTGCAGAACAGTCATGGGATCTGATGCAGGCGGAGCTCTCATTAAACACGCTATCTAATAAGGATAACAGGTCTGACAGTGCAATGCTTCCATGTGCCTGCAATCCATGGTATGCTTAGATGATGTGCTCAAAGGAATTGGACTTAAACCCACAAACCTCTGGCTGAAATGTACCCTCGTGGGGAAAGGTTTCTTTATAGGGTGCTTGAAAAAAGAGAACATCCTTGACAAATGCCACCAACTGTTCAAAGGAATTGAGAAGTTCAAGTTTATTTATCAACCTGGCAAGATGAACAGACAAATGATACATATTCATATATTAAAATCAATAAATATTATTGTTAAAGAAATAGTTGTGTCATGGAGGGTTTCTATGAACAGTTAATCAGTTGTTCAGCAGTCTCACTGCCTGCAGGAAGGAGCTGTTTCTCAGCCTGATGGTGCTGGCGCTGATACTCCTGCATCTCTTTCCCAACAGGAATAGGTGGAAGAGGCAGTGTGCGGGGTGGAATGGGTTCTCACTGATCTTGCGAGCTCTCTTTAGACAACCGTCCTGGTAAATCCAATCAGTGGGGGGGATTGGAGACTCGAGTGATCCTCTCTGCTGCTCTTATGGTCCTGTAGATTGACCTCCAACCCAATGCTCTCCAGCAACCATATCACTCGGTGATGCAGCCAGCCAGGACATTCTTGATAAAGCTCCTGTAGAAAGTTGATGAATTGGTGGCTGATAGCATTGGCTCCCCTCATCCCCCACCCCCCCCCCACCATCCTCCCCTTCCCCAGTCTTCTCAGGAATTGCAGTCGCTATTGTGCCTTCTTGACAAGTGAGGAGATGTTTTGTGTACAGTGTAGGTCGCTTCTTAAGTAAAGTCCAAGGAACGCGGTGCTCTCTAGTCTCTCTACTACTGAGCTATTAATGTGTAGTGGAGAGTGGTCGTCCCTGGTCCTCCTAAAGCCCACAATCATTTCCTTTGTCTTGTCCATATTGAGACTCAGGTTGTTATTCTTGCATCATTTCACAAGATTTTCTGTCTCTTCTCTGTTGTGCGACTCATCGTTGTTGCTGATGAGGCCGACTACTGTTGTGTCATCTGCAAACTTGATGACACTGTTGGAGCTGGATCTAGTGTCACAGTTGTTGGTTAATAATGTAAACAGAAGCAGGCTGAACACACAGCCTTGAGGTGCACCAGGGCTCAGCATGAAGGTATTCAACTTCCTCCTGTCAACCTGGACAGACTGTGGCCTTAGTCCAGAATCCAGTTACAGAGAGGGGAGTTGAGTCCCAGCAAGGACAGCTTCTCTACAAGCCTTTAGGAAATGATGAAATTAAATGCCGAGCTGACGTAAGTGAACAGCAGCCTGGGATATGAGACATTGTTCTCCAGGTGGGTCAGGATGGATTGGAGGGACAAGGCTATAGTAGTCAGTGGAATGGATCCATTTGGAGGCGAACTGAAATGTGTCCAGTGTATCTGAGAGAACCCCTGTTAGTTGGTCTGTGCAGTCCTTCAGTGCCCTACCAGGTACGTTGTCTGGTACCACTGCCTTGGGTAAGGTTCTCCTCACCTCAGCCGCAGCTGTGCACGGGGCCTGTTCATTATTTTGCGTCAGTCTGATTTTCTTGTTGAACCACGCATAGCAGGTGTTCACTCTGTGCAGAAGTGAGGCATCATAGCCTTGGACTTGCAAGATTTTCTCATGGTCTGTTATGGCCTTGATCCCCTGCCACATGCTCATCGCGTGGCTGATGTCGCACAGCTGACTAGAGATCTTCTGTGTGAACCCACGGTTTGCCTTTCAAATTGCACAGGAGAGTTCAGCCCCGGCTGATCTTCGTGCCATCCTACACCCTGCCCTGAAGTCAGCATCACGATCTTGGATCTCTGCATCCAACCACGATTTCTGGTTGGCCTTGGTTTTGATCTCTGTGACTAAAAGCAAGCCTTCCACTAGGTTTTTTTTAATAAATTCCTGACTGAGAAGAATGCACAGGTTAACAAGTCACTTTTCTAAATCCTTAGTTATTTTCAAATGGTCATTTGAGGAGAGCTTCAAATTTGTTTATTTAGCGGGGTGCTGTCATATCAAGGCAAATTACTGTCTTGTTTACCCTATTGAAGTGATAGGTACAAAGTCATTAAATTGCACAGAAACAGGTCCTTTGGCTTGTCTTGCTCATGTAGATTATCAAATATTCCATCCCATTTTCCAGCACAGGCTGTTTTTACACAGCAGGTTTAGGAATGATTCTGCTTAATATTCTGTGCCCACTTTACTTTTGGGAATAAACTGTGAGTTTAGCATTTGATGAACAAGGCAGTAAGTCAGGACATAGTAAAACCTCAAAATAGTTAGGGTCGCAGACTATAGAAGCCCTTGTTCAAGATAACAGCCGTATGCTTGAACCACAATTGTACACCTATTCATTTCCCATCAGTAGACTTACATTGGGAGGTGTCAGAGCAGTTGTCCAATGAGACTCCTTATATCTGATAGGATAGCCAAATGGAACTGTTCCTTAAAAAAATGAATAAAAATCAAAAATATTTGTTCCAACTCTGAAATTATTGATGTTCACTACATTGAATATTTTTGTAGTTGGTTTAGTCCAGGAAAACTCTTCAAAAAAAGCACAGAAATTGTTTCAAACATTGTTTCAGAACAGGGACATTGTGGCTGTCTCTTCATGTCTCCCCACTCCAGCACACAGTGAACTCTGCCCCAGTTAAGCTCAGTATAAAGTGTAATGCCTGCAGAGTACACATATCCCTTATATTACTCCATTCATATTGCTGTTAGTTTCATTGGATTATACGCATAGATTCTGGGAAACAGCACTTAATAGTCATGTCGTTCATACTGAATGACTTTTCCAACCACAGCAAAAATAACCACAATCTTATCATTAACCCCACAAGCAGCGCCCCTTGGTTTTCAACTTGGAGACAGCAGGTTAAGTTTAACCAAACCTGCACAGGAATGAGACGTTGAGACCACCTGCTCTGCAAATGAATATCTGCTATAGAACATATCACATTGACTGCCCTTCATGGTCCCTTGTGGAAGGCAACCCATTTCTCCTTTTGAAATCACAGGAAACTTAACATGGAAAACTAAACTAGACATATATCATAATCTTTTTCTGTCATTTTAGTGTACTATACAAAATTAAATTTAATTGAAAGTATAGAGTGGATTATAACACATAAATTATTTCTCATTCTCATTTTGCAACTTTATCTGCCAAATGTTGGACTGTAAAATAGAGAAATAAAATGTGAAAACATTGGTGTCATTATTTATGATTTTTTTAAAAAAATCAATTGCGAGGAACTGATGTTTGTCAAGTATGTTGACTAATTATTTAGCTTTCAATCTTCATCAGGCTGGATTTTCCTTTTAAATTTAAATTAAGTTGAGACATTCAGCACAGTAACAGGCCCTTCCAGCCCATGAGACCGGTCTGCCCAATTACACCCAATTAACCTACAACTCCCACACATTTTTGAAGGGTTGAAGGAAACCCATGCAGACACGGGGAGAGCATACAAACAGATAGCGTGGGATTCGAACCCTAGTTGCTGATACTGTAACTTGCGCTAACCACTACACTACTGTATTATTGGTGCTTCAATTATTCCTCAGCTCAAACTACACTTTTGAGATTAAAGATATACGAATTAAACAAAATAACTAAAAATACACCAATTTTGCTTCTTGTGAAAATGAATGCAAAGATGTTGTACATTCAATCCCATTTAAAGATTAATGAAAGAAGTACAAACTGAGAGAATTATTCCTGAGCTCAGTGTTGCTTTGTAATGTGGTTGCCTAGACATCTGGTCAGCACAGCATTGGCTAAATGCTGCCAAAAGTTGGCCGTCTGGCCTTGTTCTTAAAGAATGATTGCATCAACATGATTACACAGGGTGCTAACAATTGTAGACTGTACCCCAGCAGGATAGAACCTGTTGATAGTGATTTAGTTGGATCATTTGCTGATTATCCTTCCTCTATCCTGCAGACAGGAGACCCAGCCAACATAATGTGAAGGATCAAAGACTGTCTCAGATCATGAGTTCCTCCTTCCAGTCAAAAATGCCTCGGGTTTTCACCTAGAACCAGTATGACTATAGAACAGGGGTGTCAAACTCAAATTCACAGAGGGCCAAAATTAAAAACTTGGACTAAGTCGTGGGCAAAACTAAATATTTATTGAAAATTTTCAACAACATCTGCACGTTTTCTCTTCTTTCAACATATGTAATGTTAAACTTTTTCTTATTAAAATAAATGTTTAATAATAGTTTTGGTTAAACTATTAGAAGAAGCATTAACAAATGAGAAATAAAATATTCAAAAAATAATATTTCTCTATAGCCTTTAAGCTCCTTTTAAATGTATTTTTTTTCACAAGCCAACAAGTCAAAAAAATAACAATTTGCTTCAATGACAAACAGGTTTGTCTTTTAAAATGATGAACATATAGTCTGTCTCCCACCTGTCTTGAAAGGTCCTGTTTTCTGTCTTTCGTTTGGCCATTTTTCGTAAGGGGTTTATTACATGTGAGTTAGGCGACAGGTCGCAGGTGCTAATGAAAGTAAAGAGAGGAGGTGGGGGCGATTAGCGGGCTGACGGGCCGGCACCAACGCATTTGCAAAGCATTCTGGGATTTGTCGTATTAGCTGTGCATGCGCTATACTGGTGCGGCGGCCAGCGGGCCAGCTCTAATACATATTTGATATGATCTTGCGGGCCAAATATAATTATATCATGGGCCAAATTTGGCCCGCGGGCCTGAGTTTCACATGTGTGCTATAGAACGATAGCCTCCAAGCTTTTATAAACAAGACACTACTTTACATATTGATCTGGAAGAGTGAGCTCAAAATATGACAAGGCATCTTCAAAAGGAAGTGTAATCGGATTACTGAAGCATGCAAATTGTTGGCTGAAGTCTGCAGTGTATGTCATATCAATGTGCATTGCCACTAAGTACAAACACTTTTGATACTTTTTTTCCAATATGAGAGGAGAAAGCTAGGCTGTAATGAACCACTGCTGGCTGATCTGGAGCTGAATGATTTGAATTTTCCATGGTCAGACCAACTTAAATTTTCAGCTGAGCTGGCTGCTTGCCAACTCATAAAAGGTGCCAGGAACACTTCAACGAATGCATCCACATTAAGGCAGAAGACAACAATTTTTTTTTCTCAGCATTTCTTCATTTCAGATATTTTCAATGAATTTTTCAGCCCGTAAGCCAAGCACAATAATTGGCAAAGCAAAAAGGCTGCATAAATATGGGAGCAGGAAATAGTCTATGTGGGCAAGGGGAAGTTGTGAAGGCATTCAGAACCTGAGTATCCCAGACATTGCAGTCAAGACACTTGAACAAGAAAATCTACTCCAGTGTAGCACAGAGGGAATTGGCACTGTCAGATGTGAAATATAAAAACAAGGTCCCATCTGCTCCTTCAAGTGAATCTATAGCACTATCTCAGATTTCACATTTATTGTCAGAGAACATAGATGACATCACGTACAACCCTGAGATTTTTTTTTCCTTGCCAGTCAGGCAAAATTGCCACTTTTTGGTAGTGCAAAAAAAATTGCACTCAACATACTGCACAAGTAAACAATAAAGAAATGTGAAGAAACTGACCGTGCAAAACAGAGAGAAAAAAAATCAATGAAGTGCAAAAGTAAGAAACCTTATCGAGTTTGTTATTGAGGAGTCTGATGGTGGAAGGGAAACAGCTGTTCCTGAACCTGGTGGTGTGGGTTTTGTGACGCCTACACCTCTTTCCTGATGGTAGCAGCAAGAACAGAGCATGTGCTACATGATGTGGGTCCTTGATGATTGCTGCTGCTCTCCAACAGCAGCGTTCGCTGTAGATGTTTTCAATGGTGGGGAGGGTTTTGCCTGTAATGTTCTGGGCTGTGTCTACTACCTTTTGCAGGGCTTTATGCTCAGGGGTATTGGTGTCCCCATACCAAGATGCAGCAAATCAACACACCTTCCACCACACATCTGTAAAAATTTGCCAGGGTTTACGATGTCATGCCAAACCTCTAAAAACTCCTGAGGAAGTAGAGGTACTGACATGCTTTCTTCATGATGTCATTAGTCTGGGCCCAGGAAAGATTCTTCAAAAATGTGACTTCAAAGAACTTAAATTTGCTCACTCCACCTGATTTCCCCAATTATTACTGGATTGTATACCTCTGGTTTTCCCTTGAGAACCACTGCCATACATTTTGGAGGGAGGGAGTAGACTGGAGTGACAGGTGAATTTAGACGTGCAGCACACCACTTCAGCCCACCAACCCTTACTGCCCAATTTACACCCAGGTAGGGAGGGGGGAGGAGAAAGAGGGAGGGAGAATTAAGCGTTCGTGCTCATAGCCATTCCCAGAGACTCACATTTTATATTTCTTTGTCGAACAGTGCCCTCGGGGCCGGGCTTCCTGTGCTGCCGCCTCACTCCCGGCCCAAGCTGGTGTTCCATACGCAGCTGGCTCACGGCAGCCCAACCGGCCGCATCGAGGGCTTCTCCAACGTGCGGGAGCTCTATGCCAAGATCGCTGAGGTTTTTGGCATCCCCACCTCCGTAGTGCACACCATCATCTACACCATCTACGACCTGGTGGACTGGCTGAAGGACATTGGGCTGCAGAGCCAGATCCGGGAGCGTGTCATCAGCATCAAAGGAGGGCCGGACGGGTGAAGAGGCTGAATGAACTACTCAAGCCCAAGGCTTCGGGCCTAATCTTGGGCCTAGCGCTGAGCCAGCTGTTGATGACTGTTCGCATGTCTTCCTCCTGGATTGCACTTCCTGGATTGCACCATGTGGCCACACTTGCAGTCCGGACCGCTGGAAAGAGGGTGTCTCGGAGTTGGGGAGCGGGACGAGGGCAGAAAGAAGTCAGACCAGGATTTGGTTATGGATGGAGCTCCCTCCTCCTGGGGGTGGATCTGTGGGTTCAAACCACCTGCTACTTTGCAGATTTTGTCTCTTCAGGCAAAGGCTAGGAGAAGGTAACTCTGACTTCAAATCCCCGGGCTTGGCTCACCCAGCCATCAGTACCTGGAAAGGGCCCCAGCTATGGACAAATAGCACATGTCAGTCTGGCAGCAAGGGCTGGCAGCTGTGACAGAGCATGGGAAACAGTTTCCCTAGCGGTCTACAGCAACAAACTCGGTGGGCGAAGGATCCGTAAGTACAACAGCCAGCAGGCACGGACTTGGAACAGACCACTGCGGGGCAATCCCGCGTCACTCTGGCTGTCGTGCCTCACACTCTGCCAGGTCCAGTGGCGTGGGACCCAGAGGGAGGCATTTATCCTGGGCAAGCATTTGCCTCCAAGTCCTTGCCCCGGCACACAGTGCCTAAAGCTCCATGGAAAACAGAACAAAAGTTCAGTGAGGACAGAAGAGCTACAAGGCCAGTGTTCATCTTCACTGGCGAAGGGGATGATTATGCTTTTCCCTTCCTGAAGTCAATAATCAGTTCCTTGGTTTTGGTGACATTGAGTGAAAGGTTGTTTTTGATGCACCATTCAGCCAGGTTATTCAATCTCCCTCCTGTAGGCTGACTCATCGCCCCTTTTTATACAACCCACTACCGTGGTATTGTCAGAGTTTTCCCAGTGTCTTGACCGGCATTTATCTCTTAAGTACAATCCTGAAAATGAAAATCTAGTTACTTCCACATTTCTGTTGGTGGGTGTTTGCTGTGTGAAAATTGAATGCCAAACTTATTACATTGCAGCAGAAATATGCATCAAAATAACTTATTTAACTAAAAAGCACTTTGATCTGTACTGAAAGGATGTGAAAGGTGTAACACAACTGAATACACTGAGAGGCCAGTGAGGAGTGAAACACGCTTTTAATAGCTTACAATTAATGGCCAGTGGACACAATGCTCCTCAGGTGAATCTGAGGTAAGGTGGGAAAACCATGGTTGATATTGGAGTCGGTGAGGGCGGAGCCAGAGATGGAGTGAACCATCTGAACGGTACAGATAGTGAATTTCAGTTCACTGCATTCACCCCTTCCTTCAGAATTGAGTCTATGGGTGGAAAACAGACACCATTCATTCAAAAAAACTAATACTTTACAAATATTTATGTTAACTCTGTAGGGCATCTGGTAATTCTGGTCGAGCGCCGCAGTATTGGAGGACTTTGGGCTTCCCGAACTTACTGGACCCCCTGTGGTACAGGATCAGTGGGTCTCGAAGGCTCCAGCTCAGGTCGTGGGGTGGATTGGACCACTTCCCGAGCAGGACCCTGAGTGGGGTCTCGATAGTTCCTGGCACACTTGAGGCATCAGACCCTCAGTTCCAACGGGTGCCAGGTCTCTGATCGAGAAGGTGTCCACTCTGCTGTCAGGGTATGCCATGTAGGCATTCATTGGGTTGGCGTGTAGGAGGCGTACCCTCTCGATCAGGGGGCCTGTCTTGCTCCTTCTCATGTGCTTTCTCAGCAGGACTGGCTCTGGTGTCATCAGCCAAGCCAAGACAGTAGTCCTAGGTGTGGATTTCCTCTGGAACGTAAACATAAGATTGTGAGGAGTTGCATTGGTTGTCGTGCAGAAGAGTGACCTTATGGAGAGGAGCGCCATGGGTAGGACTTCTTGCCAGTGAGTCTGGAAGGCCTTTAGACCAGAGAGCCAATTTCATGGCCTTCCATACAGTTGCGGTCTCCTTTTCAACTTGTCTGTTCCCCCGGGGATTGTAGTTAGTCATCCTGCTTGAGACAATGCCTCTTATGAGCAGGTACTGGCTGAACTCTTTGCTCATAAATGATGAATCCCGGTCATTATGGGTATAGCTGGGATACCTGAACAGGGCAAAAATAAAGTGCAGGGTCCTGATGACCAGGGTGGTGGTCATGTCTGGGCAGGGGATGGTGAACAGAAAACGTGAATACTCATCGATAATGCTGATAAAATACATGTTTTCATTGGTGGAAGGGAGGGGATCCTTGATATCGATGCTGTGTTGTTTAAAGGAGTGGAATGCCTTTATCAGGTGCACTTTGTTTGGGCAGTAGAAGTGTGGCTTGCACTCTTCGCAGACCTGATGTCCTCAATGGAGTAGGTTGTGTGCCTTTACGAAATGAGCCATGCGGGTGATACCTGGTTGGCAAAGCTCATCATGCAGTGACCACAACCGCCAGCTTCCTCTTGACAGGGCACCTGGCGGTTCATTGAGAGTACCTAGGTTATATGCTATGTCATAATTATAGGTGGAAAGTTCAATCCTCCACCTAACGATCTTATCATTCTTCATTTTTCCCCATTTTGCATTATTAAACATAAATGCCACCGATCGCTGGCTGGTGAGCAGTGTAAATTTTCTGCCGACCAGATAATGACTCCAGTGCCTGATGGCCTCTACAATGGCTTGAGCCTCTTTCTCCACAGATGGGTTCTGAAGCTCGTGACCTTGTAGGGTGTGGGAGAAAAAGACAACTGGCCGCCCGCCTAGTTAAGAGTAGCAGCCAGAGCTACCTCAGAGGCATCGCTTTCCACCTGGAAGGGTGCATTCTCATCCACCACATACATGGTGGCCTTTGCGATGTAGTTGAAAGCTGCCTAGGCTTTGGCCAACACTGGGAAAGAGGTGGACTTTAAGAGGGGGCGGACCATACTTGCGTAGTGAGCGACCCACTGGGCGTAGTAGGAGAAGAAGCCCAGTCACCTCCGTGGGATTGGAAGTTCTAACAGGGAGCGCATTTGATTGGGATCAGGGCCAATGACACCATTCTCCACCACATAGCACAGGATCGCCAGACGTTTTGTCCAGAACATGCACTTACTGGAGTTATATGTGAGGTTCAGGGCCTTGGCTGTGTGGAGAAACCACATCACGTCATGGTTTTCCAGAGAGTGTCCACAAATGGTGATGTTGTCGAGATAAGGGAAGATGGCCTTCAACCCTTACTCGTCAACCATTTTGTCCATCTGTCTCTGGAAGACTGAGACCCCATTGGCCATACCAAAAGGGACCCTCCAGAACTGATAGAGCCACCCGTCTGCCTCAAATGCTGTGTAGGGATGGTCCTCAGAACAGATTGGTTACTGAAAGTATGCAGGTATCACATCGATGGTCGAATAGACCCAGTACTGTGCAATTTCGTTTACTATGTCTGAAATTCAAGGGAGGGGGTACGCATCCAGGAGTGTGAAATGATTAATTGTTTAGCTGTAGTCAATCACTTACCTGGACTTTTCTTCCCCTTTCACGACTACTACCTGGGCTCTCTGTGGGCTGTTGTTGGGTTCAATTATGTCTTCTTTGAGCAGTTGCTGTGTCTCGGCTTTGATAAATTCCCAATCCCCCGCACTGTATGGCCTGCTCTTTGTAGCTGTTGTTTTGGAATCGGGAGTTAGGTTTGGAAACAATGGGGAGGAAATTAATATTTAAGGTGGAGAGACCACATGTGGCGTCTGGCTTCTGGGACCTTCCATTCCGCATGACGATTGGAGGGAGTGGGCCAGAGTACTCCATGGTCCAGGCCCAGCAACACTGGAGCACACAAATCCTTCAGTATATACAATCAGAACTTACAAAATCCCCTCCCCCCACCCTTTTACAGTTAGATGTACTAAACAATACCCGTGGATCGTCGCAGAGTGTGAGTGTGAAGCTAGAAAAATACGATAGTCTGTCGGGTGCATCCTTAAGTTGTACCGTAGAGCTGTCGCAGAGCCAGTGTCTACTAATCAATCAGTTAAATGTCCATTTACCCTCACCTCCATCATTGAGTTGGTGAGGTATTGCCCGATGCAGAGCGACCAATGCCAGTGCTCTGGAAACCCCTGTCACTCCCCATGCTGATGCTGACTCCTCTTGGCCCGCGGACAGACAAGATGGTGTTGACCACGAGGCACGGCAAGATGGTCACCCTCCATCTCGATCCGATGATGGACTAGGTGGCGCCAACCTCAAGGCACGGCAAGATGGCTGCCATGGCTTCCCATGATGCTTCACTTCTCGTGGCGGGACCCGCCACGAGGCGCAGCAAAACAGAGGCGGTGAACAGCATGGCGAGGCAGAGGCCGGTCCTTTGGGACTCAGGTACGGGTCAAGCGATGATTTGGGGGTTGCACATGCGGTTACTCTCTTTGGGTGCCCTTCAGCCTGGTAGACCTTCACCCAGTGCCCTTGCTTAACGCAATCTGTGCACACGGAATCCTTCGCGGGCATCGGGTGCAGGGGTGCTGTGCCTGTGCACAGAAGTAGCAACCCCTGCCGCACGTGGCCACAGCAGTAGGCGCTGGGGCTACGGGGGTGGGGGGGGCCTGGTTCACAGGAATCCCAATGGCCTGTTCCTCTGAAAGGGTGCTGCTTTCGACCATGAGGTCATCAGCTCCCAGTTGGGCCTGCTTGAGCGCTTTCACCAGCTGCAGGGTGCTGGCCAGGTTTTTCTTACCCAACTCTACTAGTCGCTGCCTCACTCCTGCCATGAGGGTGTCTCAGATTTGTTCCTCCTCTCTCACCTGGACCATGGCTGTTTTGTAGTGGCATTTTCTGGTCAAGGGCCACAGTTCAAGAACATAATCATCCAGCAACTCACCCAGATGCTGCGACGTTGAGAGAGTCAGTGCCTCACCATCACATCATTCTGGGGCCTCATGAACCGGGCCTTCAAGCCTTCTATGGCTGACTCGTAGGTAGCACAGTCTGTGATTTCAGCATACCCCGGGGGCCGACTTGAGAGAGAAGTGCTGGTCTCCAGTGACCATCCGATCTGAAGACATCTTGTGTGGCCATTAGGTAGGACTGGAAACACTCCAGCGAGTAGGCGAATTCCTCCGGGGCTTCAGGGGTCTGAGGGTCGACCTGGAGCATGCCTGGCTTCAGCAGGGCTTCCATCCCATTTCAAACTTAAGTTATTAAAATTGTAAAGTGACTGATTGCACTCAGAGACAAGTGAGGAGTACAAACGCGCTTTTAATAGATTACGATCAATGGCCAGTAGCCACAATAGTTCTCAGGTTAATCTGAGGTAAGGCAGGAAAACCAGGGTTAATATTGGGGTAGGTGAGGGTGGAGCCAGGGGAGGGCCCAGCCATCTGAAAATACATAGACAGTGAATTCCAGTTCACTGCAAAAGGTACTATGTAAATGCAAGTCTTTCTTTAGTTAAACATTTGAAAGACCAGCCTTCCAATGAAATTCCACAACAATAAAGATTATATTTTAAAAATGACCAAGATATCATCGTGTTAAAGCTGACTAATTGAAATATCCTTGGGGGCATGGTTGGTGTAATAGTTAGCGCAACACCTTTACACCGCCAGCGATCGAGACTAGGGTTCAAATCCTGCACTGTCTGTAAGGAGTTTGCACGTTCTTCCCGTGTCTGCGTGTGTTTTCCCGGGGGCTCCAGCTTCCTTTCACTGTTCAAAGCATACTGGGGATGTAGGTTAATGGGGTGTAAATTTGGCAGTACGGGCTCATGGGCTGAAATGGCCTGTTACTGTGCTATATGTCTAAATTTAAAAATTAAAAAACAAAATGGTAACGCTGGCTGTTTGAAATGTCCAGAGGTCCCATACACAATCCTTAGAGTAAACTGAGATCTAGCAAAGGACATGGCTGTACAATAGGTCTCAATCTTCTTGAATTAGAGAGAGGAAAAGTTAGCAACAGTCCCGTTATCCCACCACTGCAGCTAGAGGATTCAAGTATACTGGGCGGATTAAAATTTCTATGTTATAGGCTATTGTTTATGAATAGTATTATAGTGGTTGGGTACTTGGTTGTGTTTCTCAAAACAATTTATATTATAAATCTCAGGGCAATAGAAAGTTAGAAACTGCTTGACTAGAAGGGGAAAATTTATTTTTTTCTCTTTTTGGAGTATTGGGCACCATGGTTGAGCAAACGTAATAATCTGAAATATTTTATCTGGAGAGGGACTTTTTAAAAGTGTACGCAAACAAGCCTAATCATGTTCATGAGTTCCTTTTGTCTTAAGCCCTTAACTCTACACTCCACACAGCAACCACACACTTAAGGAGAAGGCAGAGTCTGCAGGGGTGATGAGCTAGGTTCCTATAATTACTCAAAGGACATGCAAACGCTGGTCAAAGAAACCCACAGGAGGAAGGTCAGACCTCACCATAAGAAAGGCCTAGCAGAAGATGGCTACTGTATTGTCCTCCAGGACTGAGAATAAGTAAAAGATCTTGCAATTTTAAAAATATGTTAAGATGAAGGGGGATTTGGTAGAGGTATTTAAAATTATGAGGGAGATAGACAGAGTAGATGTGAATAGGCTCTTCCCCTTGAAGGTAGGTGAGTTTGGAATGAGGGGTCATAAGTTAAGGGTTAGGGGGAAAAAGTTTAGAAGTAACATGAGAGAAAGCTTCTACACTCAGAGAGTGGTGGCTGAGAGGAATGACCTTCTGGAAGGGTCAATTTTGTCATTTAAGAGAAGTTGGATGAGTGCATGGATGTGAGGGGATTGGAGGGCTATGGCCAGGGAGTGATAGGTGGGACAAGTGGAGTTCACTTAAATCGGTGCGGACTAGAGGGGCCGAGATGGCTTGTTTCCGTACTGTAATTGTTATATGGTTATATATGATGAGTATGACACTGTTCACGATTGTAAAGTAGAGATCTTCACAGCAAAGTATGTAATGTGCAGTTCTAATTTCTGTAAGCTGGGTGCCTCTTATTAGGAGCCACTGAGGTGTAATAGCAAGCTATTAAAATAACTGGAGCAGGGATTCATTCATTTATGTATGATATTTGGTACATGACCAACTCATAAATGACTACATTCATGTACTACATTCGGACCGATGCAGCAGGGTGTGATCCTGGCTAATAAGCTTTAATTTTCTTAATCCATTCTTTATATATCTACAGAAAACACCAGGACCAGGAACATATGAACCTATCAGACACATGGCAAGCTGGACCAACGTTGTTCCCCACCACTTCTATTACTGTACTAATTAACCATAAAAACTGTTCAATCTTTCAATAGATTTTGTTCAAGTATACAAACAAAAGCATTTCAAAACAATGCCCTTTTTGGTTTCCTTTATGTATTCTTGCAGGATTAAGTGTCCAACTCAGAAAGCATGATGCCAACATTATATAGACCAGGAGAAGAAAATAGCCATCAAGCTGAACAATTTAGTTGCTGATATGAACAAAATGGTTTCTGTAAACTTACCTGAAGTTCCTCAGTGCAGATTAAGGAGAAAGAAAATCTGTGTACAAAAGCAAGGATGTTTTTCTGCCAAACCTGGAGTTCATTAGACCTGCCCAGAGTCATTTTTAAATGTAATTCTTTTGAAAATTTAGACATACAGCACAGTAACAGGTCATTTTGGTCCATGAATCTGTGTTGCCCAATTACACCCAATTAACCAGCATTCTCCTGGTACATCTTGAACAGTGGGAGGAAACTGAAGCCCCTGGGGAAAACCCATGCAGACACAGGGAGAATGTACAAACTCCTTACAGACAGTGCGGGATTCGAACCCCAGTCCCGATCGCTGCTGCAGTAATGGCATTGCGCTAAACATGTGGCCCAATAATTGATAATTCTGAAGAAATTACCAGAACCTACTGACTTAAGTATGATCTTGGGTCATCAGGAAAACTTCACAGTTTAGTGTGAGGGTAATAAGGGGGTAATTTTACCACAAACAAATCTGTGAGTTATAGCTCATTGGTCACACAGACTCAAAACTGAACGATGAGGATTTGTGTTGAGCAAAGGAGGTGGGGACAGATCGTGGGCTGTGAGGCTGTGCATTAGAAGCTGGAACATAAAGTGGGAGTCCCTCTGCGCACGTACTTGAGTCTGAAGAGAATGAGCCCTGCTACTCCCTTTCACTGTGTTCCTGGTGTGGCTCCTCTACCCTTGCTAACTGGTGCCTTTGGCCTGATACCTCAACATCAGTGAAATGTTAAACTGGGGACCCGTCTGTCCTCTTAGATGGATATAACAATATTCAAGGCTGCGGATTTGAAGCTTTTCCTTGTCCTGGCCAATAATCCCATTATTTACTGGAACAGGATGTTCAGTCATGCTCAAAGAGAGGCTGGAGGGACTCAACGGATCAGGCATGGATGCTGCCTGATCAGTCAATGTTTTGGGTCAATGTCTTTTGTTTCTCTATTGTCCAGTTTGTGCCCATCTTTGCTACTGACCTTCCTATATTGGAAAAAAAACAAACACCATTTAAAGTACTTGTTATTGTCAATTGTTTTTGACATTTTAAATCGTAGATTTTGTTAAATAATTGTTACACCTCAGCCTAGCCAATGTGTATTATGCCAGATGGGCATTGCTCAGACTTAGCCAGCAATGAGCAATTGTGTGGGAAAAGAGAAAGCAGAGGATTCCGATATTGGATGCTACCGTGAACCAGTACAGGAAAGGAAAGCTAAATGGCCTCAGTCAAGATTTTGCGGTTCTCTGAATTTTCATTGAGACTGTAAATGACTATGCAAATCCAAAAAGTGTCCATGAGACACTGGAACATGTAACAAGATTATATAAATAAGGCTATACGGCCAGTGTCAGAACTAATGAATCAGTGTTTATTCATGAGTTCTGTTGAATTGTATTATCACAAAAAATAAACTGTCAACAGCAGATTTTGACTTAACATAGGAACATAGGAACATAGGAAGAAGGAACAGGAGTAGGCCAAAAATGGCCCATCGAGCCTGCTCCACCATTCAATACGATCATGGCTGATCTAATTTATGACCTAACTCCACCTACCTGCCTTTTCCCCATATCCCCTAATTCCTCTATCATGTAAAAATTTATCTAACCGAATTTTAAATATGTTTAATGAGGCAGCCTCAACCACTTCTCTGGTTAGAGAATTCCAAACATTCACTAATCTCTGGGAAAAACTATTTTTCCTCATCTCTGTCCTAAATCTACTCCCCCGAATCTTGAGACTGTGTCCTCTCGTTTTAGTTTCCCCGGCCAGCTCAAAAAACCTTCCTACATCTATCCTATCTATACCCTTCATGATCCTATATGTTTCTCTAAGATCTCCTCTCATTCTTCTGAACTCGAGCGAATACAATCCTAGATGATTTAATCTTTTAAGAGGACTTATGGTCCTCTTTATCTCTTCCTTTTGCTTGTTAACCACTGTCAATCAGAGTTTGTGCTAGACTGAATATGGTTCATGAGATCACTCTTATCTACTGTCACAACAAATTTTTGCATTTATTTTTCTGGCGACTACAGCAGCTCTTTATAAGGAATGGGGGTTTACCTCGGGGAAGGTTCGAAAGCACCTGGGTGTATCGTAATTGGTATTCATGTGCCAATCATGTGTGATGTCATCTCAAGCCTCAATGTAACCTAGGTGTACTGAATTGTAATTGGACAAGGGAGTGTGAGAATAAAGAACCCTGGGATCCCATTCTCTCAGACTAGTGATGTGTTGGACTGTGATTTAGGCAAAATTAATTCTTGGATTGTACTGTTAATCCCCACAAGACAGCCAAAAAATGATGTTGTTCCATTGAAAGATTCTGCACTGAAAGTGTAGAGACTTTTCAAATAAGATATGCCTTCAAAGCAATGCTTGTTTGTTTCTATTATAGTTAATCTTACATTGCCATGGTGATTGGCAGGGATTGGGTTGATTTTGAAGTGCTGCAAGGCTGCAGTTGGGCAACAAGCTAATTGGAAATGATTCACAGATGCCAGTTTTAGTCAGGAAGACAGGGTACCCAACCAAATGGAGCTGCAAAACTGACACTGGAACAGTGCTGAGCGTGACTCTGTATCTGTCTGACCCAAGATGGACACACACAATATGCTCTGAATCTCTTTGGCTTGGCTTCGCGGATGAAGATTTATGGAGGGGGTAAAAAGTCCACGTCAGCTGCAGGCTCGTTTGTGGCTGACAAGTCCGATGCGGGACAGGCAGACACGATTGCAGCGGTTGCAGGGGAAAATTGGTTGGTTGGGGTTGGGTGTTGGGTTTTTCCTCCTTTGCCTTTTGTCAGTGAGGTAGGCTCTGCGGTCTTCTTCAAAGGAGGTTGCTGCCTGCCAAACTGTGAGGCGCCAAGATGCACGGTTTGAGGTGTTATCAACCCACTGGCGGTGGTCAATGTGGCAGGCACCAAGAGATTTCTTTAGGCAGTCCTTGTACCTTTTCTTTGGTGCACCTCTGTCACAGTGGCCAGTGGAGAGCTCGCCATATAACACGATCTTGGGAAGGCGATGGTCCTCCATTCTGGAGACGTGACCCATCCAGCGCAGCTGGATCTTCAGCAGCGTGGACTCGATGCTGTCGACCTCTGCCATCTCGAGTACTTCGACGTTAGGGATGTAAGCGCTCCAATGGATGTTGAGGATGGAGCGGAGACAACGCTGGTGGAAGCGTTCTAGGAGCCGTAGGTGGTGCCGGTAGAGGACCCATGATTC